>NW_024349797.1:3415882-3909180 GCF_902729225.1 Pteropus medius | reverse complement strand
GGGAAAGAGAGGAAAGGAAAATTGAATGAATTTTGGCTGAAGTTGGGGAGGGAGAAGAGGATGGGTAGGGAAATTTGAAACAGGATGGAACAAGTCCTGAAGGATCTCCCGGGCCAAGTAAACAGACTGAACTACTAAGAGTAGGAGGGCGAGTGGGACAGAATGGGCGGTTGGAGGACACCGAAGGGAAATTACGATGGGGTGTGTGGGGTGTCGCCACAGCGGTATTGCTGGATGATGTCGGTTCCAACGCTGTTCTAAGTCAAAGGAACCCTAACGTAGAGGCCCCGGCAGCCGCCAAAGCTGCCTCCTGTCTGTGTGGGAGGAGAGAAGGCTCTGCTCCCAGCTCGCTGCCTCTGATGGTCCTAGTGAAGCTGAACTCCATAAACACACTGTCCAAATGACTCAGCAATATGTTACCAACGTAGAAGGGCCTGGATGAAAATGGGGATCAGCAAGTAATGGGATTAAAGAAGCCAGGGACACTAGGCTGGCGCCTTTGCTGGTACATAAGAGACATATCCAGCTCTGACTACCCTTAGGGGTTACGAATGAATCGTTCCTTCCTATGCAATGTGTCCTGGCAAAAGCAGTGGTGATTTTGTCTGAAGGAAACAATAATGATAATGTTAATATTCAGGGGAAAGCTGATTAATTGCCATTTATCCATTCAACATCCAAAAAGGGGATGCGTTTCATATTTGGCTTAATTGCTGCTGAGCCCACATCCTGCTCTCTCTCACTCTAGGGGGAGCCAGCGGGCCTCCCGCATCTTACTGCACCCCATGGGAAGAAGCAAGATCAAAATGGAGCCCTCAGGTTGGACGGCATGGATGTCCTTAGGTGGTGGTCTTTATCTCTCTCCCTCTCCCTCGCCCTCCCTCACTTACCCCCGCCCCCAACAGGTTCTGTGCAACAGCCTCCTGCTCAGGAGATGGGAAAAGGGCAAGGAACACCCTGCCTTTGTTGAAGTTGGCCACTTTTAGGCAAATCTAGCTTGCAGGTAAGTTTGGACTGAACCACACTGCTTTTGATTTTGGTTTTGATTTGCTCTCTTTTAACATGAATCTGTTGCCTAAATTGGGAGATTTTGTACCAAAATCCAAATTTCTAAATACTTCAAATACAAAGCCTGGCAACACTGGACCTGCATTCCCACATGGAAAACTCGGGGAAGCTGAGTTGTGGCTGCGCCCCCGCCCCCGTGAGCCTGCGCTCCCAGCCCGCCAGAGCACTGGGGGGCCAGTTCTAGTTCGTTATCATTCGACCTGCAATGCTGGTTTTCCTACAAAATGAAGAGACAAGTAAAGTATTTCCTGCAGCTATGCAGCCATCGAGAGAGAAAACAACAAAAAAAGACTAAGTGGGAAGCATGTTTTAGGAGAACTGGGATGTGTATATTTCTCTATAGAAGTGTGAACATGCAAATAATTTGTATATGTATCTCAGTAATATAATTTAAGTGCCATTCTGAAATAAAACCCCACTTCAAAGGCTTACTTTATCTACCTGGCCCCCAAAGGCGCCTCAGGTCATGCAGTGACACAGAAACCAGTGCTAGGACACAGAATCTAGCACGATGATTTCCAAACTACAGGTCATGACCCATTAGTGAGACATGAAATCAGTTTAGTAAATTACCACCAGCCTTTCTTTTTTCATCCTTTAAAAAAAAGAAAGTATAAAAAAGAGTATACTGCAAATACTAAGGATAAGTACTAGATAAATTTTTTTTTTAGTTTTCTATACACACATACCCAGCATGATGTGGGGTATTTTTAAATAGTTTGGTGATAGGTTAAAAAAAATGAGAACGAATTGGTCTAGCACAGCCCACCAGGGTAGGTAACCAGAGAAGGATTTGGGCCGCAGTCCCGCCTCCCACAGATTGTGCAGGGTGGCGGCAGAGGTAGAGAACTGTGGGTTCTGGGTCATCTCTTCTTCACATACTTCTGAGGAAACTGTGTGACTAGGTCCGGCCCCATGAGGCTGACTGCAGAGCTGTGGTCAGCGCCGCCCTGGGCTATAGTTTTTTACTACACGCACAGCTCATGTGCCTCTTTCCCCAGAAGTGGCTATTAAAGGGTTTGGGAACCTGACAGTTATAATAATACTGTGAGACTGTCTTACTCAGGGCACTTTAAATACTCTTTAGATACTTTCATGTCTATCAACACTAGCTCAGCTTGAGCTCTGGAAAAAAAGGTAAAACAGGTTTCAGTGGCACCATTATACATGGGGACACTGGGCACTGCCCTGTGCTTCACCCAAATCACAGAGCTAGTGATGAGGCTGAGATGAGAATCCCTAGATTCCAAATGTACTGCCCTACGCTTTTTAAAAGCAGATACTGCTGATTTCCAGATGTCCCTAGGGCACCCAGACATCCATTTGGATTTACTGTGCAGACAGTCCATTCCTGACTTTGCACACTTACAGAAAGCAATGGATGGTATAGATACAGAATTAAAAGGTGGGGAGAAGCCTTTAAACCAGGAGTTCTTAACCAGTGGTGCACCATGGAATCACATCTGGGAAGCTTTTTCAGTGTCCACGTGCTAGGCCTCACCCCAGACCCCTGAGGTAGTAATTTTTAGAAATGGGACCCAGTCACATATAGGAGAAACACTGCCCTAAACCTTATTTCAGATAGTAGGCTGAGCTCTCCAGTTGCTAAGCACAAAATAGAAACCTTCTACCTTATCCTTCGGAGTTGCCTGCTTTCTTCTCACAAGTGTTAATGAACTCTGACTTCACCGCCAGGCTGAGAGGAACAGGAAGAAGGTTTCATAGACTTAAACCTCGTCCTGAGTGATCCTGAGTTGGCGATCTAGAAATTCAGACAAGATTCCATGGTGTTCATAAAAGCTAGACAGGTACTTCCCACCCTGGCAGGCCCAGAAGCGATTCAGATCCGATTAGAGATGCTTGCTCAATATTCAAAATGTAAAACATAGAGGTTGCTGAACCAGCACTTTGAAAAGTTAATTAAATGCCAGGTTTCTTTTTAAGAGCTACTCCATCACTTGCTGATTGCTTTGGCCATTTTGCAGAATGAAGCTTTCACTCTGGACAATGAGTAAATGTTCTCCCTCACCTCCCACCTTGTGGAGACGGGGTGACAGGATGAGGGCACTCTGGCTTCCTGCTTTCCAGCAAGTGATACACTTGGTGACTTCGCAGGAAAGGAAATCAGCTATCACGGTGGCTCTTTCCCAATCTTGAAAAACACTCAGCCTCACGTAAACCAGCTGTTCTTTAAACATCAGGTTCTTGGGTGGAGGATTTCGAGGTTAAGGGAGTGGGCTCGTCATCCCTATCTTTATTTAAAGCCCAGTCCCTCGGCTCAACACTCCACCAGTCAGTCCTCTCCTGGTTTTCACCCTCAGTTCTCTAGGACCCACCCTCGGTTTCTTCTTCTTGGCTTCACACATCACCCTTACCTCTCAGGGAAAAGTCCACCCTCAGGCCCCTGCCCCAACAAGCCTGTCATAGGAGGCTGATGAAAGGCTATTATTAGTCGATAAACAGTTAACACTTATTTTGCTTATTTGGGTGCCAGGCACTGTCATCATAGTCTCTCACTTATATATTACCATTACATAACATATTATACATAGTATTATGTTTTCTTAATTTAATTATCACATTATCTTATGCATCACTCCTCTGGAAGAAAAAAATCAAAATGCCATTTTCTTGAGAGGTTTTCTACTCTCATAATTTAAAAATGTCCAATAAAACTCTAAGAAGTGCTCCATTTTACAGATGAGGAGAGTGGGGCTCAGAGAAGTACAGTAACGTGCCTAAGGTCACGCAGCTAGAGAGAAGTAAGGCCGTACAACAAACTCTGGGCTATGTGACACCAAAGCCAGTTCTTAACCCCTACACAGTAGAGGAACATGCAGGCAGTTCTACACTATGGGGAATGCTCATATTATAGACTCTGCTTCAAACCCAACTGATATTTTCCATGATGAGAATATCTTTCGACTTATAGTAGTGCTACAGCTTTGTCAGGCCTGACAGGTAGTTAATGTTACTTTAACTGTTAAATGCGATTACATATGTTTTATTTACAACATGACAGTTTGTGTTGTGGCAAAAAAAGAGATTCCATGTAGCCAAGTCACCTTCCCCTCCACGTAGCCTCTTTTTCTAAGTTCTTCCACTCAAATGTGATTCTTTTCTTTTAGCATTTAGAGATCACACTGACACACCATGGGCACAATCTGGTCAACCAAGGACAAGCTTGATGGCACTGGCACACATGGGACTGCAGCCACACAGGACCACCACCGAATCTTGGACCCTCGGTTTCATGCTGGGGCTCAGTGGTAGAGGTGTGCTGTACCATAAAAACCCTCCCCGCCTGCACTGTTTGCCTCCTCCATCCTCCCTGTTTATCAGACAGAGGCCTCAGCTGCTGCTTACACAGGTTACGTGCTGAAGGGTGAAAGGCAGCCCTAATGTAGACATCATCTCAGTTAAAATGTTTCTCTCGAGTTTAATGGAATACTGCAGAGATCTAAATGGAGATAAAGTACCACGGCTCAGAGAACAGCCAGGATGCTGTCTTTATGCAGCATGACAATGTTCAGTAGTTAATTAGACACCGTTAACCTATTTTAGCAGGGGACATAACTGGGATAAATGGGGGGAAGTGTCCTTGAAGTCTCTTAATATCCACAGCACATATTGGACCCTAGACTTACCTCCCTGCTGTAAGACAGATCAGGCTTAAAACAGACCAAAGTACCAGGCATCTAGAGCCCTGGCTGTCCCAGTGGAAGACCCTCTCCTAGTCCAGCCCCCACGGACCAAGGCCTCTGACCTGCAGAGGGATGTGAAGGGTTGGGATAAACGGTTACTATTACTACTTGTTGCCTGTGAGAGAAAAAGCTAAAGCCATAGTAAGGAGCTCACAGGCCTCCCATGACAAAAAGAAGAAACTGTAGCCAGAGGCCAAATTCATAAAGAAACACCTGGCAAGGGGAAGAACAGAAATAAGATACCAGCTAAACTGAAGCCAAAGAAACCTTACATTTTAAAAATGCGTCATTTTTCTGGAAGAAATCAAAATGCCATTTTCTCGAGTTTTTTTACCTTCATAATTTAAAAATGTCCAATAAAATGAATAAGTGCCTCCAAACCTCACTGAGGTAAATTGTACCAAGGCACAAGAGAGAAGAAATAATCTGTCCAGATCATAACACATCACTAGCACATCCCAAACCGAGGCCCTACTTTATAAACTGTATGACCCACCAAATGAGCCCTCACAGTGTAAATCCAAATCTGAGCAGAGTGAAATTTTGCAACCGCAATCTTGGCGGTCGTGTCCGTTCAGTATCAGGCAGTAGACTGGTTAACTGAGGTACATCTGTTCTAAGATGTCCCCATACCCATAATACTGATTAAAAGCCAGATATTTCTCATGAACTAAAGTCTTCCTCAGCCAACAGATTTCTCCTGATTGAAAGCTCTCCTGAAAGCTGAAGTCCCCTCTCTCCTCTCGGTCCCCAGTTCTTGCCATTCACAAGTTGAGTGTCCAGTATGTATTTTAGGTATTGTATTTTCTCCCATCTTTTAAAGACAAGCAAGAATTCCCCCAACACCCAAATTTTGGCACTTTAGGGTTTTATGTAATATTAGATCATATTTATCTACTGCCAGCAAGGTGTCCAGCAGAGAGATGAAAACTGATGTCCATGTTCTATCTGCAGACGGCCAAGCGCTATTCAAGTTGAAAGTACAGCGAATCACAAGGCAATTCCTGGGTGAAGTTTGCCCCCTGCTGGTCATATTAAAAATAACATCTTTGTTCTGATTTAACCTCTAAAGGAACATTTATTTATCAGGAGAAAAAAAGAGTTGAAAAATATAAAAACTGTTTTCGTAGCTAAAAACAGTTATAGGAACACAAAATGTACGTATATGAGGCAGATGTAAGCAAAATGTCATGGGAACTAGCCATGCCAATTGGGTGAGCCTTGGGGAGGCTTCCTAGAAGACTTGCCAGCTGAAAGATGAGTAGGCTTGTAACAGGCAGAAAGGCTACAGGAAGGCTTTTCCAGCTAGTGGAAACAAACTGAGTAAAGGTAGGAGGCATAAAAGGGTCAGGTGTGTTCAGAAAATAGCCGGGACCTGGTGTGGCTGAAATACAGACACAGTGGTGGCTGCAATGAGAATGGCATCAGAGCTGGCTGGGTAAGCAATTAGACTTGAACAAGATGCGATTACATGTTGGCATCGACTCTATAAATATATATATATACACTGACATTGGTCAGGGATTAGGAGGAACTATGGGGCTACAAATCAATTTTCCCTGGGTTCCTTTTTTCCTTTTGAGTTACTTAAGTCCACAATTTAAAGAGAGGTTGCAATGAGTAACATGCAATATAAACGCAGCATGAAGGGGCTGAGTGGAAGCAGCTCTGTTATTCTTCCTGCTGGGAGAAAGGATGGGAGGAAAAGCACCTGGGAAGAAGAGTTTCCCTAACATATCATTTTCAAATGCCACCTTTATAAATTTTGCTATAGCTGTGTACTTTCTGCACCTACTTTATATTTTCTTTGTTGACTTCTTAATTTTACTTAAATAAATTTATTTAAAAGAAAGCTACCATCACTAGCCATATGGAAGGTAATTGCAAAAAAAAAAGTTTTTAAAAAGCATGAAATGTATTTTATTACAGTTAGATATTGCTGTTTGCCAAAAGTTGGAGCCTATGCCTTATTCTTTGTTAAAAAGGTAGATTATCACGTTTAGGAAAGTATGAAAGAAATACTAGCTGGAAACCGAGACTTTCCCACTGACATGATCAGAGAAACCGAAAGCAAATAGAAAAGAGAATAACTTTGTGAGTCTATGCCAGTCTTTGGAAAATGTAGCTATAAGGACAGAGTGAAACGCCATAGGATACGCTGACTGGAACTCATGGGTCCACAAGTCAGTTTCTGGAAACCTTTATTTCAGTCCATTTTTAACTGCTGAACACCACAGGTTGGGTCTCTTCCTCCTCCGGGAGAGAATTTTCTACTCTGTAATGGAGAAACCTGTAAGATTTCCTTCCAGTCACTTACTCGTTGGGTTTTGTTATTGTTGTTGTTGTTCCTTTTTTCCATCCCTCCAAAATGACAGTCTTTCAAAAGCCCATAAATACACTGAGACCCGTGCACGTGAGGAGGTGCCTCCTGTCACTAGAAGTGAACTCTTCCAGCTGCCAGCGTGAGAGGCCACAGGTAGTGCAGGGCTGCATGTGGCAGCCTTCTAGAAGGCTCAGGACCCACCCTGGTGACTCTCTGGTATAATGAACCAAGGACACCCTGGCACTTCAAAACATGGCCTTTTGTACAACCACCACTGTGAAACCAGGAGAAACTGGCACAGCTACTGGTAACCAGCTGTGGTGAGGGCAGCATGGGTCAAAAAGTAAAATCACTGGCAGATTCACTAGACCAGAAAAAAACCTAGATTACATGAGGGGGCTCTATTTCGTGTGCACATTTATATCTACATATGCCCAAGCTGTGGCTTCTTTACGGGAACTGCTTCCAGTTACTCCTCAATAAAGGACTAAAAAGAAAAGGGAAGAAGTAGGTATGATATTCACAGATGCATTGTATTTCTGAGAGGCTGAATCCATCAAAGGGAAAACAAGGAGATCATTTATGTCGGGAGAATTTTAACCAATGGCTGGCATCTCTAGCCATCCTCCCCTGGCTTTTAGCTGCTCACACTGCAAAGCAGTGAGTCCCCCTTAGCAGAGTACTGGCTCAGGGGACACAACTTTTTTCCTTGAAAGTTTTTTTGTTCAATAAGATTGCTTCATATGATCAACATCTCATTTCTGTGAGGGTCCCGGAGGATAGCAGTAAAGACAATTTTATTCTAAAAGACTCACTATTGCACAAATAGTATAGTCCATGGCCTTTTCATGAACTTGAGATAAATGCATGCAGCTTTCAAGGTTTGAGGATGGGCATGGGTACAGAATGAGAGGTACATTCTATTACACTAATTAGCTGTCTGACCTTGGGCAGCCAGGCAAGGTGACATCTAAGGGCTTTTCTAACTCTAAGATTCTATAACTGAGTCACTTACCTCTCCCCGCCACCTCATTTTCTCCATCTCTAAACTGAAGGGGCCATGCTCACAACTTCTCAGGTCCTTCCCCAGCTGTGAACAACAGGGACCCTGCCTCTCCAGATCCTGACCTCCAGCCCCATCTGTTCCCCACAAATATCATTCCTTATTCTGACAACCTCCAAGAACCCCTTCTCTGTAACTGCTTTATCCAGCCCAAAAATTTCAATCAAGACACTGCAATGTGCTGGTTTGGAGAATCCCAAAATCACCATGGTGGAGAAAACAAACAAATGGAAGGGGCATCATAAAGGAAGAGGAAGGGAAGGGGAAGGGGAGGGGAGGGGGAGGGGGAGGGAGAGGGAGGGGAGAAACCCTCTTTCCTTTATTCAGTCGTATTTAGAGACAACAAAGTTAACGCAAGCTCTCTTCTTACCTAAGAATTGAAGACGTTTTCCTCCTTGGTCTTCCCTTCTCCTTTCTTAGCTATTGTCAAAACCTGCCACTACTTTCCCAATTGTATAAAGAAATTTTACTTTCCCTCTGCACTCCTGTCCTAAACACTCAACCTACTCTTAACATTCCCTCTTGTTTTCTGCCTGCCTGTGACAACTTTCTACTTCCTTTCCAAGCACTTGGAAAGGGGGTATCTGCCTGGGCCTGCTGAACCTTGCAAACTTCCAAAAAGGGCACCCCATAAACCAGCTCTGTTCTCCAGGTCCAACACAGCTTGCAGCCCTGGGCTCAGTCACTCAAGGTCCAGCCAGCCTGGGTGTGGGAGCTGAGCCCCGATGTTGAAAACCCGTGGGCTCTGGAATCAGAAGTTTCAAGTCAGAGTTTCGCTGTTCCACCAGCTCTTGGGTAAGTCACTTAAACTCTGAAAAACTGGTGATAATATAGTGTTATTTTAAGAATCAAATAAGTTAATTCATGCAAATCATTAGCATAGTACTTGGCACACAGGAAGTGCTCAGTGAATAATAGCTGCTGTTGGTGGTGGTGGTGGTGGTGGTGGTGTGGTGGTATTGTGTTGTTGTTGGCATTCTTTGTTTGTTGTTTTATACAATATTATTATTCTACCAAATCAGTTGTTTGTTGTTGTTGTTGTTGTTACTATTATTATTCTCGCTCCAGTCTATCGCCTATGCTGCTAATCCTTGTTGTCTTTCTCCTCCTTGGTCCTGGTACTGAACCCCAGCCCAGAGACAGGTGCTGGCTGAGTGTGCCCAGCTGAGTCGCTTCATACTTTGTTTCTAGACCCATTGTTCTGTTTCGCCACATTCCTACTACCCCTTGATGAATGTGCCTGGACTCTTTGGCCAACATGCCAGCAGCCTGCCCTGGACACGTGCCATCTCCACCTGGCCTGTTGTCTCCCATCTACATAACCCACCCCCACACAAGAAAACTTTCGCCCAGCTCACAGAGCCTCTCCACCAGCTGGCCACTGCTTTCTACACAAAATGAACTTGGCCTTTGCGGTTAACCTCCAGGTTTCTCAGTCTCACGTATGCCATCTCCTGTTTTACTTTTTCTGCCTCTTGGTCCCCTTCCTCCATTTCAGCCACTTCCATTTATCCCTGTCTTAAAAGCAACTTTTTCTGGCTTTTGAATCCTTTCCAAAGCATTTCCCACTTCTTGGAAGCTTCTAGAATTAGGTGAAATTGTTCCAATGCTACTTAGAAATAACTCTCTACATCACCTGACACAGTTTTTAGAGTAGGACAGTCTCAGCCAGTGAGTTCTGTATCTCAGCTTGATGGAGTCGGACCACAGAAGACAACTTCGTACCTAGCCAAAAACTGTCTCCCTTTCCTCTTGATTCAAACTCCAATTTAGTTTGGGGGGCAATGAGCCCAACTAAAAATATTCAGTTCCCCAGCCTCTTTCACAATAAGGGGTGGGCATACGCCACATTTCTCACCAATGAGAAAGATGTAGCGGTCCCTGGAGAGCATGTCCCACTCCCTCACCTCCGAAAGACAAATTATTGCTAAGAGTGAGCCCTTTGCCTTCATCTCCATGTCATTCTCCCTTCTTCCTGCCCGTCAAACAGAGGTGAGGCCTGGAGATACAGCAGCCATGATACAACAATGAGGCATGAGCATGATGACAAAGGCTCACATGCTAAGGGCAGTGGGTAGGAAGACAAAAAGAGTTCCCTCCTGTCACCATGGGGGTGCCACACCAGCCCTGGACTGTGGAACCAAGGGCTCTTGTTTTCTGAGATAAACCTCTTTCTGTTTAAGCCTCTGTTAATGGGATTCTCTGTTGCTTGCACATGAATGCAACCTCAACTAACACAGCACATCTAGTGGCAAATGAGAAGTCATTCTAGTCAAGAAGGTACAAATATCCTACAAAAAAACCAGTCCCACATAACCATAATAGTTAACCTTAATATTCGGTCTCGTAAGAGAAAGCAATGATTTGAAATGATACACGAGGAGTGTAATTCTCAGGATACAAATGAACAACATTACCAAAGCCTGCTGGGAAAAAAAGATATCAAACTCAGGGGAAAAAGATGAACAGGCCCTCTCCACAACTGTCCGGCCTAAAGAGAAGATTCCCTTTGAAGCGTGGAGATGAGAATCCTTAAGAGGGACTCCACACTGCGAGAAATGCATGTCTCTTTACATCTGCAAATACCCCAAGATCATGATCATGCCATATCAAAAAGGCATTCAGAAGATGAGTGATAATGTGTCCCTTGCACCACTGGTCACACACGTCAATACTCCAAGGGCTCCCTGCTCCCTAAATAATAAAGTACGTGCCTGGGGTTCAAGGCCCCGTACAGGGCTCTTCTCTGGGTAACCTGGGCTTCAGCCACCCGATCTACTGGTTCCTACGCGGTGGCGCACTCGTGCCCCACACCCCCAGCCCTGTGCCTGGAAGGCCTGCCCATGACTCAGTGTTTGTCAACTGTTTCAAGGCAATGATTCATAGACGAAAATGACTTGTTTCAAACAGCTATCTAGAAAGCATATTTCAGAAGTTCAAACATACTTTTTGAGTTTGTAGTTTTAATGCTGAAGAGACAGAGCCCAAGGGTGCTGAGCGAGCAGTACGCGGTCACACTGGACCTCTCCTGCTCCTCTCTCCCAGCTCAGTGCTTGGTGAAAACAAGTCCTCTATACATCAAGGCTTTGTCATGTATTGGGATTTCCCAGAATCATAATATCCTAGCCCCGAAAAGGGAACTTTGGCAAACCTCTCAGGCAATCTAGGCCCAGAGAGTCCACAGGACTTGCCTCAAGGTCACACAGGGAGTGAATCACAGAAAAGGACTAGAATGTGGGCAGATGTCCTGAGTCCTAACACATGCATGGGGAATGGGTGGCCCTAAGAAAGGACAGTAACCAGAAATGAACTCAGGAAACGGCCTCCAAGGCAGATGCCTGACTGTATTTAATGTGCATTTAGAGCACCTCGCTCTAGGCCAGAGCCTCATGGATGACTCTGCCCACAGCCTCACAAAAGAGGCCCAGACGGAAACTGAAGGCGGGGCTGCTTGTGCACCAGTAACCAGAACCAGCCCCCTAGCTGGCTGCCTGGGACTGGATCCAGTTCTTGGAGGGCACTGCAGGGTTAGAAGGAACGATCATTTCCAATGCCTAATTGAACTTAATGACTAGCCTAATTAGGCCTTTTAATGGCAGGACCAGTACGGCCTTGGCTCATGCCCCTAAGTACAGGCTGCATCCTGTACGCACCTTCTCCTCAGGGTCAGGCAGCTGGCTAGAGCACAGCTCTGCAGACATGCAGGCCAGAGAAGGTTAAGGAGGGTATGGGTCACACATTCACGGCCTGCTATTCTTCCCATAGGCTGAACATGTTGGAGCCATGTCAAGATGGCCCTCAGGGACTCCACTGAGGTTCTGCCCAGTACAGAGGCAGCAGCACTATATCAGGGGCAAAGGGCACAAAAATGGAAGGAGGCGAGGCACAGAGAATAAGGGCATGACCCCACAGTCACGCTCATGTGGGTTCAAATCCTGCTGCCTACCTACCAGCTGTGTGACTTGGAGCAAGTTATTTAACCTTTCTGAAATTCCATTTCTTCATCTGTAAGCGGAGATAACAACAGCACCTACATCACTGGGGTTGTTTTGGGAATAAAGTCAGTCAACTGTGCTTAGCACAGTGCCCAGCACAAAAGCCACAATAAATGATGTGTGTATGTCTCTGTGTGTTTTCCTACTCACATGACAAGAGGGCTAGGCAAGACATGTGGGCTGTCTACACTCGGGTTCTGCAGCTTGGCCCCAGAAGGAATCATCCAGATCAGAAGATGAAGCTGAAATTTCCTAAAGATAAGCTATTTTTAAAAATCAGGGGTAGCTGACAATGGCATAAAAATTAGAAATAACCTAAATGCCCAACAGGGGAACAATACATTTATACCATGGAAGTATTATGATGTAGTTGGAAAGATGAGATAAAATAATCCACTTGTCCTAAAAGATCTCTAGGATGTATTAAAAGAGCTCTAAGATGTACTATTAAATGAAAAATGAAAAAAATTAAGGAACAGAACACAATCTGATCTCATTTCTGTAATAAAAAACTATACATAAGTAAATCTGTTCTGTAAAAATATATACTGTATATCTATTATTGGTAAAGCTACCAACAAACTATTACCAGTAGTTACTCCTATAGAGATGACTAGGCTTGGAGAAGATGGTAGTTTCAGGCAAATTTAGCTTTGAAGTGTTTCTGGTTTGCTTGTACAACTGAAAAAGACTTTATAAAAAAATATGCTTCCACTGAGCTCCTCACAACGGAGGGGTTCAAGCAGACCCAAGACCAACCCTTGAAGAAACACCAGAATCTGACAGGAGATTGCATGACAGTGGCTCTAACCTTCTAGTTTCAAGACCTCTGTACCATGTGACAAGAGATGAAGGACTGCATTCCATAGGACGCTGTGCTTTTGGGCTGTTGCTATTTAAGGGATACTTCTGTGGGCCTCTCATTTCTTTCCTGACTCTCCGAGACCCTCCTACTTTACCATCCTATCCCTGGTTCCAAGAAATGACCAGTTCTAGTCACAGGAGAATTTGCACTTCTGCAAAACTAGAAACTGTAAAGGGCCAAAAGTCAAAGCCTTCACAGGAATGCTCAGAGCGTATTAAAAAACCACTCCTGGTTTTCAAATAGAAAAATAAAATTCAAGGATAACTTAACCTGCTAAGAAAAGCTGAAGGCCTTAAACGAAGCTGGGAGCAGGCTCGGGGGAGGCGAGGATCAGGGCCTGTGCTGTGCAGTCTTTGGCAGGCCTCCCACAGGCCTCCCCACAGGCAAATGGGAAGCAGTACTGCTGACTTCGGCCCTCAGAAACACAGCCCTTGCGTGCTGTGTGGCCTCGGGGTCTCAGCTGTCCTTTCCCTGGTACACATAGGCAACAAGTTTATCTCAAGTCACTATATGGCTCCTCCACTCCTCCCAGGGCATCAGGCACTCACCCCTGCTCCAGGGAGGGAAGTGGCTAGGGCCACTTGTCAGGAAGACTACTCCCCTTTTCAGAGTAGAAAGTGAAGCATCCAAATGCTACTCCACATGGGGCTTATGGGAACAGACTGCTATCACCTTCAACTGGGAGGCACTTGACAGAATTGCAAGATTCCAATTATTTCATATTTAGTCATTTGCATAAGTAAATTGGTTTTGTGACACTAGACAAGCCATCCAGGGCCCTAAACTGCAATGAGTATAACATAGATCATCTCTGCTTGCTCTGAAATGAACATCACTATGTCAATCTAAGTGGAAGCACATGAACATGCCCCCCTAATCCTCAATGAGAAAAAGGTTGATGCATGCTTCATATCTGTTCTCTAGCCTATGGGATCTATATGTACTATATTGAAAGCCTTTATAATACTTTCCAAAGGGTCATGTTATATCAATTACATGAATAAACTCAGACTGGGAAAATATTACAAATATTGTCTGCTCATGATTACTTTTATTGAGAGAGAAATTTTGGAATACTATGTAGCCCTTAAAAATGAGGCAGTTACACTCTATACTGAAGTTCAGAAACATCATCAAAAAAATACTGTGACATGAATTTAAAAAATGCAGAACAGATCACCATTTGTGTGAGGCAATAAAAGAATATATCAACCTATATTTCTGAGAATGCACAGAGTATCTTTGGAAGGAAACACACACACATAAACTGGGGAACAATGGTTGCCCCCAGGGAGGGCAAATGAGTGCCTGGGGAAACAGGGAAGGGAAACAGACGTTTCCATTTCATATCCCACTGTTTTTTATTTGTTGAATTCTTTATTAGGTATATATCTTATTTTATTTTAAAATAAATAAATTCAAAATTCACTAAGAGTTCTAACATCTCAAAAGATGACATGAAGTTAAAGAGTAACCAAAACATCAGAATTTGTACTGCCTTTGCATCCTCCTCTCTCTCTTAGTCCTCTTAATGAAATGATTCACCTTTCTCAACTTAGTTACATTTGAGCTTTAAGGTCAAATAGACTCTACTCCATAAAAAGGCAGAATATTGTCATTACAAAAAAGGGTTTATTCTAACAAAGTTAGACCTGGTGGCACATGCTGGCTGAGGGACAGTGCTCTGTCCATGTCCACAGAATGAACATGTGTGTATTACCTCCACCTATGTCCATGAAGGGTGACTTTCAGACAGTGCCTCAAGGCTGTGCCCCTTCAGGCCTGAGCAGGAAAGGACAGCTCAGCCAAGTCCCACCATTATCCATCCCTTATCCTTATTCCTTCTTACCTAACAGCTACCAAAACAACACAAGTGTCTGAAGGTAGGAAAGGTGTAAGGATAGAATGATCTCAACATATCCTACTCTTTTCCCTTCTTCAGTGAGGATACTTACTTTTCACTAGTTATTTCAATATGTACAGTTTCGGTGTCATTTATTTTGTCTTCAGATCCTACTGAAGATATATGATTTACAGCAATAAATAATACAATTAAATTCTAATTTAAAAAAAAAACTATGAATTCCCTAAGTTCATTGAAATAAAAACTTATCTAGATTTTCCTCTAATATCTTTCTCTCCAAATGTGAAGAGCAAAGCAAAAAATTACTCTTTGAGGAGCCTACACAGGACAAACAAATGTCAGGTGTACATTAAAAAGATACGTTGTTGCTTGGCCCTGAAGCCATCTTTTCTGAATTTGCCATGCCTTGAAAGCCACAAGGAGGACAAGCATAAACACAGGTAGAAGCAGGGAGGTCTTGTGAGGATCACTAAAAGCCACAGAAACAGGGACATGGCACCTGAGCTCTGGGAACAGCCACTGGAAATGGGTGCACAATTAGCTACCTAACTACAACCTCCCCTTATCCATCTCATCTGATTTCACCCAATACTGGACACTCATCTCTGGTGTATGACCAAATACCTGTTCACCCATGGTGCCCAAGACCTACGCAATACCAATCCTGGGTTCTTTGTGGCCGAGGGCAGCCTGTGGAAAATAAATTCTCAATACTTGTAAACAAATTTGTATCTTGATGAAAATCTGAAAGTAAAAGATTGTTATTTTACTTTACTGGAATTCAGGAATAGGCTATCTGGTCCCTTTTTAATTATTGAAGCTCTGTAAGAAATGCCCCAAATTCACTCACTGATCAAATATGTACTGAGTAGCTATATATGTGTCAGGCACCAGAGACCCAGAAGCAAACAATACAGACAAAAATCTCTTGCAAAGTAGAGATTTACTAGTTGCTAGTCATGCAAATGCAAAAGCAACTGCAGCTTTCAAACAGTTTAGTAAAAACCAAAAACAGAAAAAAATAGAGAATGAAGGCAGAGCCACATGTGGTAAAACATTAATAACTAGAAGGGTGTTTGTTGTACTATTGTTGCAACTTTTCTATACATTTCCCCACTGAAAGGGGGAAAAGGCAGGATTACAGGTATAAATTGTATTTCAGGCAACAAATAGTTGATGAGAGAAAGTGCTTTACAGAAGAATTTCTGTTAATCAGTGAAAATTAGAAAATCACCATCTGACATCTTTTAATGAAATCATGGCTCTGGGTAACAATCACCAATGAACGCTATGACCACTACGTGTGAGTTGGGCAGGGAATGTAAAATGGACACCACACCATGACCCCACTGATCAATCACAGCCTCACTTAATATGGAACCCCCGCCACCTGTGCCTCTCAAGCCCGTGCCTTCAGATGTGATGCAGTAGGATGTACACAGCACCACCTGACTAGATAGCAATGGGCCAAATCCAGAATGGGGAACACTCTACCAGACAAGAGACTCCAAAAAAAAAAAAAAATCAATGGCACAGAGCAGTATATATATCCCAGTACTTCCCTACCTTTTTCAAAACTTGAGGCACTTAAAAAAAAATACTTGAATGGAAAATGGGCGGACAGGTGAGACTGCTCATTTATAGGTGACCAGCCTAAGGACCTTGGCAGATCTGGCCTGCTAGGCCTGGCCTGCCAGGTTCAAGGGCAGAGCACCTAGACCTTGGCACAGCTTCACCCATAGTGCAGCATACGGCACTCCAGTGGGGAAGCTCCAGCTGACCTGCCCTCTGTGATACTTTTCTAAGAAACTGACTTCTATAGGGATGGACAGCCTGTAACAGAGCTGGGTTAATAAGACAAAACGTGCATTTGTAAGTGTGCTTACACACCTAGGAGCCTGGCAGCTCTGTGAGTTTTTGCCTTTTACACTTTTGTAGCCTGATAAGAATTTAACTACTTGCTGCTAACAAGAAGGTAGAGGCTTTGGTATAGCAATGACACAGAGGGAGAGGACAGAAACCCTTTAGTATTCTTGGAACATCAATGCCATTAAAAAAAAAAGCAAGAGAGAAAGAGAGAAGGAGGAGGGAAGGGGGCAACCTCAGGACCAGCACACGGCTGTTCTACCACCATCTTGATGTCCTTGACGCGTGCAGATGGTGCGGAAGTGGCTGGCACCAGAACAGCCCATGAGAAGGAATGAGCGGCCAATGGAGATTTATGTGAGGAGAGTGAGATGGACAAGGTAAAATTGTCAGGAGGAGTTGTTAGAAAGTAAAATATATTGTGACAATTCCACTCCTGCCGTTCATCAATAAACTGACAGATCATTTAGTGTCAATTAGGAGTGATAGATGGACAAGTCCCCATGATCCTGGGCCAAAATTAATGGCTGGGAGGGAGAGGGTGATTGAAAATGACGGCTGACATTGAGAGCAAAGTCCTGAAAGTCCCTGAGGGGCCATTACTTGCCTCATTCCCTTGCAGATCAATGCAGGGACAAACCCAAAAACAGACACTTTGAGACAAAACTTAAACGGACTACCTTTCCGTCCTCTCTTTACCAAGTCTAGTTGCCTCTCATTCATCTCACTCCCCATGGCCAAGCTAGTGCCCCACTTCAGGTAACTTCAAAGCCAAGGACAGCCTGGCTCCAGGATAAAATCTTTGGCACAGCAATGACACTGGTGCCAGAAGGTACTGGTGGTGAGCCTAGATCTCAGGCACTTCCTGAATGGGGCTCTTGCTCGTGGTTCAGAGGTGAGCCTTTGGGTTCCGGCACCCAACACCTCCAGCCAGTGAGACATCTAACACTCTCTATCTTGGGCAGTGAGATGCAAATAAAAGAAAGGTATCCCAGAAACTACATCCTTCAGCTGTGAGGTCCTCGGTCAGAACTGTAAACGGGCCCTTTACTTCCCCCTGGTGAGGACACAATGGTACAACTCTGTCAGTCTCCATTTCCTCCCCGCTCCCTCATGGAAGCATACCTACCTTCCTGAATGGAACCTACCTGGGAGAGTTGGTGTGATGCACATATAAGGCACAGCTATGGACCAAATATCCACCCCTACTCCCGCCATTCCCATGTTGAATTCCTAATCCCCACTGTGATGGTGTTTGGAGATGGGGCCTTTGGGAGGTGATTAGGTCATGAGGGTGGAGCCATGATGGCATTAGTGTCCTTACAAAATGAAAAAGAGACACAAGATCTCTCTTTCTGTGTGTGCACGCCAAGGAAGGCCCTGTGAAGACATAATCAGGAAGAGGGCCCTCATCAAGTACCCAACTGTGCTGGCACCCTGATCTCAGACTCCTAGCCTCCAGAACTGTGAGAAATGTTTGTTGTTGAAGTCACCCAGCCTGTGGTATTCTTTCACAGTAGCCCACGCTGACTAAGACAGATACCTAGCACAGGACCATTATTATCAGTGTGAATTTTTCAGTGTGAATTCCCTGCTCTAACCAGACTGACAATAAGGTTACTGCCCCTCTCCCAACACTTATGCCTACACCAGTCTTTGAACAAAATGCTCTCCTCATGATCCTCTTTAGCCATCGGAATTCTTGGCTTGACCTCCATCAACCCTGGACATTGTGATTACTCTCACCTCTGAGGTCACATCGCTAGCGTTAGACATTTCATTCATTTCTCACTTACAATGTGTTCCTTCTGCCATTCCTGACTTGTGTGAATGAAAATGCCTGATCTCCCCAATTGGAATCCAAGCCCTTGCAGGGCAAAAAGCACATTTACACTCTGGACTCCCTGAAGCGCCCCACAAATAGCAGAAGCTTGTGTTTTCCAGCCTTCATGGGGTAGATCCTCAATGGAGCCCAACCACTGCCTCTTACCCCGAAAAGGCCCCCTTTCCTCTTTCAGATTCAAATTTGTTCTACTTGCCTCCAGATACCACCTCTCCTTTGCTCCAATGAGCTCAACAGTTTACCTTCCTATTGAAGAAGAAAGAAAGAGGCCAATCCAAAATTAAATTCCCCCAATTCCACACTCTTCTCCAACTTTTGTGATAACTAACCCAGCCTTTCCAAGCTTTCTCCTGTCCTAGAGAGAAAATGTCCCTGCCTCCTCTTGTCCCAAGTTAATCAGTCTCTCTTGGAAGGTCTTCCCCTATCCCTCCTCCAGGTTCCTACTCCTGCAAATCTGCCTTATTTCTTGTGGACTCACCCTTCTCTCAAGTATTACACACACGACTCTCAACACAGACTTCTCCTTCCAATTACTATCCCAGCTCTTTCTTTCCCTCCTCAGAACAGAAGCCTATATTACTGTATCCATTTCCCCACTTCTCACGTCCTCCTCAGCCCACTGTAGTCTGGCTTCTGCCCTAATGCAAATCACTGTAGCCACTTTCTCAAAGGCCCTAGGAACCTCCAAACAGTCAAATAGATTTAAGGCTCTGTTATTGTCTTCTATTTATGTAGATGACTCAAACTGCACCTCTTTTTTGACCTCTCTTCGAGCTGCTAAACTGTGGCAATTATTGACATAGACCACCACAAGCCCACAAATCAGGTCCCTCCTCCTCCATTCCCTATCTGACGGCACCACTACCCAACCAGTCATCAAAGCGAGGCACCTTGCGGTGACCTTCAACCTCTTCCTCTGCCCTGCATTCAACCAATGACACTTCTACTAACTCTACCTCTGAAATGTCTCCAAACTGTCTCTCCTGTCCAGGCGCACACCACTGCCTAGTGCAGGCTCTTACCATCCTTTGTACAGTGTTACCTTCCCAACAGGTCTGCCAGGCTTCCAGAGCTCCACTTTCCACTGATAGGAGAGTAATCAATCAAAAATATTGATTTGAGTCTGTGGCCATGCCACCCTGAACAAGCCCGATCCCGTCTGATCTCGGAAGCTAAGCAGGGTTGGGCCTGGTTAGTACTTGGATGGGAGACCACCTAGGAAGACCAGGTGCTGTGAGTGTAAAAAAATAAAAAATAAGGGATTGTAAGCTGACAAGGTCCTTGCAATTTGTGAGGTCAACCAAGGGTTGCCTCGCCTAAAAAAAAATATATTGATCTGATCATTCATTTGTTCCATAGTCATTGAGTGCTTATTATGGACTAGCACTGTCTGAGATATTGGAGATATGTAAATAAGAGTGTGTCTCCTCTCATGGAGCTTATGTTACAGTAGAGAGTAAAAGATAATACATGTATGTGTACATACACATATATGTATGCATATATTTCAGGTGGTGATACATAAGGCAGGAGATGAGAACATGGAGTGATGATGCATTCTACTTTATATAAAGCGAGGTCAGGTGGAGCCTTATAAGCCACAGTAAGGACCTCAGGGTTTACTTTGACTGGCAAAAGAATGCTACTGGAGGGTTCTGAGCAGAAAAGTGAAATGATCTCACCTATATTTTTAAAAGGTCACCCCGATCTGCAGAGATAAGACTGAGGGAGACAAGAATGAAAGGTTGACAGGAGGTTCTCACTCGAGTCGGTGCTAGAAATGGCAGTAGCTGTATCTGGGCAATGGCAGTGCAGACAACAGATGTTATTTCAACCATAGACTCAACACGATTTACTGACAGACTGAACAGGAGTGGAGGTAAGAGAGGAGTCCAGGATGATTCCAGAGTTTATGGTCTGAGTAACGGGGAAGGTGGGGTCACCATTTACAGAGACCTGGTGAAGACTTTGGGAGGCATAGGTTAGGGGGCAGAGTAGAAAGGGTGGAAATTAAGAGGACCAGTTTGGACCTGTTAGGATTGGGTTGTTTATTTGAGTAGAAACATCACGTGGACAACTGGATGCTCACAGGCAGGCCTGGGCTAGACATATAAATTTTGGAGTCATCAGTATGCAATAATTAAACTCCTGAGACTGGGCTGAGATCATGCCAAGAGTGTTGAGAGAGAAGAGAGGAAGTTCAAGGACGAGCCCTGGGCACTCCAACACTCAGAGGGGTCAGGACTAGGCCACAGACTGAGGAGCCAGGCAGGTGATTCCCTAGAAAGGTAATATGTGAAACGGAAAAGCATCTCTCTCCAGGAGGAAACTGATTTCATTTGGAAAAATCTTTAATATATTCATCGAGGAATAAACAATTGAGATTCTCTTTTATTCTCTAAGAAGCAGATATAGGATTTGTCTCATTTCCATATTTCAAAATAAATTCCAGATATTAAACGCACTAAAATCCCCTAATAACTTAGAAAAATGGGTCTAAAGTAGACTCAGGTATAAACACTGATGGAGAATACAGCAAAAGTGGTTTCTAAATTCTCTGGGGGAAAAATGGATTAAAAAAAAAATGGTGCTGGGACAAAGCCATTTAGAAAAAGATAAAACTAGATCCATACTTCTTACCATATACTGAAATTAATTCCACATGGATCAGAGATCTAAATTTTAAAAGTTAAGATTTAGGGTATGGTTGTGTTCCAAGAAAATCATCTCTGAAAACAGGCAGCTGGCCCATGAACCACAGTTTGCTGAATCTAAATATATGGAAACAAAGAAGGATAAATTTCTAAATTTATATATGCATACTTACTTTTGCAGCCCAAAAAAAAGAGTATAAGAAGGATAAACCAGTAATGAATAAAGAGGTTACCGACAGGAAATGGAAGAAATGAGGTGGAGGGGATAAGGATGGGAACAAGATATCTCTCAATGTATCTTTCTATACCATTTTGATACAATAAAAAGTACACAATATCACCTGTTCTTGCCAAAAAGCTTTAACTTGAATCAGTCATGAAGAATCAACCAGAGAAATCCAGAACTTGAGACATTCTACAAGACAACTAACCTGGGCATTTCAAAAAAGTCAATGTATGGGTAGAAGTGGCAGAGGGTTGGAACTATTTTAGATCAAAAAACTTAAAAGAGACAGAACTACCAAACACAACGTGTGAACACTGATTGGATCCAGGAGCTATAAAAGACCTTTTTGGGACAACTGAAGAAATTTAAACTATATATTAAATATTATTAAATCATTATGACATTTCTTAGATGTGATAACGATACTGTGATTATTTGGAGGATGTCCTTAAATCTTTAGAGACGCGTGCCAAAGTATCTAGAGGCAAAATGTCGGAATGACTACAACTTGTTTTCAAATGATTCAGAGGGAGGGGGGAAGGAAGAGTGAGTGAGTGAATGAATGTGTGTGTGTGTGTGTGTGTGTAGAGGTAAGAACAAGAAGGGAGGAGGAAGGAGGAAAGAACTGGAAAAAAATATTTTTGATAGTGCTATTCTGCAGGTAACAATTACTGATGAAAATTCTGAATAGGAGTAATATGTATTCTTTAAGAAAAATAAATTCTCTCTCTGAGTATATCTTAGCAGTTAAAGTGGATAGTCAGCCATCCCATTGGTGCAGTACTTTTTTTGGCTTACCTCTCATCTAAGACTTAGTGCAAGGGATTAAAGATCACAATGATTTATAATCGAGCAGTTACTAACAAGCAATCTCATTTTGTTTAGAAAGCTACTTGAAGAACAACACAGAATGCTGCAATATGGATGAACTCCGAAAACATCATGACAAGTGAAAGAAGCCAGTCATAAAGGACCACATCGCGTATGATCCCATTTATATGAAATGCCCAGAATAGGCAAATCAGAGAGACAGAAAGTAGATTAGTGGTTGCCTAGGGCTGGGGAAGTTGGGGGGACATGGGAAGTGACTGCTAATGGGTATGGGGTTTCTTTGGGGGGTGATAAAAATGTTCTAAAATTGATGGTGGTGATGCAGCACAAGTCTATGAATATACTAAGAATGACTAAGTTGTACATTTTAAATGGGTGCATTGTAAGGTATATGAATCGCATCTCAATAAAGCTGTTATAAAAAAGTTAAAGAACAACACAGGAGCAAAGCACCCACTCCCACCTCCCATAAGCTGTGGGCACTCACTTTGCAGCCTTTGAGGAATCATCTGCCCAGCCTCCTTGCCTCCGGGGTGGTTTGGGAGGAGGAGCCTACAGGGAAAGAGAAGCCAAAATAACAGTCACTCAATGTGTACACTCAAGCAAGCAGTGGCTGAGGTTAAAGTAACCCAAACCAGTATTCAAAACCAATATTCAACCTATCAAAACCTTTCAAATACAAATAGAGTAAACTTTCAAATTTACTATGAAAATCTGGGTGCTTTCATGCCCTTCTGGTGGGTGTATAAATTGGCAAGATCTAGAGGGTAATTTAGCAATGTCTACTAAAAGCCTTAGAAATAAATGCTCATACTTTCTGAGCCAGCAATTCTAATCCAAGGAATTTATCCCAAGGAAATAATCAGGGACAAACATAATGTCATTTTTGAATAGTGATACATAATTGGAA
Organism: Pteropus medius; assembly: GCF_902729225.1. Taxonomy (NCBI): domain Eukaryota; kingdom Metazoa; phylum Chordata; class Mammalia; order Chiroptera; family Pteropodidae; genus Pteropus; species Pteropus medius. The sequence goes on along the minus strand of NW_024349797.1, from coordinate 3,885,968 downwards.
ACAACCAAATGGACAGCAATAAGGAATTAAGTAAATTACAGAATACACATGTGAAAATACTATGTAATAATGAAAACCTATGTTAAAAAGAATATTTAATGATATAAGAAGGTACAATATATATCAACTTTTAAAAACATATTGCTAAACAGTAGGTATATGCTTCTGATTTTGTGAAAAGATTATTGATACCTAATATCTAGTGTTAATTAGCTCTAAGTACATGAGTAAAAGGGGACTCCAGTGAAAGAATTATGGAAATTTTTTATTTTCCTTCTGCATACTGTTGGGCATTTTTCAATTTTTTTACAATCAACTTATACTACTTTTATAAACAGAAAAGTAATAAAATAAAGATATGAGAAAGAGGCTTGCTTAAAAGACATAAACTAAACTGGTGGATAAAAATCTACTCAAATTACTTAGGCTAAGAAAATTCACCTGTAATGGATATATTCAGAAACCCACGTACAGGAATTCTTAACCAGCATATCTCAACTAAAAATGCCAAAGGAACATCAAACAATCCACTTAATCACTCAGATTAAGTAAAACAGCAAAGAATATTTCCTATTTTGGATTACTCTGCATTTTCCTAGATATTTTTTGAAATATTTCCTTTTTTCCTCTAAGAATTTCACATCATCATAACTGTTGTTCTCAGTCTAAGGAGGCACTTAAGATAAATGGACTAAAACAGGGGTTGGCAAACTTTTTCTATGAAGGGTTAGGTGGTAAATATTTTTGATTTTGCAGGCCATACAGTCTCTGTTGCAACTCCTCTAGTCTGACACTGCACGTTAATAAATAACCACAGATGATAAGTAAACAAATGGGTGTAACTGTGTTCCAATAAAACTTTATAAAAACAAGCAGCGGGCCATAACTGGCAGGAAGATTGTAGTCTGCTGACCCCTGTATGAAAATGTGTCATTGCAACGTCCTTTAAATCTGTTGCTTTAAGGCTTTGTAACTTTTTAAGAAAACACTCCCTTAACATGCCAAAATACCTTCATACTTTTGATATTTTCACACCAAGATACGTTTTCTTTCCTGCTTCTCTAGTAGCACCCCAGTGGCACTCCAGCCTGCCAAGGACATATTCCATCTAGATACTGGGCCTTTCTTTGGGGTTGGCAGAAGCTGCTGGAAATGACTAAGAAGCTAAGGTCTAGAATGCCTGTATCCAGCTTAGTTCCTGGGAATATAAGTAGTACTTCAGGAAAACAAATGAGTTTTCTATGCTAGAAGCAGGTAACGGAGCTATTTGGAGGCTTTGTACATCTCAGAAACTACAAAAACGTACACATGAAAAACAAGCTATTGTTTCTCAGGGGAGAAATCCAAAGAGGATATACTCAAAGATCTCAACTACTGCTTCCCAGTCCACACGTCCTTTATAGTGGGCCTGCCATCCCATACTTGTCCATCCTGAGGGTGGAGGGGGAAGCCTTACACTCCATGACCCTTCTTCCCTAGACTCAGCTCACTGAACCAGGGTGCACCAGTCTGACCTAACTGGAACCAATCGAATTCTCTGTCCCAGGAATCTGGAACTGAAGCTCAGAGGTTGGGCTGTGCAGACAGCACTGAGCACTGGAACCGCAAGGACCAGCTGGAATCAGAATAACCCAGACTACCACAAGCAGAGACCGAGAACCTTGTCTTGCTGATCCCTTACGGTAGCTAAGGCACTGTGCTGAGGAGACTTAAATGTTAAGAACTGAACTGAACTGTATCAGGTCCCTCGAGGGTGTTTTAAACCAATATGGTTTTAAACCATCCACGTGCTTTTGCATATAACATTTATATGTCTTAACCAAAGATAGAACCATCTTATGATAATGTGAATTCCTGAATTCCACATTTTGTCTGACCATACAGTGGTTTTCTGTATGTTTTTATTTTAAAAATTTAAGCTACCATTTAAAAAGTTGGAAAAAAAGAAAAGAAAAAAAAAGACGCTAAGTCTGGCTTGAGCTGACACATGGTTAATAAAATTTTCTAAAATTCTAAAAACCAAAATGATCACTTTCTCTTCTTTAACTACAAATTCCAGGAAGCCATGGCTATTGAGAGAATGAGTGAAAAACCTTTCCACATAGAAGTAACACCAAGACACATTTTCTTTCATATTCTTCCCATTACGAAATGGTACAAGCTGCTCATTTAGGATACCAGCTTCAAAATGTGGATGAAAAGGAGGCACTATAATAAATCTAACCAAAAGTAACCTCACAGGGTGACCTGATCATAAATTTCTAACTGGACATGTCATGGTGGGTAGTCACACCCTAGGCCTATAACTTCTTTAATGAAGGGTTTGTAAGCCACCTCTGTCCATTGTTTCTGCACATCTAGGTCAACACACTTTTGACACGCCAGAAGTAACCTTCTTTTCCAGACCACCTGAAGGTGTAACCACCCTCAAGAGAGCACATGGTCTTGTTAACTATCCTGTACCTTGCTTTCTTCCATCTTCATGTAATCTTCCTTACATTCCCTCCATAATTCTATTAATTCTAAATGTATAAAAGAAACTGCAAAACTGTCATCCTCTAGAGCATTTGAGATCTTGCTTCCTAGCAACTGTCATCAGTTTGGCTCAAATAAATTCTCATAAAAATTCTTACATCACCAAAACCAAAAAGATCACCACAAAACAGTCACTCCTCCGCATCCAATAGAATTTAACTAGTTGCAAAATCAAAAGTTTTTTTACACTAACGACCAAGACATCAGGATTTGACTTGACATACGTTGTAAAAACTATGTACGCTTTTCACTGAGATGACCTGGGAGAGGAAGAGTTATAAAGACATTCTCTGCACAAAACAGGACAGGGTTTTACAGCTGTCCTCCTTGCTCCCCAAAGGGAGTCTTGGCCAACCTTAGGAGAGAGAGCTGAGACAGATAGGAGATGGAAAGGCAGCAGAACTTAACACCTGCGAGGCAGGGCTTGGGCATTCACTTAGAGATGTCTCTTTCCTGATGGGGAATCCTTACGTTCATGATTTAGTACTCCGAGTCCAAGGATAAGAAATTTCTTTTGAAATATTCTCTACCATGAGTCTTGTTACAGCCACACACGGATACTCTGTCTGGATGAGACAGACTTAATTAACCACTATTACCAAGTTGTAAAGGCTCTTCCCCAGAATTCAGCTTTGTTCCCTATGTGGGGAGCTAAGCACTGTCCTATGCATACCAGGTGAGTTAGAAAAAGCAAGATGTCACCCCTGTCCCCAAATGTTACCCCAGTTCATTGAGGCTGAGAAGAGGCTGGATTTGGAGTATGTCAGGTCTGTCTGAAATCTGTGACTGGACATCAGGCCTAATCTGAAATGTAAGAGGCCACAGTGGAGGTGGGAGGTAGCCATCAGGGTGGAGGTACTGAGAATCCTCCCAGAGACCGGCTGTATCCAGGGGCCAAACATGACGCTGAGGAATATTCCCTCAGCCACGGGCAGTTCCGCTGAATTTTGCAGTTTTTGTGTCACCTTCCATAGTTTTTACTGGGCCACTTTCTCCTGGGGCATCATTAAGACAGTGCTCTGACAAGCATGCATAAGCTCGTAATACAGAACTAAAGACTAAACAAACTTGTACCAACTTGGGAAGTGCTAAGGACAAGCAGAAGTCAAAGAAGCTTTAAGGAAAAAGTGAGGGCTTGCTCTGGATTGGAAAGATAAGCAGAGAGGATAAGAAAAGCATTCCAGAAGCAACCAGATATAAGATGCAGGATAGCATATAACGCTCAGGCTATAGCAAATGCTGTTCACTGGTCATCATAAGGGAGGGAGCCCAGGGAAAATTCTGTGAGAGTCTGACTCCTCAGCATCCATTACATTACAGCATCCATTACATTACACTGCAGGCTGTAAGTAGAAGCTGATGTAACTTGATCATAATGCAGTAGTTTGAAATTAGGTACAAATGATCTGTTTGAAAGGTAAGCGCATGATTGGCTTTTAGCAATATCATTTAAAAGGGATGGTAGGTTCTTTTGCATGGACAGTCCAGCCCCTGAATGCTTGGCTGCTCTCCCTCGGAGCTCTGATGACATCTAGATACCCAGTTAGCCCTGTTTCACAAAGAGCCCCATGGCCCTCTCCCCAGGGTGATCTGAAACACAGGACACACCTCCTAGGCCAAGACACTACTGACTCTCCTTTTAGGACCAGCTGTCAGAACTGCTGTGCTTTCCCCTCCCCATGTGGTAACAGATCAGATGCGGGGGGGACTTTGGAGGGGGGCCTGGATGCCCGCCCCAGCTTGAATGTCAGAGCCCCAGTCCCCATCTGCAATGGTGAGAAGTTGTGACCCTTTAGTTATGGATCCCCCCATTTGGGCCAGGGGTCCTTCTCTCTCCTGCTCATCAGGTTTGGGTAGGACAAGAGAATACATGAATGTGTGGTTTATTTGTTCTCAAATCTTGTGTGTCTGAGTTCTCTGTGTTCTGAATTCTCTGTGTAATGGCTGAGCATTTAAAGATAAGGGAATTTACTCTTGTTCCATCCCTGAAACTAGAAACGTAATCTTCAGGCAGGTTAAGACAGTTGTGGCACTCTTCTTTATGGAGCACACCAACTCCAGAATCTTCCTTGATCAAGCACTTGGGAAGACATTGCCAGTCTGAGTTATGACTTTGGAAGAAATCTGTTTGCTGTCCCTGTGTTAGGGAGGGAAAACAGAACAGAACAAAACAAAACAAAACCAAACAACAAAACAAAATAAAACAAAAAATCCTGGATGGCTAGAGAGAGAGTAGCGCTCAAAAGATCTTAAACGCCAGAAAGAAGCCCTGACATATTCTTTAGTCCTGGTGTATTCTTTAAAGTGCTCTGCTTCTGAAAATCAGAGGCACAGCCCCAAGATATCTGCTGGGAAAACCATTTCCAATTTTGGCAGATTTACTGCCAGGTAACATTACCCAAACTAGTTTTAAAAAAGGAAAGTCTTAAAATGTGCAACACCAGGAGGGACAGAAATAGGAACGGGTGACAGCAGCCCTAAGGCAGTGTTTCCCTCCTGATCTCTCCTGAAAGCCAGAGTCATGTCTCTGAGTGTGGGAAATGAGCACAGCCTGCCCGGCTGCCGCCTGATGGACGGAAGGGGCCAGGACCCCGCATAGCTCCTGAAGAGAAGCAAAAATGTGCTCTCTCCAAAAATAAACAGGGGCAGGAATGACTGCGAGTAAAGAGTGGGAAGCACGTGACTCGTGGTTGCAGTCCTGAAATACCAGCTTTCTACAAAAAGGAGCCTGTGATAGGCAGAGAGCGGGAAATTCAGGAAACGTCCTCTTTATATGGTCTCATCCGAATGGGCCAGGATTCAACTCACTGGAATTACCAAGTCAGAGGAAGCCTTTAGGGCCAGACTTGTTTCTGATCTTTATATGGTTCCCCCAGATTCTTAAGATGCCGAAATGGAAAAGATGCTGCAGTGCCAAAAAAGGAGCCTTTTGAGTTTAGAAACTTCTCACATACTCTTACAAGTCCTAGAGAAACCCCACAATATGAATCAGTCTAAAAGCCAAACTGCAACTTGTTTCAAAAAGCCAGTCCAAACATACACATAAATTCCCAGCAGAAAAGACATTTAGTTAAGCAAGATCCATTGCAAACTTCACACCTACCCATCTTCCAGCTTCTAGGAGCAAAACAGCTCCTATGCTCAAACCTAGATTACTGGCTTAAACTTTCCTTCCTTTCTCCAGCAATCTGAAAGAAGATCCAAGAAAGCTGTTCTTCTATGCTTCTTGAGAGAGAAAACTAACACTTATTAATACGTGCATACGCTGCAGGGGCTGGCATTTATTCCTCAAATCTGTCCACCATGCACAGTTCCATCTCTGCCAATGTCTTCCTCCTGCCTCAACCCTGGGTCCGACAATTAATTCATTATAAACCTGATTTTCTTCTTATGGATTTAAGGTCATCGAAGGTAATGGACAGTGCAAGAACCCCTGTGAGTAAACATAGCTCTTGCAAGCTAAAATGGACATATCGAAATAAAAAATCTATTTTAAATATAAAAAAGAAACCTGATCATCAATAGTTGCTAAAGCTATCAGGTAAAAGATTGATTGATGGAGAAATGGACATTCTCATAGTGTCAAAAAATCACCGCATACATCACATGCCAGTTGCAAGGGAAAAAACATTCCTTAACAATAGAGATATCTATCTATTACCATCCTACCTCAGTGATCAAACTTAGCAGCATGAACAGTGGAAAGCGACGTGCTGCCACCTGAAGCGCACAGCACAACCCAGGAAAAATTCCTGCCTCTTTCAACCGAGATCTAATCAAGCCTTCCAAACTGATATCCAGCTTAGTAGAAATCAGGTGAGAGAGGAGTAAGTTCAATGACACTTGGAATAAGGCATCAGACAAATCCAGCATGAGGGAAACTCTATACAATAAATGGCCCAAACTCTTCAAAAAGTCAATACCATTAAAAAGATGTGGGGAATGGAGTAGAGGACTATTCTAATTTAATTCTTGATTGAATTCTAGTTTTAAAAAAAGCTATAAAAGACATTTTGGAAACAACTAGGGAAAATGAATTATGGACTGGGTAACAGATGATATTAAGGAATTGTCAATACTATTAGGTGTAAAAAGTAGATTTCTTGGAAAACGTTCCTATTTTTTAGAGATATATGCTGAAGCGACATGTCATGATGTTTGCTTCAAAATAATTCAGCAAAAAATTACATGTAAAACATAAATGTATATTTTAAAATATTTTATAAATTATCATTTAAGAAAATACAGCAAAAAGTCGATAACACGTTCAGATGATACGTTCAGAAAGATAGGAGGACCAGAAAATAGCTTGGTCTAACCTTTATCCCTTTAGTGATTTTAGTGAGGAAAACGAAGGGAAGGGTTAACGACAAAGTCCAAATTAAGAAGTAATGCCCCAAATAAACTGTAACAGCATGAGCACTGTGCCAAGCAGTGTTAGGCTGAATTCAGCATACATCTTTGTACTTGGAAAGTACCTGTGCCTTTACTGCATGTCATTAAGATAGTCTACTCATACCAACGGGTACAGTAACTTTGAAGAATAAGTGACTAAACTGTGGAAGGAGAAATGAGTTTGCTAATAAGAGGTAAAAGAGAAAAGATGTAGTTTTAAAGGTGGAGTCTGGGGAGGAAAGGAGAGGCCAAGGTAGGGTCTAGGGAGGGACAAACTCTAGAATTGTCACTTTCTAGCTGTTTGGCCTTGGGCTAATCACATCTTCACTAAGCCTTTTCCTCAGGTGTAAAATGAGAATGGTCAGAAGTCCCCTGTAGATCTGCTGTAAACACCAGAGATAATCTCTGACACACAGCCAACACTTAATAAATGTTGGTGATGGTGTCTACTATATTATGTATGATAGTGTCTACTATATTATTATTGAAATAATCATAGTAATAAAATGCAGGCTTTGGAAGAAAAAAATCTTGAATGCTGAAGGTTGAAGCAATGGGAAGTTTCTGATAGGCAAACACTGCAGGGCATTTTATTTGGGACTGCCTTGCACAGGTTTGTTCTGACGATCCACCTCTTACCTATTCCAGCTTCCCTGAAGAGAGAGAAACACTTTAAAGTTGCCTGCGCCAAGAAGAGGAAACCACAGCTCTGCTGCTCACTGAGAAATCAGTGTGATGCTCAGGACAACCACAGTGTCTGGCAATAACACAGGTGGTGTCACATTCCCCACATATTCCCACACACCCTATAATAAAAAGACCCACATCCCATATCTCAATACACAGTCATCAAACTGCCCATGTTTCAAATGACTCATGGAACAGCACTGCTAGCAGTTTGTTGAAGAGGCTGGGCCAGAACAGATTTCAACCCCCAAAATCATTCTTAATTTCATCCTGGATTTTCCTCCCTCGGATAGCATCTTCATAATCTTAATTACCTCCCTTTGGGTCATCCTAAATCAGCTCTCACTCTTCTTGGGTCTGTACTTTCCATATACATATAAAGAAATGCCATGTTCCCCCACAGATTTTGCAGTTCAGCCAAAATAAACATTCCTTTCAACTTCGATCATAAATCAAAACCTATACGTTTTTGTCATTTTCAGTTGGTTAAAATCCATCCGGCATATGGGCAGCCAGAAATGTGCACGGTCAAGGGTGTGAATTCCCAGCACTCCAAAAGGCAAGCCCTCCTGGCCCCTGCGACTGTGTAAGTACAGTCTAGACTTGCTACCTCGCCCAGATCCAGACGGGAGTAACCTGGAGCAAGCTAAGAGCAGAGGAGCAAGCTGTCACCGTGATGCTTTAAGAAACCTGATCTCCCACAAGACTCCTCAAGGGTGATGATGGAAAAGAAGTGGAGGGAGCTTGAAAGAAGTATTACACTATGTGCTGGCAGCCCCCAGCCTGTGACAGCTAGAGAGAAAGGCCGGGCTCCGTTCCCCACTCTGTTCACTGTGGTGGGACCAAAGGCACTGCAGGTCCTACGTGCAGTTCTTCTTCATGCTGCCTCCGTTGTGGAAGCAAGAGGAGAAGACACTCTAAGCACATCAGGGTCACAGCTGGCAAATTAGCACACAGTTCACTCTGCCCTCGTCAACATTTCCAGTGACCCCAGTACTCCTAAAAAAAAATTTTAACTTCTAGAATTGTTCCTCAAACTTCCAAATTTCATGAACTGTCAGTATTTCAAAAAACAAATTTTGTTTGTGGGAGGTCAGATGTGGCATTTAATTTTTTTAATTTACAGTTTTTAATTTTGTTAAGAATATTTAAAAGAAAAACACCATTTCCTCTCACCATCATTTCATTATTTAAAGAAGAGACTTTTCCAATCTCACCAAATTAGGAAAGACACAAAACAGGATAAAGAATAGTCCTTTAAATTAAGTAAGTTTGGTTAATGAAAAACTTACCACATTGTTGTTTTTTCATTTTGGTAAAAACTTACTCATAGGCCAGTGTTAAAACGTGTTATGCTCTATCTCTTTTCATCTTATCAATCCAAGCCCAAAGTTGATTTCTCAGACTCTCTTCCCACCCTTTCTCAAACAAGAAAGGCTGAAGGCCAGCCATTCTACAGCTCCCAGGTGACAATGGCCTGATCTGGATAAAGTCACTTAAACTATACATTTTGCTACTCAGTTTAGGATGTACAGGAAGACTTCCTGCCCTTGACTTCCAACTTTCTAAATTAACTTTTCAGAGTGCTCAGCACAGCATCTACATGAATAAGCACTTACATCCTGGTGACTGTATCCGTGGTCTCTGGGCCTCTTTCATACCCATTCTTCTGATAATTACTTCCAAGTACACCACTGATGTCAGAACACTTTCTGTCTCAATAGCTAATGTGCCTGAATGCCTGTCAGTTATCCCAAGAGAAAATCACCACAATCTGTTTCTACATCAGCCATTTTCATTCTTTTCTTGCCAACAGTTACCACCTGGAAAAAACTGCAGTGTTTTCTAAAATAATCCAAAAGCAGTTGGCAGGTTCTGGATCCAGTAATTGGGGAACAGTCTGTATTCAAAATATATAATACAACTATTTCAAGGCACTGGAGGGCAAACAAATGCAGGCAGAAACTAGAAGGGATTTGATCCTTGAAAGATAAGAACTGAACTGGGTAAAAAAATCCATGTTTAAATGTTTAAATGAATTTTCCTTTTGAGTGCAATCCCCAGTCTGGGCAACAACTGAACAGCTAAAATTCAAGCAGAAAGCTGCAGTTTCACTGGCTTGAAGACAAATTTTGGGGCTGCAAGAGTCAATAAGAATAGAGAGGAAAAAATCTTGGGAAGGAGAGAACCCCAACTCTGCATATAAACTCTCCTAAATTCCTTTAGTTAATACCATGGAGGAGATTCCAAGAAACCCAGTGAAAAGCAACTACTGAAGGGCAAACAAACAAATAAGCAAAACAAAACAAAAACTTAAGTAGAGACGAGATTTTAGCTGCTGTTCATTTTAAGGAAGAGAGATTGAAGTTTGAGTTCCACCAAGTGAGAGGCACTTGGTATACACCTTGAGTTTTCCACTGAAATCCCAGAATAGCCATGCCTTAGGAGAAAAGATCATATTCTAGGACTATGAGATTTTCTCTGGGACTATGAGCAAAACCAAAATAGATTTCATCTAACAGTCTAAAACCAAGTCTTCATAAGTTCAAGGTGATCTGAAAATAATTAAACTGCCTGCTAAAACAAAAATCAACACTTTTCAGAGGAGGTAATATAATCCAAAGTTCTTACAATGTATTATCCACAATGTCTTCTGTACGAGCAAAAATTACTAGACATGTAAAGAAACATGAAAATGTGACCCATCATCAAAAGAAAAAAAAACAATAAAAACTGACCCCAAGATGACCCAGATATTGCAATTAATAGACAAGGGTTTTAAAGCAGCTACTTTAAATATCTTTGAGAACTTATTAGAAAATAAGGTCATAATGATGAACAAATGCGGAATCTAACAAAAACAGAAGCTATATAAATGAAAAAAAAACAAATAGGGGAAAAACAAATGGAAATCTAGAATTTAAAAGTTCAATATCTGAAATGAAAAGTTCAGTATGAGGACATAAAAGAAATAATCAGTGAACTTGAAGACAGGTCAACAAAAAATATTCAATTTGAAGAATCTAAAAAAAAAATTAATAATACTTCAGGGAAAAAAATCAAGCATATATTAATATATATGCAATTGGAGTCTCAGGAACAAGGAGGGAAAAAGTTGGGCAGAAAAGCTACTTGAAGAAATAAGGCCAAAAAATTCCCAAATTTGATGAAAAATATTGATTTAACTGATCTAAGAACCTCAGCAAATCCCAAGAAGAATCAATATAAAAAAAAAAAATCACAGGTAGGCACATCATAGTCAAACTGCTAAAAATCAAAAAAGATAAAAAGGAAATCTTTAAAGCAGCAAGAGAAAGAAAAAAAGATTTATACACAGGAGAACAATCATTAGAAGCAATGAGGACCAGGACAAAGGAATATCGATCTTTAAGGTGCCGAAATTAAAAATCTTCCATCTAGGAAGATCAGGTGCTGTAGGTGTAAAAAACAAAAATAAGGATTGTAAAATGACAAGGTCCAGGTAATCTGTGAGGTCAACCAAGGTTGCCTCACCTAAAAAAAAAAAAAATCTTAATCTGGAATTCTTTATCAATAGAAAATATCCTTCAAAAATGAGGGTGAAATAAAAATAGTTTCAGATCAATCAAATAGAGAAGTTGTTCTTGGCAAATCTGTACTACAAGAAATGCTAAGAAAAGTTCTTCAGGCTAAAGAGAAATGACACCAGATGGAAACCTGTATCTACAAAATGAAACAGACGTGTAAGTGAATATAAAAGACCACCTTTTTTCTCTTAATTTCTCTAAATGACAACTGTTTAAAGTGGAATGACAAACGGTATTGTGGAGCTCATAACATATGTAGTTTCAAAGTATGTGACATCACTAGCACAAAGGATGAGAGGGGACAAATGTGACTTACACTGCTGCAAGGGACCTCACATTTTACATGAAGTAGTACAAGATTAACACTATGTAGCCAGTGATAAGGATGCATATGCCAATCCCTAGAGCAACCACAAAAAAAAAATAGTATAAAAAGCTATATACCTAAAAAGCCACTGGAGGGATTAAAATGGAATATAAAAGCAATCAGCTAAACATGGTGACATAATTCTCTATTATGTGGGGTAAAGGCATGTGACCAGAAATGTTTCAGTCTATCACCAGTGACATTCAACATCAGTCAATACCCTTTTCCTGTAAAGTATCATTATTAAAAGAATATTTTACTATCATTCTGCTCTTTCTCAGTAATTATTGACATGCTACATAATGAGAAGAAATCTAGCCTAGCTAATGATTTCAGTGAGGCTTTCTGACCACAATCTTACTGTTCCTAAACAGATTAGATATTCTCTATTCACAGCACTCTCTGTCTTCTCGCCTCTCCTAAAACCTGGCTTTCCCCCATGGACTTCATTTCTCTTGCAGTTTCTCAAACAGAGCCCACTCATGCTTTAAAACCCCACAAACCAGGGTTCCAAGACAGCATTCCTGCCTCACCTCCCAAAGTTCCTCTAGACCATACTCTTCCAAACTACTACAGAACACTTCTTTTGAAACTCATACCATTCAGCTACATCACCTCTTTCCTTCTTTTCCCTGTTGCTAACAATTATCTGAGAACAGACTGATCAAAAACTTGGGCATTCTTGCTCCATAACTGGTCCCATCATTCTAAGTGAAGGTTCACATGAATAATTTAATGCTTAGCTTCATAGTTCCTCCACCCTTTAGATGCCAATGATCTTGCTACTTTTTCAAACTCATCATAACCTGGAACTACTTCATCTCTGAAATATCTAGTCCCCTCCTTCCCTCCGTTATCTAAGAACTTCCTTCTTGGTTTTACTTCCTTTCCTATCAACCCAGCTCACTTTCAACTCCATCACATTGTGCCTTACACCCTTGTCTTTTTACCACATTTCTCCTAGAAATCCCCAAAATCTGGATCAAGCCAACCATATGCCTTTGCTGTGTCCATACCCAGCCTGCTGAGAGATAATGGAGAAAATGCACAACCATGCAATTTAACAAGCTCATGTTCTACCTTCTCTCAGCTGGATCCTACCTGGCCTGCCTATTCCCAGTCTCACCTTCCTCCATTCTATACACCATACCTGCACAGGTCCCTGGGAGTTACAGAGAGTTCTAGATAAGGAGGGGAAGCTATGTCTCAATCAAGAGGCATTTCTATGCATGCATTTCTGGTTCCCTACCTAACATGATCTTCAAAGAAAGGCACCCAAATATCCAAAGCTCTAATAATTTGCCATGATTTCTTTTCTCATTATAAGTAAGTATTTACTTTCATATCACATTTTGAATTCATAATTTTGAATTATTTTTCTTAAAGAAGGCCTCTAAATTGCATAGGTTTCAGGACTCGCAAAACCTGGATCCATCCCTGACCAATTATTGCCAAAGTATTTTCTAAATACAAATCTCTTCTCTACTTGAAACCCTCAAATATGTGCACTCGGAGATCATGAAGAGTCTGTGTGCCACCATAGAAAATCCTGAAGGAAACTCAAATTCAACATGCCCAAAACGAAATAATTATCTCTTCTTGCTCCCCAACTGCTGATACTCTTAAATCCTCAGCCTCAAAAATATCATTATCTAGTCAGTCCTTTTAGCTACACAAGGAGTCAACTCCAGACTCTCTTTCCCTCTCACCCGCAACAGCCAATCTGTTACCACATCCTCTCCATTTCCCCTTAAAAATGGCTCTGGGCACCGACCGCTCCTCTTCTCCCCTTTGCCAGGCTTTAGTTTATTATCTCCCAAAGTAAGGAACATATGCCACTGGTATAAGCAAGATGACTGGAGTTGGTAACGAATGTGCCTTTTTAAATACAGCCACCCATGTATTTTAATGTATGTTAAAAAATATATACAACTATCACAAAATGTAATTTCACTGATAAAGTTTCTTTTTAAAAATAAATATACTTACTATGCTGTATATCTGAAACTGATAAAATACTGTATGTCGACTATAGTTGAATAAAAAAATAATAATAAATATAAAATTGAAATATAAAAGGGCAGCTGATTAAAAGAAAAATGTTAAGTTAATAATAATGTGAGTGGTATGCAGATACCCAAAACTGTTAAAACGGTCTGGGAATGCCTGACGTTTGGGCATTCCTCATTATCTCTCAAAAGGACTGACTGCTCCAACCATCTCTTCCTGGTCTCCCTGTCAATACTCTCTCCCAATCCACACCACCCTCCATGTAGCTGCCAGATTTACCTTCCTAGAACAGTCAGTAATGTCATTCACTGCTTTAAATTCTTTACAACTTATAAAATAAACCCAAATTCCTCCACTAGGAATACAAGGCCTATGTTCCCAGTACACTAAATTGTTCACAATGCCCTGAAAACTCCAGGCCCTTGGAACAGGCTTTTCCCATCATTCTTCCCTCTCATTAGCAAATTCCTACTCATTCATTTCAACCCACCTCAAGGGTCACCTCCTATAAGAAGGCTTCCTTAAGTCCCAGGCAGGATTAGTTGCTCCTTCTGCGTTCTCACTCTCTGATACTACTTATTATAATTTTTTGTCTAAATGTATGGTTCCCCAACTAGAATATAAAATTATCTTATTCATTTTGATACTGGAAAGTGTATATTAAATTTAAGATGAGTGAATGAATAAAATTCTACTTATAAATATGTCAATAAAAATATTATGAATGGATGGGCAAATGGAAGTATGTGGAATCGAGTTCTGTTATCACTAAAGAAGAGTAAAAAAACAGGAAGAGATACAGGAAAAAGAGAAAGGGGAGGAAAAAGAGACACAAGAAGGCTCATTAGCAGAGAAAAAGGCAGAGAGAGATTTGGAAGGGAGACAGGGAGGCCTTTTACATTTGGTGACTACTGTATACGTGTCATAATATATTTACTCAATTCTTTCAAAATATTTACTGAGAACCTGCCTGGTGTGTGGTACTGTGCCAGGCGCACAGTCCCTTGACTGCTTCCCTGAAAGCACAGGGACTCCCTACTGCTAAACCCAATAGACCCTGCTCCAGAGAAAGGGTCTCACCGTCCTGGATGCTCTTGGCAGCATCAAACACTCTTGACCCCTCCAGTCCTTAACACACTCTCTTATCTTGGCTCTAGGCTCCACAGGTGTCCCTCTCCCTTCTGGCCACACCTCCCCAATCTCTCTTTGTGAGCTCTTCTTTGGCTGTGTGTTCCTTTAACAAGGGTGTTCCTTAGGTTCTGCCCAAGGCCTCGTCTCTCTTTAAAGCTCTCCCTTATAGAGCTGGGCCTCCATTTACCGCCTCGGTACTAATGGCTTCCCAATCTCTAGCTTCCGCTCAGAGCCCAGTCCGGAGCATGAGTCCCACATGTCAAAGCCTTCTGGACATCTCCAGCTGGTGGTCTCACAGGCACCTCAAACTATCTGTCCCTAAATTGAACAAATCGTCCCCCCTCCACGTGTTCCTCATTCACGAGTGCTTACTGAGGACCTATGAAGTGCCAGGGGAGCAGAATAGGCACTTCTAGAGCTTGCAATTTGTGAGGGAGACAAACCTAATTACATAAACATAGTTTTAAAACTGTGGTTGGAGTGACAGAGAAAAAGCAAAACAAAAAAGCTATAAGAGAGTAGAGTATAATAAGGAGAGCTAATTTAAATGAGAACACAATATTCTCATCTAATGAAGGAGTGATAGTGAAGCTAAACCCAAAGGAGAGGTATGAGTCAGCCCAGCAAAAAGTGGGGTGATTATCCTAGGAAATTTATTCTTATTCTATTCTGTTCTATGGATTTACAATATTTTAGGGAATTAGCATTAGTAGAGAACTGCATAAGCAAAGTAAAGACTCCCTGTGACTGAAACCAAGGTAGTAGGTATGAAATGAGGCTGGAGGTGTAGGCAAGGCCTAAATCACACAGAGTCAAACTAAGAATTTGCCATTTTTTATCCTAAGGGCCATGAGCAGCTGTGCAATAAATAATGTGCATTTTTATAAGACCACTCTGGCTGAACTGCAGGAGGGTGGGAATATAAAAAGAGAGACCACTGTCACAGTCTGGGTAAGTTAAGTGCCTGAAACCATTTCTCTAATTTTCAAATATTTTTCCCCCTAACATAATGCCATTTACAGCTATAGATTCTGAGAAGTCTTTACTCTGGGCACCTTGCCTGAATATAAGTCAACTCTCATTACAACAAAAGTATCATTACCGTGAACATTTTCACATACCAAAAAATAAGATTTCTGAACATAAGCCAGTGATCTCTTTACACTAAACAGGAGTCAAGCCAAATTCCAATATTACAATGGAATCTGACCCATTCCATTTGGAATGGGTTGTAAGCAGATATGACCTACAGTTGTTAATCATATGTGTGTTCTTTTAATGCAAATTAACAATGCTGAGAAGTCTAAGGTGGGGATTTCTCATCTTTCTTGAGGCAATACGATAGTAACAAGTCAGGCACTAACTGGGTTGGTATTGCTGATTACACATATTTTTATTAAGCATCTAGCATTTACTTGTAATTAGTAGGATCTAGGTGATTTAGTCTCTTATTTGGTGAAGTCAAAAGACATTTCGTAAATCCTATCAGATCATGACTTATTCAATGTTACTTCCAAAATAGGCAGATTTCTCTCCTAGGGTTACCAAGATTATATATATTCTATATATTCTATCCTCCGAGGAAGCTAAAAATTTTTAGGACATGTATTGAGTAAGAACACTGCAAACTGCTGGTCCACTAACCACCTCTTTATAAAGGATGAGCCAGAAGAGTTCTAAGCCATCAATGCTGTACTTTAGCACATCCCAGAGGTTTTCTGGACCAGCAAACATAAATGTACAGACAGAAGTGTAATGGCTGCATTGAAGATGCATCGCTGAAACAAAAGGCTAGAAAAATATTAAAAGGTCACAGTAACTTGCCCAAGATATATACCTAATAATTGGCAGAGCTGGGATTAAAAACAAAATAATCATCTATTCTACTTTCTCAGGTTGTGTTGATATTGATAACTATCAATATTAAGTAGCTAACTTAATGCAGCACTGGGCTAAACTCTTCACCTGTATTTCTCATTTAACCCTCTCTGAAGGTGGAGAAGAGGATCTGAAAGTGTTCTTCCGGCACCACCTTTCACCCCGGGACCTGTAGGAAGCCAGCCAGAGCGATCCTCTGCTTTACAGATAGTAAAATGAGGCAGAGGCTGTGAAAGAGCCTCTGGGACACTGAAAGAGCCAGAGCCAGCGCTGGAGGAGAATCTTGAGATGCTATTTCTAACTGCAGGCTCTACCCTGAGATGACATTCCCTCCCACACAGTGGCCAGCCCCAGGGATGGGTCAGTGATGCACATCTGTCCACCCCAAGGGAGAGTTCTAAATTGAAGCATGCAAAGCATGACATAAATATGAAGTGTGGAAAACACATTCCTCTTGAACAGTTCCACATCAAATTCTCTGCATCCTTCTTTGACAACGTTATCAGAGCATCATTCAAACCAGCCCATTGGAGAGAGACTACGAAAAAGGCTGAAAAATGTGACCAATCAGGAAAGTTATTTTTGTGAGAAAGGAGAAAAATGTCACCAAAAAGGGTCAGCAGATAACCCTATTGGGCTGAAAATAACTGCCCGGCTGGCAGACCAGTCAGGGAACAGGCGGAGGGCGAGGGACGTAATGCCAAGCTCGGAGGGAGCTCCAGCTGAGTGGAGCTGCTGGGGGATGAGGAAATTGGCCTAATTTGGGAACATGAGCCCAGCAGCATTTTTCAGATTCCTGCAAGAGAATCTGGCTAACTTTCAGTTCTGCGACCTAGGAGGAACATAGAAGTGACTGGGGGCGGGGCGGGGAGGGGGGCAGAAAGAGAACAGCTGTGACTCAAACACTTCTCTAGACAAGTAGATGAGTAAGAGTGATCAAGTGGGGGTGTACTCCCTCTCCAAAAGAGTTCCAAAAGTAAGAATTATCCCAAAGTCTCTCCACTCTCCCGAAAGGCCTTTCTCTACTGGGAGGTCTCTGCGTCTGCCTAGCTAGACGGTAGGAGAGGTTAGGTGGTGGTAAAGCACCTGGCTGGAATCAGAGAAAACAGAGTCAGAGACTAGCTGAAGGACTCTGGACAAGTCACTCAACCTCTTGAAAGCTCAGTGTCATCATAGCTAAAATGAGATAATAATAGTACCCACTTCATGAGCTACCATGAAGCTTAAATAAGATAGAGCAGGTAATTAACAGAAAGGTAGCAACTGTTCCAACATAAGCTAAAATTGTTATTATTAAAAGGACAATCTGCAAAATAAAAGCTAAGCCACAAAGAGGTCTAGACCCAAGTGAGAAACAGTCATCCAAAAGGCGGGTCGGCCTGGAGAGCTTCTGCCTGAGACGACTATTCTCCGACCTCAGTGTATGATAATGTAACTTTATGGTAGAAAGTGTCTGGGTCTTTTCTTGAAGAAGTTACATAGAGGAACATCATTTGAACACAGAAGGTGGAAGCTCAAGAAGAGAAATCCAGTTTAATTCTCAGAGCTGGTCTTCCCAGAGAAAGTTATGTGCTGCAGACAAGAAGACCCTCATGGAACCATCTTTGAGTAAATTTCTCAGTAATTGTAATGCCAACCTGAACTATTAACAGAACTATGGTCTGGTGATCCAAACCTGATTTGTGACAGGTGGCATCAAAAAAAAAAAAAAAGCCAAAAACCAGAAGAGTATAATTATAAACTTTCTTACCACTTTTTTTTGAGAGATTCCTGTATGGTGGATACTACGCTAAGCACTTTATGTGCATTATCTAATTTCATCTTCATGACAACCCTACAGTAGGCACGATTCTAACCAACTCTGAGCTCATAAAACTACATGAAGAGTTCATCATTCTGATTAATCAGTAAAATGAAAAAGTTTAGCTCTTTGAAATTTATAGAATGACTAAGCAAATAAAGAGACCTTTCCTCTTTGAGGGAGGGAAGGCTGAGTCACAGGTATCCTAGAGGCAGAAAGTCCCAAGTGGCTGGAGATAGCTGGAAGAAGAAAAAGATCAAGAAGAGAGTGACACAGGCAACTCAATCAGGTCTCCTGCAACTTCAGAGCATACAATTTTTCACTGAACTCGATACAACTTTAAATTAGAAAACTGGAGAAGAATGTAGTTTTTTGGGTTTTTGTTTGTTTGTTTGTATTTTTGCTACTAAAAATAATTCTTCCCTTTCATACCCAAGGCTACCAAAAAAAAAAAAAAAAAACCTTTGTATAAATTTTATTTAAAAAATATATTTGACATGTCAATGCAAACTGTTTACTCATTAGCTATTCTCCTCCTCCTCTAACCAAAAAAAAAAAAAAAAACACCAGTGCTATGGTGTGGCCACATGCCCAGCTGAAAACTCCCTTGCTACTTAAAGTGGTTGGAAGACTGGGTTCTGATCAATGAAATGTAACTAGAAGCCTGCTTGGTGAGGTCTCTGGCTACTGTTTTCCTAGTAAGAAGGGACATACTTAGTTGGCATGCACCTTGAATTCTTTAATTATCCCCCTCTCCTACCTAGAAAGTAGCTTTGATCCCTAGGGAACAACCAGCCATCTAGCAACCATGAGAATAAGTCACAAGCTCCAGATGGCAGAGCAGGAAGCTGAAAGGGGCGAGGGTAATGCAGGACATTTCCCAGTGGCTGCACCTGCCCTGCCCTGCCCTGCCCTCCTCTGCACTTCTTGCTGTGAGAAAAATCATGCTTGTTTGAAGTACTGGGGTTGAGATTCTCATGGAGGTAGCCAAATTCACAACTAATAGACACACAAGGATACCTGAAAATCAACCCACCCTAAAAGAGCAGGAGTTTTAAACTCAAAAGGCAATAGGAGCCAGGCAGAGCAAATGTGAGTAAATATGATCAGGTGTATTAAAAGTAAGAAGTGGCAAAATGGAGAGGCCAGCTCTGTCATCAGCCCCAGCCAGCCCTAGGCAACTGCCGCTACATGGGAATGCCAGCCCAGCAGTCCCACTGCACCAGAACTTCTGATTTTAAAGAGCAGCTCCAAATCTGAATTTTCACATGAAGTTTCCTAATTCATAAATGACAACAACCAAGTTAAAAACAGTTAACTCTGTATCGATCAAACAAGACATAGTGCAGGCTAAATTCGGCCTGAAGGCCACCAGTTTTTCAACCTTAGTAAAGAGGGTTGAGGCAAAATAGAAAGAACACCAAAATTCTAGGGAAAGAATAATGGTTAGCAACATATTGGGTACTTACGTGTCAGTCTGCGTTAAAAGCTTTACATCTATTATCACATTTTTTCTTTCTAGTCACTCTATGAAGTATGTAATATTATTATCCATTTCTTATTAACCAGTAAGAAAACTGAACCTTAAAGAGTCACACTGGAAAACTGAACCGCTCAGAGTCACAGAACTAATGTGTGGCAGAGCCAGGGTTTCAACTCAGGCCTGTATGACCCCAAGGCCTATGCTCACCCACTCTTATAGGGAATGCCCGCTGCACCCAGAAAGCACAAAAACTGCTTCGGATTCCTAGTGGTCAACCTATGAATAAATAAGTAGCAAGCAGCCCTTGAAGAGCCTTCCAAATTGTTCTAAAAGACACCCAAGCTTATGTCTTCCTTCTTTGCTGTCCCCTTTAATAAAAACAGCAAAGCACTGTCCAAATACTCATTTATTCACTAATTTACTGAATGAATAAATGTTTGTGCTGCCCTTTTCGGTTTATTAAAGTGCTTTTGAGGGCATATTTCACTTAATCCCTACTTTAACCCGGTAGTATTGTTACCACCATTTGACAGATAATGAAATGGAGGATTAGAGAGATTAGAGGACTAGTTCAAGATCCAGGCAATTAATTAACAGAGCCATCATAAGCCCTGGTCTTCTGGTGCCAAATCCTGTATTCTCTCTGTTCCAGCAGACCTGTTTCCTTCTCTGTTTCCTTCACCAGAGGTCCCAACTCCTCCATCTTGCTTTAAAATAATCATTTGTTTGAACTAATTCCTACCTAACTCTAGAGTAACTCCAGTATGTCTGACAGCCCTCAGGTACCATATTTACATTTTCATGAATAGCTTCATCCTAGAATATAGTCAGCGAATGGACAAAAATAAATATATCAAGTCATACACTCGGAATGTAAATGGGCACACACACAAATCTTGGGATCTAATTTTAGAAATAAACGGCCAAAAAGTCCCACACAGCACAGTGAGCATCTGGCCCCGAGGGAGGCTGCCTACACTGCTTTAAACCTCAATTAACCCAGGGAGAGATGTAATCCTGGAATTCTAACTGGCATTTCGCTGTCAGATGCACCAGTTGGGTGAAGAAAAGAATGACTTTTCATCATGTTCTCCTAGAAAAATGCTAATGCCGAGTTTTAAAAAAGGTAAATGTCTCTGAGGAAATAAGTAGGTATTCCAGAAAGGCTGAAATCCTGAAAGGTTTGTCACAGTCTGTGACTTTGGAGTTATGCACTCACAAAACTGACTCCTGCCTGGGAGCCAAGGAAAAGGGGATGGGTAAGTGAACAGTACCTACTGAACCCAGCCTAGGATTTGGTGTGGGGCGACATAGGGCTTCGAGGCCATCAGAGCATTCCAGGACATCCTGGCCCATCACAGATTCACTGACCTAACCACTCTAGGTGGCTATAACCTCCTTCACAATTAAGTAGACTTGTAGTTAGTCTTTCTGACGGCCAATGAGCACAATATAAGTTCCATTATGGCATGAGATCTTGTCTCTTTTGTTCACTGAAATATGCCAACCCCTAAAATGATGCCGGACATAGAGTAAGCATCAATAAATATTTGCTGAATAATGAATAAATGATATGGTGTTGGGATGTATCCTCCTGGATCCAAAGCCTAAAGTGACCCAAGGCCACAATAGATTTCCATTAACCCAGTCATCTGCTTGCCCATTTTCTCTTCAAAGACACACACTACTGTAGTTCAAGCTCCCTGAGACCAGAGTTGGGGCTGGTACATCTTCTTTCACTGTCTCCCTACGTTACACTAACATGCCCCATAACTGTGCCTCCAATGTTCCACTATCTGCCCACCCCTCACCCTGTAATGGTCTCACTCAGCTTCTAAGAGCCCCCATCACACACTAAGTACTTCAACTCCTCATCCTTTGCAGTGTCAATTGCATGCCTGTTCGTTGCCAGGCACAAAGGGGTGATAAACAAAGGGGTACAATGGTAAGCCACAACCCCTGCCTTCCAGAAGCTCACAACTTATGAGAGAGCCAGACATGTAAACCATGACATACAATGTAATAAGCACTAGAATGGAGGTGCTATCACCAAAGTCACATATTAACAACCCCCAGGCCTAATCTAGCCCATAGGGCAACTTAAATTTTATAATCAGTTGCTAACCTCTAAATATGTGTTGCTTTCACATAAAATTTTAGACTGCCAGCATCTTTTGGAAAGTCAGAAGTTCTGGCAATACCAGGCCTGTATTCCCTCACAGCATCAGTCAGCTCTGACTAGGTAGTGGTTACCTCTTTAGAAAGGACATGTGGACTCCAGTACCCACAATCCCCCCTGCTACTGTGTTCAGAGAATGAGGCCATGGGACGACTGCCAGCTTTTCTGTGCCGGCATGACTGTTATCTTAGAGGAATTATTCTCTGTACCCACAGTTCTACAATAAGTGAGAAAATGAAAGATAAATTGATAGGGCTATGTGAGGAATTCAAGAAGTGAGAGAGAACTTATTTCCTGTAAAAGTGAAAAGTATTCCTATATATCAGGGGTCCCCAACCCCCAGGCTGCAGACCAGTACCAGTCCATGGCCTTTTAGGAACCGGGCTGCACAGCAGGAGGTGAACAGCCAGGGGGCTAGCAAAGCTTCATTTGTATTTGCAGCCGCTTCCCAGGGCTAGCATCGCCGCCTCAGCTCCACCTCAGATCATCAGGCATTAGATTCTCACAGGGGCGCTGTTCCCTGATACCAAAAAGGTTGAGGACCGCTGCTATACATGATATGTAAGTAAAGTGTATCTGTGTCTTGTGCCCAGCATGCTGTGCTCATGTACCCACCTGGCCCGTGAGGCTTCTTGGAGAGATCCCCTCATCTTGTTGTAAACCTACTATGGGCCCACGGGCTAGACAATTGAGAAGCCAGGTTTCCTGCTGTCTGAGAACTGTCTTATGGGGCAGATAGACACATAAAATGAAAATTAACATATAATGTGAGATGTTCTATAATAGGTACTGTGGGAACTGAGAGGAAGGAGCCCCACGTCAGCCTGGAGAAGTTAGGAAGAGCTAACAGAGGGGGTTACCCTGAAGCTGACTCTTAAAAAGGGCAAAGTTTTTTCAAAGGAATAGAGAAAGGTGAAAAGAGGCTGAGAAAACTGCCAAAAATAGTGCCCTGGTATTAAAAGTATTGCTCATCACGATTACCCACCCTCCAAAAAGAAGCTGGATAAATTCCCATAATTCCAGGCCACTTGGAGGAAAAGTTTCCAGGAAAGTAAGGCCACTATTAATCCCCTTCCTGCCTGAAAACTGTAGAGAGTGCAGGCTACCACTGACAGCTAATGTCCAGTTGTGTAATCTAACCTTATGTCACCAGCATGCCTCACTGGCATTTATTCAGCAGAAATAAAAACCTGGATTTCAACTGGATTTTGAAACTTCCTAGTCCCCTGCTTCGGCTAATTTAAGGAAGTCATTCACTGAGAATATCAAGCAACACACAGAAACTACTCTGCCATCAAAGGTAAAATGTTTCTTTTTCATTTCTAATTAATAAGACAAATGCCAAGGAGGGGAATTCCCGGATTAAGACAGGAAGAAGAGCTAGCATTAAAGAGAAATATGGAATACCAAACCTTTGCTCATAAGTAATCGCTAACTGTTAAGAGAGCATTTCTTCAGATGTTTAACACCTACCTCTCCAATCAGAGTTGAAGAATTCTTGCCACTGAAGTGATTCTTAGCTTGAGCTGACTCCTGTTGAGCTCGGCGACCCATCTTGGCCCCCTATAAGGAGAAATGAAGGGCACTGCTCACCCAAATGTCTCTGAGCCACTATGAGGACAAGAATTCTGAGAAGGTAAGGAGTGGATTTATGATGACATGGTGGACGGTGGGATTTGAGTAACCTGCAGATATCTTAGAAAACGCTCCAAACTCTTAACATGAAGCAACTGACATTAGTTCTATTTGGTAGAATAGGAAATTCATGAGTTAATGATCATAATGTCCTCTTTTAACTGCCATAGATCTTTTCTATCCAAAGAAACACAGCTAGAAATTCCTCTGGAATGGGCAGAAACCTCATGCCACAGCTCAGGGAAGAGTGTGGTAAAGACCCCATGTTCCTATGCAAGATTTTAGGCCTAATTTCAAAGCTTGGAGTGAAAATAGTTATCAAAAAGGCATTTTGGGGAAAGAATTCCTAAATTACATGGCGATTGCCACGGGAGAAAAAGATAGCATTTGCTTTGACATACACACTAATTGGACCTCTACTTAGAGACATTAAAGGAAAACTCTTACAAGAATTTGAGACATCAGCTTTGAAAATCAGAACACTTCAAATTCTGAGTCATCAAATGAACAATTTATAAGTGTTTTCCAAAGTCCTCCTGGGAATTTGTATCTCTAAGTATCTCAAGTGCTTAGCATCTTGAATCCTTCTCAGCATATTAACAAAACTTTATTTAGGCAGACTAGTGGGTGTTGAAATACTTATATTGTCATTTGTTGGCTTAAAAAAAATAGCATTACTATAAACACTTTTAAGTCTTATTTGATGTAGCTTCATTTGATTCTCACAATAGGGACTGGGACTGATAACATTTTACAAATGAGGAAACTGAGGCCCAGGAAGGCAATTAAGTAGCAGGCATAAATCTAAGAGCAAAATCTTCTTGTCTTCAAATCTTCAGTTCTTGCCACTCTATCTTGAAAATGTTCCAAGAACTACTGCACCCACGAACTGAGAAGGGTTACGTGGGAGCTGCATAAAAACTCTTTATGGAGTGATTAGATTTCAAATTTTAATCAATCCTTTAGGTTTCAGGGATGATGAAAACAATCTTTCTGATAATAAGCAGCTCATTTTCTTTCCAAGACAAGCAATTCCATTCCTTCACCTGTGGTGGTCCTTTCCCATTTATCACAGCACCAGGGATCTAAATGTGGCACACTACATGCAGCGGTCGTGCTAAAACAAAAATGCAATGATTTTATCTTTAAGTGATGTTTACAGCAAAAAGGCATTTTGGGTTTCTCCAATAATTATTTTAAGGTTTAAAATTTTTTAGAGACCCTGTATAAATCCACAAGTACAACTGGTTAAAAAAAAAAAACTACTACCTGATTTTACAGGTTTTAAATGCATAGTCTGTTTATTGTCCATTTTCCTTCCCTGGAACATAAGCCCCATGAGGACAAGAACTTTTTATTCAATGCTATATCTCCAGCACCAAGGACAATGCCTCATACACAGTAGGAGCTCAATAAATATTTGTTGAAAGAATGAAGAACTACATTCACATCCCTAGGTACCAAACAAGTTCACATATCATTAAGGCCTGAAGACCTAATAGTCCCCTTGGTCAGTCAAGGAACCTGCTTCACCCTAGAACAAGTTGCTCCTGTCCTTCAGATCTCCCTCAGAGAGGTGCTCCGCTCTGACCTTGGAGGACGCTAGGTGCTATCAGGGCACTTCAGAACACTTAGAGATTCCATAGCAGAAACTAAAGACCTGCTATGTGGCTCAATCTTTTAGTAAATGTGATCTTGACGATTTTAAAGGTAAAAAGGCTTGCCGAGGCTGTGGTGGAATTAAAACAAAAATCACTGAACTTGGCTCTTGGATCCAGCTTGGTTATCTACTGACTTTATAACCTTGGGTAAATCACAGCTGCAGAACAGCAGCTGCGAACCTTTTCTAATAATTTAGCAGACACTAGGCACTGTGTTAAATGCTTTCCATGGAGTATCTCATTTCGTCTTCATCTTCACTGTAACTCTCTGAAGTATATATCAATATCAACATCTCCATTCTGGAGATAAGAAAACCTAGGTTCCGAAAGGTTAACTTTTTTTAAAAACCCATGCGACAGCTTTATATTCCATTTGACCTCCGGGTTCCGGCACCCAGCCTCTCCTTCACGTTATAAACAAGTCTTGAGATCCTGAACTATAAGCTGAAGTAAAGCTCACCTCCCCATGGAGGTTACAGGCAGGAATGGCCTTCTCCGTCTGCCTGCCTGCTAACTTTCCATGCATAAAACAGTGTGATATTTACGTGAACTTCTGGCATGAAAAGTCCGAAGGGAAAGTTCTAGGTTGGAGTCAAGTGCGACCCTGGCTGGGGCCCCTCCAGTCACCCTCAGAAGGGTCCTTTCTAGGGGAGTTCGCAGTTGGGGTTCCAGAAAGCGGAAAGAAGCTAGGAAATTGCCCACTAGACCCAGAGGCCGGCGAGGGCGGGACCTGTTTTTCTTTTTGAGGATTTTAAAGAAAGCGAACCCCAGGCCAGCAGCAGCGGAGCCCACCGCTGCCCAGGGGGCGGGGCGGAGGAGGCCGCCTCCTCTCCGGCCTCACCCCAGCGCCACTCCGGGCCCGCCCGCTGCGGCCGCGCGGAGGCGGTCAGGGAGGCCGCGGCGGCGCGGCCGCTGCTCCCCACCGGCTAAATCCTGGCCCCAAGTCCCTCCCCGCATCGGTCCTCACGGAAGTCGCCGAACCCCGGTGCCACTCTTCGCCTAGGTCCAGCAAGTCCTCCATCTCCGCGGCCGCCTGTCGTCACTTCCTGGAAACCAAGCAGCCCGTGGCGTCCCTGACCACGGCTCCGCCCTTCCGTTCCAATATTTAAAGGGTCGGCCGCATTGTTCCTGGATTCTATGTGCCACCCTCTGACTTAAATATTTCTCAAACCTGCCTTGCTTGACTTCCAAAAGAAACCTTCACATATTAAATCCCTCTAAGGCTGTACCTGTGGGACGGTGAAAAAATGTTAGCCCTTTTTAGAATACGTGTTATTAAGTGCAAAGCACCACTACTAATAGTAGTAATTATTTTGATCCCTCCCATTTGTATAGCTCTTTGCAATGCACAGGGGACCTTCACAGTTTTATTAGCTCATGTGAAGGGCATAACGACCTTGTGTGGGAAGCAAGATAAATTGTATTATCTCTATTGGACAGATGAGAAAACAGGCTGCAGGGGGTCAGGTGTTAATAAATGGTTTATAACAGAAAATGCAATATACATAATCTCTGCCTTCAAAAGTTTACAGAGAGGCTGAACCGGCACATCAAATACCTGAGTAGTAATAACTTTCAAAAGTGAAATAATCCCTCCAATAACTCCATAAAGTGAACGGCAGTAATATCTCTATTCAACAATTGAGGACATAGGTGCAAAGAGGTGGCTTAAGGAAAATCACCTGAGTGTTAAACAGCAGAGCCAGGTGCCTTTCTGACACTATATTACTGGAGTGTTTTTCTCCAGGACATATTACTGGGTGGCAGCCTTTCTCCTAGGCCAGTAGAGGAAGATATCCCCCAAACTCCCAGTGTAGGGATGAAGGATGCTTTCCCCTGTCTTTCTAGGTTCTTTTGGCTGGTCTAATAATGAAATCAACATGAGACAGATTCGCAAGAGGAAATAATCAAATTTAATTGCACATGAAAGTATGGGAATGCCATATACATGTGAGAGCGTCAGGGACCCCACATTCATGAGAAGTTCAGAGACAAAAAGAAAAACTGAGGTAGATGTGACATTCTGAGCTAAGGATGAAGTAAGGCTTCAGAGGGGAGGAAAGTCATTTGCAGAATGATAAGAAGAGCAGATGTTCAGTAATTAGAGGTTTGTCTTGCCCTATAGACAGGCATAGAAATAAAAAGTTATTTTTGGTTATAACTCTTATTATGGGCATGGTCTCTAATTTAAATTCTTTAAGGGAGAGGTAAAAGCTTAACCTGAGCCCGCAGGGCCTTAATTGTCATCAGCTCAAAATAATTTACATGCCCAAGTGCAAATTTGGGGGAGGCCTGTTCTGAACCCTTGCACCAGCCAAATGGGGTGAGTTGAGTCTTCATTGACTCTCCATATAAGATCCCCAGGTCAACACCACTGCCTGGGTCCCTAGTACTGGTCAGCTGGGATCCTCAGATAATGGACTCATGGCCCCGATAGTGAGCAACATTCCCAATATCACTCTGGCGGTAAGGCCTAGATGGCCACCACTTAAAAAACAAGGACTTGGAAGTGGGAGTAGCCCTAAAACTGGATTGCAAGCATTTCTTAAATACTCTGTAAATTACTTAGTTCAATCATTCATTCACACATTTACTGGGTAGGGCTGTACATTATATCTTATGACAGCAACAACATGGATGTCAGAAGAGTTGAGGTCCCAGCCTGGATCTGCTGACAACTACCTGTGTAGCCAGGTGGAGCCTCTCTGGACCTCAGTTTCCTCCCTTGTAATTATTCTTAGAGATTACCCCTAAGATCTTTTCCTCATTAACTCTGATTCTCAGTGAGACTACCCTAATTAGACTTTAATCTGAAGGAACATTCATTGCTAAAAATCCAAGACAAATAAAATATAGTCTCCAGTGAATCCCTTGTTCCCTTCTTTCTAGGTACCCAAAGAGAAAGAAGGAATTAATCTTTGGGTTTATTCATTTCTTGTGAACTCATAGCCATACTACCTCCACCTTTTAACCAGTTTCCAAACCTTCGCTCCCACTTCTTCCCCAACTTCCTGAAAGCAAAAGGTGACCAGTGCTCATTCTGGACAGGACGAGGCCCTAGAGTAGTGGCTTCCAAACCTTGCTGGAAACCAGACCCACTTGTGAGGCAAGGGTTTTGTTGTTTGTTCTGTTCACTATTGTATTCAGAGAGCCTAGAAGAGTGCCCGGTATATAGTAAACATCGAAAACATTTTTCACGAGATGGCTGAATTTCAGAGGCAGTATAACATAAATTCATAGACTCTTCCAATAGACTCCTCAGTCTAAATCTTAGTGTTGACTCCTACTGGCTCTATATGACCTTAGACAGATTACTTTTAAGCTTTCGACATCTAGGTTTCCTTGTTTGTTATGCAAATGACAATAATGCCTACCCAAACTAGAGAGCCTGTGTTAAATATCACCTTCACCACTCACACAAAGCAGTGTGGACTTTTAAATCGCTGTGTGCCTCAGTTTCCTCCACTGTAAGCTGATCGACTATGATCCTTAGGGATGCTGAGAACACCCCTTCAGTTAGTGGCCTAGGAGACTGGAGCAGGAACCAGATCTGGCAGGAAGGGCCCAGGAAGGCTGGGGTGAAAGGGAGCAGCACTGATTCCCAGGAAAGTGATCCATTCAGGGGCAAGCCCTTTGTTGGGGGCCGGGAGCGGAAGGAAGCACTGTGCCTTGCCCTCCCTAAGCTTCTGGGGAAATACCTAGAAGCTTAGGCTGAGAAGAGGAAGGAAAACGAAGAGAAAACTTCCCCTCACCCATCTGGGAAATGGGCTCCTGCCAACTGCTGACTTTGCGCTCACTGGCGCAGTTCCCTGCGGAACCCCCGGCGGGGAGGGAGGCTGCGAACATCTGGAGGACATTTATGCGAGAGCGGCTGCAGAGCAGGGCTCCGCGGAGGGAGAGGTGCACTTGTACGCACGTCGGGCCGAGAGGGCGGCTATTCCCCCAAGGCCCCCGGGCCTGTTTTCCTCGGCCTCTCCTGCAGCCCCTCTGCCCCAGGCCCCAGCCCCAACCCCGAGCCCTCCCCGCGCGCAGTCCCGGCTCCAACCCGCGGAGCCTCGGTCACTGGCGGCCTCGCCTCGCCAGAGGGCACCCTCGATCTGCAGGAAAACGCCACCATTTTCAGTGCCCCTGGAGCATCCCCAAGCTTCAGCAAGCTGCCCGACTTCAATCTTGTCAATGAAGAATCGGGGCCAGGATCGCAGCGGAGCTGAACCCAACTCCAAGCCCGTTCCCAGGCCTGGCGTCAGCCCCACCGACGGTGGCACTGCCGCCCCTACCCAGGCCCAGCGCGATCCCGATCCTGCTCAGCGTTCGGCCTGGCCCGGGGGCGGCGAGGCCGAGGGAAGGACGGACTGACAGCTGGAGAGCGCGAAGGAGTTGGGGGAGAAGGAGGGAGGGGATTCATCGGAGTAACTTTCCAGAAAAACAGTCAACGTGTAGCAGGAGTGACTCCAAGAGGGGAAAAAAAGTTCAGTTACCACGTCGAAAGAGCGGACTCGCAAAGTATTTTTCAAATGGGCTCGGCTTTTCCTGTGCCTGTTTAAAACATTAAAATCGTGCAGCAAAAGAGGCTGCGTGCGCTGGTCCCTCCCTCCCCCACCCCGGGCCAGAGACGTCATCGGAGGGAGGTATAAAATTTCAGCAGAGAGAAATAGAGAAAGCTGTGTGTGTGTGTGCATGTGTGTGTGAGAGAGAGGGAGAGGAGCGAGAGGGAGAGAGGGAGAGGGAGAGGGAGACGCAGGAGGGAGAGAAAGGGAGGGAAGCAGAAAGCCAAGTCCGAGGGAATGAGCAAGGGAGGCGAGAGATAGGGGAAGAAGCATAAGAAAGAAGGAATAACAGCTTTCCGGAGAAGGCGTGCAGTGAGCTGGCTTCTATTTTATTTTTTCTTTTCTTTTTTATTTTCTAAAGAGAAGCAGGGAACAGAAGCAATGGCCGAGGGAGAAGACAAGCCGAGGTGCTGGTGACCCTGGGCGTCCAAGTGGATTATTGGGGCTGCTCTCCAGGGGCCTGTCCTCCCTGCCTTCCAATTGCACATAACCCCACATCCCAGCCAATGAAGACAAGAGGCAGCGTGAACAAAGTCATTTAGAAAGCCCCCGAGGAAGTGTAAACAAAAGAGAAAGCATGAATGGTGTGCCCGAGAGACAAGTGTGTCCTGCGCTGCCCCCACCTTTAGCTGGGCCATCAGCAGCCCAGCCCTGTCTCTCCCCACCTACTCACTGGTGATCTGACTTTTTTCTTTTTCTTTTTTTTTTTTTTCAACGATTTTTTTTTTCTTTTCTTTTCCATTCTCTTTTCTTATTCTCCTTCAAGGCAAGGCAAAGATTTTGATTTTGGGACCCAAGCCATGGTCCTTCTGCTCCTTCTTTAAAATACCCACTTTCTCCCCATCGCCAAGTGGCCTTTGGCAATATCAGATATCCGCTCTATTTATTTTTACCTAAGGAAAAACTCCAGCTCCCTTCCCACTCCCAGCTGCCTTGCCACCCCTCCCAGCCCTCTGCTTGCCCTCCACCTGGCCTGCTGGGAGTCAGAGCCCAGCAGAACCTGTTTAGACACATGGAGAAGAAACCCAGAGCTACAAGGCACACAGTCGGCTTCTTCGTGCTCAGGGTTGCCAGCGCTTCCTGGAAGTCCTGAAGCTCTCGCAGTGCAGTGAGTTCATGCACCTTCTTGCCAAGCCTCAGTCTTCGGGATCTAGGGAGGCCGCCTGGTTTTCCTCCCTCCTTCTGCACGTCTGCTGGGGTCTCCTCCTCGCCAGGCCTCGCAGCCCCCCTGGCCTCTCTCCCCTGCTCGCACATGAAGATGCACTTGCAAAGGGCTCTGGTGGTCCTGGCCCTGCTGAACTTTGCCACGGTCAGCCTCTCTCTGTCCACTTGCACCACCTTGGACTTCAGCCACATCAAGAAGAAGAGGGTGGAAGCCATTAGGGGACAGATCTTGAGCAAACTCAGGCTCACCAGTCCCCCTGAGCCATCGGTGATGACCCACGTCCCCTACCAGATCCTGGCCCTTTACAACAGCACCCGGGAGCTGCTAGAGGAGAGGGAGGACGGCTGCACTCAGGAAAACACCGAGTGGGAGTACTATGCCAAAGAAATCCATAAATTCGACATGATCCAGGGGCTGGCGGAGCACAGTAAGTCCAATTCTTGCCGGGGTGTCCGCTCTGGAGGGTCTGAACTGGAGTAGGGAGTTCCACGGAAAGGGGCCTAGCCATGGCCACACAACAGAGTGCCCGGGGTTCACCAGCACCGAGGCTCAGGAGGTGTGATGCGCAGTTGGGGCTGGGGAGGTGGGTGGGGAGGCAGACAGAGCCATTCTGGTTAGAGCCTGGCGCCTTCGGGGGACGCAGGAGTCCTGGAGTTGAGCGGTTTGCTGAACTCACATCACATCCTTGACTGATTTTAATTTGGAGTTGCATTGTGCTGTCCCGTTAACATATGTGCTCTCACACATGCGAGCAGATCGTTAGCTGTAAGCATATAGGTGCCATGGAGGGGCAGGGCCAGCTCTCTCTCAAGCCCTACTGTTCCAGGAATCTAGAGACCTTGGTCTTCTCTCTGCTTTTCATAACTCGCTGTGACACATCTCTGGTTCAGTTTTTCCAGTCTTTGGGAAGAAGAGTATCTGCCCCAAATGAATGTCTGTCAAGCTTTTGAAGCCTAGGCGAGAGGCAGCTTCTTGCTGTCTGGGTCCTTCAGTCTCTGCCACACACGTGACTCACGTGAGCTTTGGGCGTGGGGGAAGGGTATGCACCTCTGTTCACATGTACATGTGCTTTAGGGAGATACGTAGTCTGGCTTTGTACAGTAGACAGATTCATGTGTTCAAAATGGGTGTCTTCCAGGCCTGTGGACACAGGGAAAGCAGGGTTGTGGCTCTGGATATGTAAACGACTGCTGGCGGCCCTTTCGTGTCTGCGTGTCACGGGAAGAGTGGGTGGGAGGTGTGGCTGTGGGTGCAGAGGGGGCGTGTGTCTGGGAGTGTGTCCTCCCAGGAGGCTCCTGTCTGTGCTGAGGAGCCGGGAGGCTTCTGGGTGAGACGTCTGTGTGTTTGTACACGTGTGGAAGTCATGTGTGTTTACTGAACGGGGATTTAAAAAACCTCAACATGAGAGAGAGAGATTTGGCAGATGTTGACAGCCCAGGAAGGAGGAATGTGAGCCAGTCGTGGGCCAGGGACTCTGAGAGCAGCTCTGTTTGCTTTTCCTACCAGCAGGTGTCCTCACCACCCTGACTACCTCAGTCCTGGCTCACCTGGGAGGTGGGCAGTGCCCTGAGAGGGAGCTGGAAGGTGAGATGGAGCAGGCAGGGCGAGGATGCTCAGGGCGGGGGTGCTGCAGGGGTTGAAAGGAACCTAGCTAGAGAGAAAGGAGAGGAGTAAGTGGCTGATGGGTGGACCAGCTCCGGTTGAAGGTGCAAAAAGCCCCAGTGGGAGCTGGCCCACGCCAGGCCCAGGAGCCTGTGGTTACTGGCGAGAGGTTCCCACTCCAGTTTCCTGTGGCTGCCTGGAGTGCCCTGCCTTAGGATGTGGCTACCGTGTGGGGCGGAGGCTGGAGGACAAGGCAGAACTAGTGCTCCCTGCCCAGGGTCCTCTAGCGGGGGCTGACTCAGGGTCTGCCAAGGGCCCACAATTCCCAGAGGCACCAGCAGCTGCATGGCTAAGCCCCCAACCCCCTGGGTACCCATAAAGGCAGGAGTATTAGTGGCCATAAATGTCGAGGAGGGTGGAAAGCTGAGGCCTGCAGGAGAGGTCTGGGGAGAGTCCCGGGCAATAGGGAAGAACTGAGACTTTAATGATCTGGTCTGGGAGGAGGAGTCCTAGGGAGGAGGGATTCTGAATCACCAGGGCCCACCCAGCCTGGAATCCCCAGCCGAGAATGAATGAGCCAGATAGATGCAAGGGCATGCAGGTACCAGTAGACCTCAATTTTGTGCAGAGACTCAGGGCACAAATAGTGAATAGCCCTGGGGAAAGCCAGGGCAAGGCCGTGTAGAAGCAGGCAGCTCCAGCTGCATCACCAGGACCTTGAAACTGTAGCAGGAGGAATGGCCCTGGGGCAGGGAGCTGTGGTCAGGCAGGGAGCAAACCTGGCACAGTGAGCAGGATGCTACATGGGACGTCGTGGAGTGGGAGGCAGGACCCAGGGAGACACAGGCAATGCCATGGAGGCTCGCAGGTGCAAACAGGAAGCAGGCCCAGACTCTCTGCAGCTGTTGGAGGTGACACAGAGGCTGAGCAGACACGGCCTGGGCCCGCCCTGCAGCTGGTCAGGTGCTGAGCCAGCCCTGGAGAGGCAGATGCACAAGGCACACTACTTATAAAGAAGGCAGTGGGCAGATGCAAACGCCCAACAGATGTTAAGCGGGACCAGAGAGTCATCATCAGAGGCTTGGAGTGAGGGAAGCCTGTCTCGAACTCCCGAAGGCAGGCAGGGGGTGGCACAGGGTCTGTGCTGGGGCATTGACAGGGTCCGCATGCCAGAGCTTCTGCTGGGAGGGGATGAAATCACATTCTCTTCCACATTTTGTCACTCCCAGCCCCCTCCCTTACCCAGGCACTGGGAGGGAAGTGACAGCAGGAGCTGGGGCAAGGAGACAGGAGTGCCTGAGGGCATAGTGCAGCAAGGAATAATTTTCAGTGGTGCAGGAGAAAGGGCACCAAGATGAGAGTAGAGAGGGCAGGGCCCATCCTCTGGCTCTGCCCTGTTGGATAGGTACCCTGGTTTCCTAGTTTTACAAATGAAGAGACTAAAATGTGCATAAATTAAGTAATTTGTCCCCACAGAGCAGGGACTCTAACCTAGTCATTCTGTCTGCAGAATGCATGCTATTAAGCACTAATGCAGATGTGCAGAATACACACAATAAGTCCTACCTTTAACCTTTAGGCTCCAATAGAACTTTGATTAACAACATGAATGAATCAAATGTTCCAAGCAGGAGGGGATAGGAGCTATTCTCTCAGTAACTCTGGTGGTAGATTACAGAGGGATAACTGGGTACGTTCTTTCTTAGCTCTGCCTATTCTCACGGCCAGGAGATTCACACTTCCACAAACATTCTCCCAAATTCAGTGAAAGGGTTTTTCTTTATCTAATGAAGTCTCAGGCAGATAAAGGAAGTACACCATGTAGAATTAGGCAAGTCAATTCCCTGAGCCTCAGTTTCCTCATCTGCAAAGTCAGAGATAATCTCAAAGGCCTTTTAGCTGAAACAATTTTAAGGTTACGTCTAAGGTGATTCCACAGTCTCTGCTGGGGAGTGAAGGCAAAGCTGTAATCTTTTATAATTCTCCAGGATTCTGCTAAGGGGAGCGGGTCGAGACTTTCTCTGACCCGCGTGGTCTGGGACATAGCCTTTTCAGTTCCTATGTCATTCTTGTTATCAAGATGTCACCAGTGTGGGTGTCCTTTTATCTTCTGGCTTGTAATTACCTATGTCTGGAAAGACTCTTGCTTTCATCTAAGGGCGGCAAAGAGAACCAGCAAACCCAGAGTTCCTGAGCAGATTGAAAACTGGATATTTTAGCCTTCCTTTTTTTTCTGGCTGCTACATTTAGATTTTGTTCATTCTGAAAATCAAGAGCTGTATTGAAAGAACTCATTTGTTCTAGTGCCAATGCCCTCTGCGCACTAGGTCAGTGTTTCTCCAAGTGTGGTCCAGAGGCTAAGTAAATGTGAAAGCTGTGGATTCCCAGGCCCCACCTCACCTCACAGAATCAGAAGCCTGGGAGTCGGGCCTGGGGAATCTGTATTTTCAAGAAAGCTTTCCTATTACTTCTTAAACTCATTAAAGCTAAAGACCTTTGCTAGGGTAAAATTTTCCTTGAGGGGCTGCAAGTGAAGTGCCCACAGAGGCTAGGCAGCGAATGCAAATCTAGAAGAAAAGCCCAAGCACCATGGCAAACTGCACAGGACACTTGGTCTTGGGTCAGGGAGAGAATAGAATGTGCAGGGAAGGCTGGTGTGGGGAACCTGGAACACACATGTCCCCCATTAAAAAGAGGCACCCACTACACAGCTCCTGCTGATTTTTACAGTTAGGACTGTGGGTTCGGCTTGACTAGATCTTACCATTTCCCAGAAGAGCAGAAAATCTGGATCTCTCTGTGAATTTTCCCAACAGGCTTAAAATGTTTATGGGCTTCTAATTCAAAATTTTTAAAAGTGATGCATTGGACAAAGAGCATGCCTAATACATTTAAAAGTTAACGCATTTAAAGTTTTAAACCATTAAAGCTGTGGTTTCTCAAACTTTCAGAACATCTGGAAGCCATGGTACCCTTTGCAGAGCACTATAAACTGTGGTTCTCAGCACTGACTGTATATTAGAATCATCTGGAGATCTTAAAAAAAAAAAAAAAAGCAAACTCTGGACTCACCCACACTCCAATGTAGTGAGAATCTCTACTGGGGAATGGGGTCCAGGCAGCATCTGCTTTTAAAGCTCTCCAAGTGATTCTGATGTACAGCAAGGTAAAGAAGCTCAGTCACACTTGTATATGTGGTCTCATCATTGGAACCAGCAGTAATTTACTAACAGAAACGATGTGTACAAGCAAAGGCCTATCTATGAGCCCAGGCGTCTGAAAACATTTTAAAAGGCATGGTCTGAACATGGTCAGCTGTTTCCAGGTTTTTCCATGAATACTCTACATGCATATTTTTTTCTTGTTCTTCTTTCCTTATAGCACAAATGGGAAAATGGCAGCCGTCAAGCTATATATTTTGTATGTAATGGAAAAAGTTGGTCGTAATTCCATTGGTAAAGGTCAACCTTCTAGTCCAGCTCTCTCTCAATGATACTAGTGTTCTGCAGAAGCAGGGCTTAGTCACAAAACCGACTAGAAGTTGGCCCTCGGCTGGGGCATGGGTCTGTACTCTAGACCCATTTCATGGAATCCTGCCACATCAGGCGGGTGAATCATCTCACACTAGATCTCTCAGGTCCTCTCCAACTTCCTGAGTCTTTGCTTCAATAAATGAGGTCAGAATACCTGGGTTTAAATCCCACCTCTGCAACCTACTAGCTGAGTGACCTTGGGAAAGTCATTTAACTTTCCTGAGGCTCACTTTTCCCATTTGTAAAATGGCAAATTTTACTTATTCTCATTTTCTTCAAGCATTGTTAGAGAGTCAAATGAGTTAATAAAAGCTCTTTGAAATGTAAGGTGGTGTTATTACATTTTGCTACAAATTTTTAAAAAATCATCATTATTATTATTCAGTGGATTTAATTGTTAAGAAGATTATATCTACATTTTTTTTCCTCCTAGGAAATTCTTTTTTAATCAATAACGAGTGTGTCTGAGCTCTGTTTACTAGAGTCAGTGTGCTCACATGCAACCCTGGCCAGGACCCCTCTGGACATCAGTCTCTGCAGCTGAAGAGGGTTGCGCTAGATGACCCTGATCATCCCTCTAACTCTATTAGAAATCTGTAGACCCTAGAGATAAAGTAATGAGCCTTCTCACCTTCTTCTTGAAATCTCCTTGAAATTCCCACAAAGAGGAGTCCATCTTATATGTGATATGTGATTGACGGGTTGGAAGAAACCAAGGAAGGATGGCTTCCCACCATCTTGACCCCACTCTGATTTTCCTCACTGGCATGTGCCATTTTCTGTTCCCCTTTTCTTTTTTACAGCAACGAGCACATTGCTCTAACATACCCTTTACTCCCTCTTTCAACAGTTACTGGAGGTATTATTACAAGGGAAACTATGTTGACGACAGCTCCTTCAAGAACCAAGTATGTCAGTACTTGAGAGTGTTGCTAGTCCAAGTAGCTCATCCGTGTCAGGAAGGTTGCAAACTTGCAAACTTAAAAATTAAATTGCCATCATGATTCTTCTTTCTGTTTCTATCTGAAATGGTTCAGGGAATAGTTGGCAGTATTTGTTCTTTCGAAGCCAATTATTAATCAGGGCTTCATTAGCCAGCCTTCACACATTTGTTTTCCTAACATCTGTTCCATTAATTTTCTAAGAACCAGTGTCAGGCCCACCAGATGGCAATTTCCAGAAACATTCACTCATCTTTTCCTAAAGATCAGTAGCGCATTTGCTTGTTTCCAGGCCTCTGATCCTTCCCGCCTTGTCCGTGACTTCCTAAACCACCCCTCGGGGTGATTATGAGCTCATTTCAGCCATGTCCATTATGTGTGGAATCTGGGTCTCTGAGCTTGAGTTTCAAGTTCTGTCTATTGTTACCATTTGTGTAGAAAGTTTTTCTCTGAATGTTAAGGCTGTTCAGAAGTGTACAGGAGAAAAGACAGGATCTTTCCCTTCCCTTTATCTGGCTCTAAAGGGTGGGAAAGAGCATTTGCTGCCTTCTGTCTCATGGACAGGGCTGAAGAGGCCGTTGGGGGGACAGGCTGGCATAGCACATGCTGGCAAGGAAAGAAACCCTTCAAGAGAAAGGAGCAAATGGTCACTGACCATCTCAGCCTGAAGAAACATCTGCGGGTCTGCCAGGTTCGAGATCTGGATTCTTTGCCAGACCAATTCTGCCTCATTAGGTCTAAAACACAGTGTTGATTATGTCACCGTGCTGTTATGACACTTTCCATGGCTCCCTACTGTTAATAGGATAAAATCCAACCCATCTGTCTGACATTTTAGCTTCCCTGCTGGTGGAGCCCAATCTCCTTCCTTGACCTCATCTCATCTGCTCCAGCCCGGCCGCTTGAGGTCCTTCTTGTTCACTGGCACTTTCCCCTTTCCCTAACTTTGCTTCTAGCATCCTTCTATGTGAAATTTCTTTCCTCTCCGGCCTCACACGCTTTCCTCCTGCAGGACCCAGCTCAAATATCACCTCTTCCATGAAATGCTCTCTGCTCTCTCCCTCCTCTGATCTCTTTGCAGCAACTCCTGGGCTTCTCCGAAGGTCTTCAAACTCATCCCTGTGGTCCTGTTATTTGGGTCCATGTAGAAATAGCCTCCCCTGGATATTAATCTCCTTGAAGGCAGGGGCTATGTCTATTCATTTTTGCTTCCTAGTGTTGGCACTATCCTTGGCGCATATCTGCTCAATGAATGTTCAATAAATGAATGAATTCCTGAATGAACAAACACATGAATACATTAGCTATCAGATGATTAAAGTACTAGGGGGCATGGCTGAGATCTTTTGAGAATCTGTATTTTCTAAGAGAGTTGAAAGAGCAGGTCGGAGAACCTGCCAGAGTTGGGATGTCGAGGCAATGGGCAAAGGGGTGATGACATTTGACTGGCTAGTCTTTAGTGCCATACTCTCGGGCTCTGAGGTCTCTCTGCTCCTCTCTCAGGCCTGAGTGTGATTCCAGGGCCACCATGGATCATCTTCCTATCTCCACCTTTAGGTCTGAGGCCTCAAGCTCCTAGGAAGGTCACAAGTGGTACCGAGACACTCGGCGAGTGTCTGTTGGCAGCACATTGCTCCCGTGGGTCTTGCTCATGCTGCATCTGTCTCTGCTGCTTTGTCTCCTAGACGAGCTGGCCGTCTGCCCCAAAGGAATCACCTCCAAGGTTTTCCGCTTCAACGTGTCCTCAGTGGAGAAAAACGGAACCAACCTGTTCCGAGCAGAATTCCGGGTCTTGCGGGTGCCCAACCCCAGCTCCAAGCGCAATGAGCAGAGGATCGAGCTCTTCCAGGTAAACCCCCTCCCAGAACAGAAACCAGCCAGATGGGAAAGCTGGCTCCTTCGCCATATCAGGCCGCCACTCCATCCAGAGCTCTGCAGACCTGGATGTGAATCCTGCCTTCTCTGAGCCTTTGTTTCTGTATATGTCTGTCTTTAAGAGGATTAAGAGTTAACTAAGATGCTTGAAGGAGCATTTGGCAACTTTTAGTTTCCTCTTGCTCCTCTCACCTGTCCTCCTGCATGGTGACATGTGCTGCGGGACTCTGTCCAGGTCTGGGTACTTACTCCTTTCTCGGCCCCGTAGATACTCCGGCCAGATGAGCACATCGCCAAACAGCGCTATATTGGTGGCAAGAATCTGCCCACGCGGGGCACTGCTGAGTGGCTGTCTTTTGATGTCACTGACACTGTGCGTGAATGGCTCTCACGAAGAGGTAGGTGGATGCTGAGAATGAGCATTTTGGAAGGAACCTCAGGTCCCTTGGTCCTTCATGAAAGACTAGGGGCGTCACAAATCTGGGTTCAAAGCTCGGCTTTGCCAGATTCTCTTTGTATCCTTCATTCATTCAACTAATATATATTAAATATTTACTCTGAGCCAGGCCCTGGATTCGACAGTAGATAAGACAGGTGAGGTCCCAGATTTACGGGACTTTTGTTCTGGTGGGAGAGACACACGATAAACAAATAAAAATATTGACAAATAAGAATTTCACATAGTGAGAAGTACCATGAAAAAGAGAATGAGGGCGATGTGGTAATGACTGGGTGGGGTCCAACAGTGGACTCTCAGGGAGGGTCTCTATGAAGAGGGAATTTGTGCCTTAAGATCTGCATGATGAGAAAGAGTCAGCCTGTGAAAGTCAGGATGTTTTAAGCCAAAGAAACAACGAGGCCCCCAGGTGGGAACTAGCTTGATTTGTTCTAGCAGCAGCAGACTGATGTGGCTGGACCTGGGGGGGTCAGAATGGTAGCTGGGACCATATGATTTCGGACCTATTAGGTCATAGTCAGGTTTTAGGACTTATCCAAGTGTCCTGAGAAGTCCCAGGAAGGTTATAAGCAGGGCTAGGGATACAGGGTGAGATGATTTGGTTTCCATAGCCCTCTGGTTGCCATGAGGTCAAAGGAAGAAGCAGGGACACCACACCAGTTAGGGGCTTTGCAGAAGCCTGGATGAGAGCGATAGGGGCTTCAGCTAGGGCAGTGGCAACAGATATGGAGGTGATATGGATTTATTCTATAGTTTAGAAGTAAAGCCAATAGGACAGGTAGATTACACATGGGGTATGAGGACATAAGATGAGTCTAGATGACTTCTAAGATGTTGGTCTTAACACCCAGGTGGTAATTCTTATCGAAATAGGAAAGACTGAAAGAAGAGCAGTTTTGGGGAGGTTCTGTTTTGGCTGGTTAAGTTCGAAAGGCCTGGTAGCCATCCAGGTAAGCTGTCCAATAGGCAGAGCAAACTTCACACGTCCGAAATAGTTCACTTGTTTTCTCTTTGGGAAAATAAGGTAATGATGGTTCCTTCCTCGCATGCCTCACAAAACTGTTTTAAGGATCAAACTTATTTGAGAGAATTTCATGGCTTTCAGCATGTTACACAAGAGTAAACTTTTCTGGCTCAGATAAGGAAACTGAGGCCCAGAGAAGTTAAGTGATTTGACCAAGGTCCTCCAGCCTGGATTAGGACTGGAGTCTCCTGACTGCCCCGGTGCCTTGTGACATCACACTCAGCTGTTTTTCTTTACGTGGTGGTACCGCCTGGTCTGGCGTTCGGTGGCATTGGGGGTACAGATGGTGGTTCCATCTGCTCCTTCTCTCCCTCTTACAAAGAGTTTTCTACCATTGTCAGCTGCCTCAGAGCCACAGTCCATCCAAATACTGAGGTCCAGGGTCCCTGGGGCAGGTGGGTCTTTCCCAGTCCTTGGTGTTTTAGGAAACTATGGGTTACGGTTCTAAGGCAGAGATCACAAAGTGCTTGGCCTAGGTATTGTTTTAACTAGTGGTCAAGTTTTTTTGTTTTTTTGTTTTTTATTTAAGTTAAGTGATTTTACTTAAAACCTAGACTTCGGGCATTTCTTGAAAAATTGAAAGATTTTCTGGTAATGATCCATTGGAGATGAGTTAGTGACTGCCTCTTGAGGTGGGGCATGCATTCTTCATGTCACTAC
Organism: Pteropus medius; assembly: GCF_902729225.1. NCBI lineage: Eukaryota > Metazoa > Chordata > Mammalia > Chiroptera > Pteropodidae > Pteropus > Pteropus medius. Next base: position 3,844,836 of record NW_024349797.1, on the reverse strand, counting down.
AGGCCCCACCATTCCCCAGTGTTCCCCAAGGGGGAGGCTGGAAGTCCCTACTTAAGCATGACACTTTGCCCACTTATATAACCTGCCTGGGCTCTGTAGGCGTCCAAGTTTGCAAGTCCCATGTAAGGGGCATTCGTTACCTGGTGGCTGAGCTGGCAGATGGGGAATTCCATCCTATCTCCCCTACCGAGCATGAAGGCAAAAGCCTAGGAGAACCCACATGGATCTGCTCACAGCAGCACTGCTGGGAATTCTGACTCAGACAGTACTCCGCCTAGAGCCCGACATGGATAGAGAGAGGAGAGGCAGGGAAAATTAATCTCTTAGCTTCCCTGTCTGATTTTGATCAGCTCCACCTGGATTTCTTTGAAGCCCTGAGCACTTGAAGGAGTTCTTATTTTCACAGCTGCAGAACTCAATGAGAAGTTTGCACTGAGAATGATTTCCATCCTTCTTGGGACATCAAAAAGATAATTTTGTAATAAAACCTATGCCCCCCTCCCCCCCACAACGATCCCCACTACTGCCAATTTTGAGGTTAGTTTGTCACTGGAACCTTCAGTTCCCTCCCAGGGGAGGTGCTGCCTACCCCTTGCATAGGGGAACCACACACAGACTTTTGCTTATGCAGAGGTCGTGAGACTCTTCAGAGTTTGCGGCCCCAAACGAGGCAGCAGATGGACTCCGAATGGAGCCGCTGGTACTGTGGACTACTGAGGAAACTGAGTCACACATAGGTCTTGCATTCATTCAGCAAACACCTCAGAGCCCACTGTGCACCAGGTTCCCAGGCTGCCTTCCGGGTCCCAGAGATGACTGGAGCCCTCTCTCCACACGATTTGCATTTTCTCTGTGTGCAGAGCCAGGCCTCACCTAGCAGGCGGGGCAGGGAGCACACCCAGCACCCCAGCACTGTGGCTCAGAACAGGTGGGACACTGGGAAAACACAACCGTTTTATAACTCAAGGAGAGTATGGTCATCTTCTTTGGTGGTCTCTGGTGGCCCCTTTGTCCCTCTTTGTCTCTAACAATCAGGAGTGTGGCTCTAGGGTCAGGCTGCCTGTGTTTGCATCTTGGCTCTGCCACTTGCTGGTTGAGTACCTTGGGCAAGCCATTTAATTTCCCTAAGCTTCAGTGTCCTCATCTGTATCATGAGGGATAATAAACGTCTCTACTTTGTAGATTATAAAGATTAAATGAGTTAATGCATGAACGTCTTAAAGTGGTGCTTGACATGTAGTAATGCTCAACAAATGTTGATTATTGTGATCCCTCTCTGAGCTCTCCACCTAGACAGAGCCTGTTGGCCAAGCTGGGCTGCCATCTCACACCTACCGCTTATACCCTAACCCTAACTCTCCCCAGCACATCCGTCTGCACCCTGACTTTTTAACTCACAGAATCAGAGTTGCGCACTTCAGGTCTCCCTTGGCCCACCTTGGACCCTTCTGGATAATAGGAAGTATACTTACTCTTTGATGTACCCGTTAGGCTACACCAGCTCCTTCTTTCAGCTTCCTTAAACCAGGAAGGGGACATGTCTTAAGCCTCACTCTCTATTCACTCCTTGTTGTCTAGCTGGGGCTCAGGCTCTCTGGTATATTGGCCCCTTACCTCCTCATCAGAGCTGACCTTCTGGAACATAAAATCTTCAAGCTTAGCAGATATCAGTGTGTGCCAGAGGTTGCCCTAATTTGGGGCAGGACAAATGAGGTGGGCTGTGAGTTTATGGAAGAAAGGATTAAGCTGGTTTTTAATCAGTAGGACTAGGACCTTCAAGTCTGCCACATTACAGTGGCTGAAATCTCTGGGCCTGGGAGAAGGATGCTGAGCTGACGTGGACTCTTTGGGGTTTTCCCTGATGACACCAGAGTTCAGAAAGACCTCAGATTGGCCCCAAGGCTGGAGGCTCACACAGAACTAGGGTGGCCTCAGAGAGCAGAAAATCAATCAGCTCTCTGAGACGCTGACCTTGAACACAGAGGGATCTGTCACCCCCATGACCTCTCCTTTACCTGACTACAGCTAGCTGCTGCCCCTGCATCAACAGAGCTTCCCTAATTGTCCTGCCCACCAGAATTGACATGATACCAGGTCCTACATGGCTTCCCTGCACAAAACTACTGGGTTCAGTTTCGATTTTTCACTTCTTACTCTTCCTTTTTTTTCTTCCACTTTACTCAGTCCCTTTTACAAATTTCCTTGCTTCTCCCATTTTTGTTACCAAAACACCTGATCCCACAGCTAATAGGAGATGGGACCAGAGCTGGCCTTCTTGTACCAGAGTATCAGTCGCCAAACCTTGGCACCTCTAGGCTTCTTCGTGCTTGTTCTCTCCGAGCTCACAGCACCTGGACCCTTGGCCATGGTCCTCTGCCTTCTCCTCCAGCCTGCGGTCTAGTTTCGCACCTGTCTTCCTGAGCTGTCTTCCCTCCTTGAGCCATCCACGTCTCCAATTTCCCATCAAGGTGAACAAGGATTCCAAAAGAAGTAACTTTTACCTCATCATGTCCTTGTTCCTGAAGGAAAATATAGCCAAGTATAACAAGTATAACTATGATTTTCACCTTATCTCTTTTGTGATCTACTATTCTATGCAGTCACAGCCCTCTGTTGCCTCTGAGGGCTTCGGGTCTGGAGGCGTGACTACCAGGCCATGGGCTTCCTGAGCATAAGACCTAGAAATGGTGGATGAAATGCTGGCACCCACCTAGACTGATGCTGCCGCTTGTTTGCTGCTGACCTTGCTCTGGTATTGTTTCTTGACTTTTAATCTCGTGGCTCAGACTGTGCCACCTTCTACCCATCTTGTGGCTCTTAGAATTCGTGGCCTTTTGAATCACTGCCTCTCTGCCCCAGAGTTCTTCAGTTTTCCCCATTCTCTGGTGTCTCCCAGTCCCATTATCTCTTCCCTTCATCCCTTCTTGATAGGTTGGCTTGAATATCTCCTATCCCAATAAACGCCTAGGGGATGTGACTGTTTTTGTTTTTTTGTTTTTTATTTATCTGTCCTTCCTGTATCCTTATATTCTTTTGCCTCCAAATAGGCAGGTGACAATTTTTTCCTAATACCATCTTTTGAAAATAGATGACTATTAAAATTCTCCTTCACGATCCTCACTAGTTTACGCCTCCATTTGGTCGTTTAGAATGTAACAGAAACACATAGATTGTGGCAGCGTGAGCGTGAAGGTCCAGTCCAGCGTCGGCAGCACTTTGTCTCCTACGTAGAGCTAGTTCCTCTGACTGTCAACGGCAGCAGAGGCCCTGGCCCTCCCATGCATGGGTGGGTGGGTACACTCCTTGATTGCATAAAATGCTTTTCTCACCAGCTCTGTGTCTTATTTTGCAGAGTCCAACTTAGGTCTGGAAATCAGTATTCATTGTCCATGTCACACCTTTCAGCCCAATGGAGATATCCTGGAAAACATTCATGAGGTGATGGAAATCAAATTCAAAGGTAACAAAATGGATAGAACAGGAGACCCCTACCAAACCCCAGGAAAAGGCACCAAGCTCCCTCACAGAGACGGCTAACTATTTTGACTTGAGAAATTCTGCTTTGCTTCCAAAGCAATGAGTGTGACTTTCAGTTTCTAGATATAGAGGATACTTCAGCATTTGGAAGACAGTATTTTGCTGGTAGGAGCAGTGAGATCATGTAGCTAAGCGGTACCTGAGCTCAGTCAGCAAAATGGGGGTAAGAGTTCCTCTTTCACAGGGTTGTTATACAAATGAAACGAGATAATAAGTATAAAACACTATGCCAGGAATGCTCAAATCATCATCTTCCCCTTCCCTAAAATAAACAAACTTTGGTGGCTATGAATTTGAATGTGTTGACTACTGAGCCCACCAGGTGTTGCAGAGCCACCTGATCCCTGCCCAGGAGTTTGCCTCTGGGTTTGAATGCCTGCTCCAGGGTCGAGCTGTTTGTGCTGAGATGCCAAGATACTTGAGAGACATTTCTGGTTTTCTAAGGTGCTCGACCTAGACAATCTCTGGATTTCAGGGTCGTTGTCTTTTCCTTTCATAGTCCCATGCAGGGTAACTGAGGCACACCTGAAGCCAGCTGGTTTGTCAAGGTCAAACCGACCAAGTCAAAACCTGAAGTTAAAGGCTTGTCTAGAAAAAGATGCAGGCCTCTCTTGGCTCCAAGCTGTGGGCGAACCTTTTACTCTTCATGGGCTCTATTTCAGAGGCTCTTTTTTTAAAAAAAGCCAAACATTTGATATTCTAATCACAAAATCTTGGAACTCGGAAAACCTTAGGAATCATTCCCTAGAGGCCAGGTTAGGATGAAATCCTCCTGCTTCAGTTTTGTTCATAAAGATTTTCAGGAAAGGAAACTGGAAATCCAGGCCTCTCATTTATCTCACAGACCTAGTGCTCCCTTGTGAGGTCCCAGGTCCTCCTGTCACTATGCAAATTTCATTCCTCATGGTCCTGTCCTTGGTGGAGATGGACAACAGCTGACAGCTGTCTGTCACAGAATAGGTCTCCTTTTAGTTGAGACTCTTTCTAATTCAGTCTCCAGTCTTTTTCTTTTCAGATGATATAACAGGTTTTTTTTTTCCCCAGAGTTTGCTAAGCTGTTTATCACACGCTTCGTTAGCTTGTCTGAGTTTTATAGTAAAAACACTTTTGAAACTATAAGTGCAATGTAAATGGTAATAATTACTCAGTCTCATTCCTCTGGCTCCCATTCAAGCTATTTTAAATTGTGACACCTTAAATTAGAGGAAGGACTTCTGTGCTATCTTGACCAATTCGGATCATAAGAGGTAACTCACACACCTGAAGATTCTAAGTTGCAGAATCTAAACAGACAGCCCAAAGGAATGTTAGGTAGCCGGAGAAGCCTCATGGATCCCTCGAGATCCCCAGGAGATTCTTAGGAAGGGCTCGCTGCCCTTTGGAAGTTGTATGCACAAGACTCATGAAGGAACTGACCTTCATGGGGCATCTCGTGGTTTCTTTGATGTTGGTCCTCCCCTTCCTGCTGTGGCATGAAGCTGCACCTTAGCACGCCGTCCTCGCAGACCACGCTGTCCCTCTTCCTGGACATGATGGGATGGGGTGAGAAAGCAGCCCCCTCTCCCTTCCTTAGACAGGAGATGGTCATCTTCCTTCCCTTCTGCAGGCGTGGACAGTGAGGATGATCATGGCCGTGGAGATCTGGGGCGCCTCAGGAAGCAGAAGGACCACCACAACCCTCATCTAATCCTCATGATGATTCCTCCACATCGGCTTGACAACCCGGGCCAGGGGGGTCAGAGGAAGAAGCGGGCCCTGGACACGAATTACTGCTTCAGGTGAGCCTGGGGCCCGCTCAGGATCTGTGAACTCCTGAGACAGCATTTACTGGGTGCGTGCAGTGTGGGGCAGGCCCCGGGCCTAAGCCGCGCTCCGCCGACAGTCCTGGATGCTATTCACAAACATCTCCAGGAAAGAAGATTTAAAACCTCTTACGAATCTCTTTATTTTTCTGGAAGCCCCACATTTTTTTTGCAACCCAGTTCTGTAAGGACCTGGATAAAGTACATGGGAAGGAGAGTGTCGCTAAAATGGTTTGGACTGGAGAGGCTTGGCTGAAGCCACTCTGTGAAAGTACTCGTAGGGTGTGTTTGCGTGGCGAGGAGATTAACGCAGGAATTTCCATGAAAGGAGTGCTCAGTTCCCTATGAAGGGCCCAAGGATGCTACTGGATGAGGGAAAATAGGGCAGCCTCCATCTGCAGGGAGGAATCTGAGCTAGAGAAGTGAACGAACTAATTCAGAAGTAGTTGGGTGGCACAACTTGAAAGATTTAAAAAAAGAGCCTCTTATTTAGAAGCAGTTTGGCTTCTTGTTTATAAAGGAGGGAGCTGCTAGAGCATGCACAGCGATTACAGAAAGGTAGAAAAATGACATCCATGAGGTCTGAAGGATAAAGTGCTCTAAGAATTTGGAGTTCATCTATGGATACAAGAAAGGCTTCAGAAGGGGGTGTGGGATTTGAGCCTTTGAGGACAAGTAAGGTTTCGGGAGGTGGGGATTCAGGAGGATGAAGCACTTCCAGTAAAGGCAGGAGAATGAATGTGTCAGTTTGGCAGAAGAGGTGGATGCGTGGATGGAGCTGGGGAGAATAGAATGACTTGGAAAATTTTTAGATCTGAGACGATGTCTTATTAGGAACAACTGAATGAATGAGGAATGTCGAGCTTGGGGAACGGAAAGGGTTGGGAAGGCAATGTGGCTGCCTCCAACTGTCTGAAGGCTGGCACGTGGATTTTTTCCATGTGGCACTTAATTAGTTAGGAACAAATGCTCTTGACTGTAAGTAACAGTTGCCTAAACCATACAGGACTGTTCACAAGAAGCCTATGACAGCAGGCTCAGGGGTGGTCTGGCTGCTTAATTATGCAGTTGGGGATACAAACTCTCTCTCTTCAGTCTGCCATATGTTGGCTTGCTTTGCATTCTCTTGTGTCCAGTCTCAGTGACTGCTAGAGCTCCAGGTGTCTTGTCCACGCTCGAGATGAGAAGTGGGAAGAGGCAGAGCCAGCAGCTTCTCTCTTCCGTCTACGAGTTGTATATAGAATCAAATATTTCTGCCAGAGTTTGCCCTTACCACCTGCATACTTCTCCTCATGTCTGTCATCACTGGGTTACGTGACCACTTCTACCTCTAAGGCAGCCCCGGAAAACAAGTGTCTGGTGTTCTAGACGCTATAATGGGAGGTGGCAAGGGAGAAGCGGGTAGGAACTGCTATTGAATTAATATCCAAGGGTCTCTGCCATGGTTCACCCTGGGAATCCACAAGAAGCCAGATTTTGGCCAACACTTGCCTGTGGCAGTAGCAAGTTCTAGGTCTCAGCAGATACTGAAGTATAGACTAGCTGCCCACTTGATGAGGGAGACTGCCAAATGGATTTCTGCAGGCAACAAAACTGAAGTAGCCTGGTAATCACATTTGGGGTGATCTAGGAATCATGTCTAACAGAAGCATATACCTCATTTTGATTCAATGGTCTCAAGATTTAGTCTAAGCAGTCATCTACTACAGTATATAAGCTATAGTATATAGTTAATTTCTGGGTGTACATTAGGAAGGTAACAATAAAACCAACCTCAACAAAGCTGAGTTGGCTAATAACACTCAGTGCTTGGTTTTACGTGGAGCAATTTATGTCTGCTTTGATTCATAATGTAAAAGGAGGCAGGGCCACCTTTGCCTTTTCTCTCTTCCTCATGCATCATTGATATCTGTCTATTATGTCTTTGGGATCATGGTCTTCACCATAGAAAATGCCTTTATAGTCTATACAGCTCAGTGAACTTGAAACTGGGATTCCATTGATTAAAGCCACCTCTTATGATGACAGGAAGTACTCCAAGTGCAAATATGAGGGCCACGTATGAAGTTTTTTTATATCGGTAGTTTCCTTTAGGTTGATTTTCTATCCATGTTTTCTGTGTTGTAGCAACGTGGAGGAGAACTGCTGTGTGCGCCCTCTCTACATTGACTTTCGACAGGATCTGGGTTGGAAATGGGTCCATGAACCTAAGGGATATTACGCCAACTTCTGCTCAGGCCCTTGCCCATACCTCCGCAGTGCAGACACAACCCACAGCAAGGTACGGAGCAGGGCTCATGCCCTGTGGGGCACTGGGGCCAAGTTGACTAGGCCACTTTATTAAAAAGGATGCAGGAAGGGCTGCATGTTGAATGAGCAAATGATGATCTGGGGTGAGTAACATCCCTTCGGTGAAGGTTCTGATCTTGGCACTCGGGCCAACTCTACTTGGTCCCATTCTGCCTTTTGTAATCTCTTTCATAGTTTGAACCAGACTTTTGATTTGCTCTCTCTAAAGCTTTTGTACCATTCTTGAAATTAATTAGCTATCGTATGCCACCCTATACGTCAGAGGTGTGTGCACAGGGCAGGCAAGGAATGTTGGGGAAGAATGACTTCTGCCACCAGTTAAAGAGCTCTGATAATTCCAGCCTCTTGACTGTAGAAAAGTTATTTTTAAAGACCTTGTAAAGCACAAAGAAGAAGCTATATGAAACAACAGGAAGAAAAGGGGAGAGGGAGGGAAGTCCATGACTCTGAAACCAGCTTGTCCTCCCCTCAAGGGGAAAGAAAAACAGTAATTTACAAAGCATGGTTCCCTGTAGCTCATTATTACTGCATCCTGTCTGAGGCCCCACACTCCGGCATTTACCAAATGGCAATGTTTCGTGAGGGCATTTCTCACCAGAGTGACCAGTGAGAGCTAGGAGGACCAATATAGGAGTGTTTCCTTAACACAGAGAGAATTCCATTATCAGTTTAAATATCTGTTATATGCTGAAACTGTTAACACGCAAACAAGTGCAGACGCTCTCCATTCCTTCTCTGTGGACAAACAGCACTAGTCACTCGCCCGAACTGAAATCGCACCCGTGGCCGGTCTACCGCTGGCTCAGCCTCTGGAACAGTCCCTAGGGCTTGTAGAGGGCTTCAGGCTTGGTCTTCCAACCTCTAAGTGATGTATCCTCCCCAGGTGCTGGGCCTGTACAACACCTTGAATCCTGAAGCATCGGCCTCACCTTGCTGCGTGCCCCAGGACTTGGAGCCCCTGACCATCCTGTACTATGTCGGGAGGACCCCCAAGGTGGAACATCTCTCTAATATGGTGGTGAAGTCCTGTAAGTGTAGCTGAGACCCCACCTGCGACAGAGAGAGAGGAGAGAGAACTGCCACTGCCTGCCTGCCTGCTCCTCGGGAAACACAAGAGCAACAGACCTCACCTGGAGGCCTGGAGCCCACGCCCCGCAGCTCCAGGCAAATGGCTGAGACGGAGGTTCCCTTTTGGAACATTCCTCTTTCTCGCTGGCTCTGAGAATCACTGTGGTAAAGAAAGTGTGGGTTTGGTTAGGGGAAGGCCGAACTCTCCAGAACACGGATTTTCTGTGACGTAAACAGAGGTGGTGGGGACAGAGGAAGAGGGATGGCAAGTCGACACGTTGTGTGGCAATGGGATTTGAGATACCTGGGAGGAGGAAGGGCGGAGAAGGCTGGGACAGGGCCAGACTGGAAGACACTTCTGATCTGAGGTCAGATTTTCTCATCGCTGCCCCACATCTGCTCTAGGGAATCTGGATTACGTTATACAAGGCAAGCATTTTTCTTCAGACAGGTTACTAAGACATGGTCCCAGCATTGTATCTCATACTACTTGGGATTAAGGACAAATCTGTTATTTTTGCAAAATGTCCTCTTGACATCACTCAGCATCAAGGGTCATTACAGGGAAGAAGTCCAGGTAATGTAGTTCCCAGGCCACCAACTATATTGGGCTCTACAGATAGGCTGAACTCAGAAGCAGGTGGGATTAACCTTCTCCCATCCGCCCTCTGGGTCCCTCCTCTCGCCTTCTCCCTAGGTCGTATCTCCCCTTGGACGTTTGGCTAGACACCTTCCAGGTCAGGGTGCACGTATCTGAATTTCGGGTCTGTGCGGCCTTTGGGGCATTATGGGTTCCCCCCTCACCCTCTAAGACCCTGTGCTCATCTGGTGTTCCTGGAAGCAGGTGCTACGTGTGGGGCACAGGGGGAAGCTGCACGTACGTGTGTGCCACACCATGACTTGGCCCCAGATGCGTAGACTGAGGTATAAAGACAAATACAAATATTACTCTCAAAATCTTTGTATAAATAAATATTTTTGGGGACTCTTGGATCATTTCATCTTCTGGAAGATTGCTTCTAGAACAGTAAAAGCCTTATTCTAAGGTGTCAGTCTGACTCGATAAATATCCTTAACTACTTTTTTCTTAATTCCATGTCCACATCCACTAATCAGAGGTAACTGGAATGAGGCAAATATGGAATACACTGCTTAGTGTGAACCCCCGGGACAATGGCACGCCGTGCTGCCTTCTGCCATCTTCTGCCACGACTGCACTATTGTTTGTGTTCCCTTTTATCTTCACTGTATATTATTCTCAGACACGCAGAGGCACTGGCCCAGATTTGCAGAAAGTACAGTATATGAATTTGACCTCCGACTATGGGCAAAATCACTTGGTGTGAACCCTTGCACACGGAAATGTGTTGGATGTGCATTCATTATAGGTTACCAAAATTATCATTTTCAAAAATCCCCCTCCAAATCAGTTGAAAATAAGAGAAACTGTCTATGGCGAATGGCCTAAGAGGCCCATTCTGTTACCAAGTTAGGCCTAAAAGAGGTCACCAGGAGCCCTGTTTCAGACAATGCGCCTCGTGTCAGGGATTTGGGAATGGGAGAGGGCAGGAAAAGCACAATCCCACGGTTCTCTTTTGAGGTCACAGATCCCGGAGCAATGCCGAATTCTATCGTGATAGCAACGTCCACCTGAAGCAACCATCTGCAGTGAGGAACCACCTAGCAGCTCCTGAGAAACATGTTCCTCCACTGAAATCACTTTACCACCCACTGGTAAAAGAGTCTATCTGAAGCTAAAGTTTACAGGTTGCAGGATGTGTACAATTTATGTCCATGCCTCTGTGTTCGGTCACCAAGTCCTTTCTCCTGCTTTGTCCATGCCCAGCCAATTCTAAGGGCTTCTCTCTCAGCCTTCGCCCCATGAGGCACCCGTTTACTTCCACTGTACTTCAGGGCCTATCAGGCCCTAAAATCATGGCAGGTGGGATTGTGCTCCATCTTACCCAAGGGAACCGGTGGATCTAAAGAGGGGATGTGACATACCCAGCCCTTTGGCGACAGGCCATTGCTATCTCAGCTTTCAGAGTCTATTCACTTGTGGCTGCCATTCTCGAATTTCAGTGGGCATGAGAATCACGTGAGTGTTTATGAAAAATGTACAATTTCAGACTGCAACTCTAGAGATGTCTTAAGGCCTCGGGTAGGGACCAGGCTCCCTCAAAACTACATTTTGAGAAACGGTGTATTAATTATTCCTGACATTGTTGGTCCTTACTTGATGCTTAAACAAGGAAGAGAAAAATAATCTTTCTGGCCCTAGAATAAACTTTTCTTGTTATCCAACCTCACAGGACATCCCTAAAACACTGGCTGTGGTTCATCCTAAGGAACCAAGGCAATGAGATGTGTTTCCTGAAGTATCCCAAAGAAAACAGAACACACTGTGATTCCAAATGTTCTTTCTGTGTTAGAGCTCTACTCTTATCTTAATCAGCAGATACAAATAGGGGCAGGGGTCTGATGTCCATCCTCCCCATTCCACAAGTCACTGATAGGCACTGCAGAAATTTGAACCATTGTCTGTCTGTCTTCAGAAATAACACTTGTTTGGAGGGAGGAGGTAAGGGTTAGGCAATGACATTGCTGTTGGAGGGAGGATCCTAGGATCCTGGTTTATTACCAAGAGAAGCCTAGTACCAGTAAAAATGACTTGAATGTACTTGGGTAAATGAAGGGAGAGATCTGGAGTCTGGTCTTACCACTTGATCAGCACATGAATGCAGGAAATTAGCTCGAGGATTCAACTCTCATTGGTTACCGAGGGTAATGCCAAGCACTCTAGTTGGTCTAAAAGTTCTTTTACTGGGATTTCACACTCTTATCCTTTTTCACAGGATCCATATGCTGAGTCTGATCAACTACCTTATTTCCCAATTCTAAATATCAGCAGGGACTATGAAGGAATTCTAATTTGTCTCCTAACCGATCCACAACCAAGTTAGCAAACAGTTAAGATGGTCCTCGAATGACAGCCAGCAGTCCCAGGAACATCTGTAACACATTCTCTCATTTCTCTTGCAATTGGTAGGCCTCATCCTTTACATGCAAACAAAATGCTTCCATGCACTCAAACCTTTGTTTTCATTCACTAGGAAGGCAACAAATTCCCCTTTCTCTTTGGTTTTTGGGTGTCATTTTTCTTTTGGGCTTTCAATGCTGAGTCTATAGCACATGGTTGGAGAAACCCCAGACTCTGGATTCTCACTCGATAACTCGCTAGGGCAGCTAAGTCAATCCTTTGGTGGTGTCTGCTGCCCACCTTTCAACTTTTTCTCCAGCAGAAGCCAGAGAGAGGAGCTGGGAAAGAGGAGGAAGCGAGAGAACAGAGGACAGGCAGGTAGGAAGCAGCCAGGCTGCGCTGCGTCACTCCGATGAACTGTTTAGGTAAACAAGGTGCACCTGGATACAGGTTCACACGCCCCTTGAGGACCTGTCTACTGTGGTCTGATAATGGAGACATTTGCACAGACCGGCCTCCCAGGTGCGGGAGCTGCCCTGGGGGAACAGCCTGGACCCACCACCTGCTGAAAGAAAACGTAAGAATAAAACATTTCTTTATAGCTCACATTTCTAAAATGAAGTTTAAAAAATTGCTCAGCGATGAAATAAAATGAGAAGTTGGTCCCATCTCAGTCTCGTTTGTGAATACTGATTGTTGGGAAATTAGTAAATGGAAAAAAAGAAAATAAAAATAGAATTACTTTATTAATTTTAGAAATCAGTAATTCCAAAGGGTGCCTTTACCATGGCTCAAGTGGTCAGCAGCACACCGACTCTTCTCCGCTCTCCGCGAAACTTGGGATGGAAGCTTCCCTCCTCTCCCCAAACCCTCTGAAAAGGGAAGAACAACTTTGGTAGATAATGTTTTGGGGATTTTAGGCTTGTAGGAAGTAAAGCTTAATACTGCAATCTGGAAAAGAAGAGGAAGCAAAATGCAAATAGCCAAAGAGCCTCTTTTATATCATCTCTGTGTGGTAGCAGGAGAGGGACAGAGAAGACCTAAGCAGGTTGGGGGAGGGGGGAAAGGGGTAAAAGATACACGTGTGCTCTGACGGGGTATATAATGCATCAGTTGAATGTCCCCACTGCCAAGTTCCATCAAAATCCAGCTGATGTGTTTTCCTGTCATCTCAGTAAAAGTCTGGATTGGATGACTGGCAACAATCTACTGCCACTTCTGCTTGAAGGCTCTGGGGACCGAGGCAGCAAAAAAATACTATGGACCCCTTGCAGCGCTGGTGGATGCTTCACCCTCAGTCACGCACCCAGGAGCAGCGGGAGTAGTGAATAGGTTCTTCCTCCGCATGTTTCTGGTTCATCTTTTAGTGTGAGCAGGATCTGAAGAGAGAAAATCAACCACTAAGTGACTGAAATGAGAGTGTGGGGTTTTGCTTATTTACAGCAATGTCTGCTTTAGTTAGGGGAACTGAAGATAAAGAAGTTGTGGTCCAATAAATGAAGTTCACCTTGAACTAGAAAACTTTTCGTTTTAACCACTTTTATTGGAAACCTTTCTAAATACTCCCATTCTGCTGCTGCTCCCTTCTTGTACAGTCCTTAGTATCTTTTCTTTGCTTTTTTCCTGGATAAGAACATTTTATCCCTTTTGCTTCTTAAATAGAAGATGCTAAATATGTTAACCTTTTCTAGAAACTCAGGGTCAGCATTATTAGCATTCAAGATTGAACTGCATGGAAAAACTGCTCCGAGTTTGCCTAAATCTTCCCTCAATGTCAGGCTGTTGGATAACGCTGTGCTTGGTACCCCTGTAACCATCCCTGTAACGGATCTACACCCCACCACCCACCCAGTTTAAGAAGAGGAACATCTTTAAACCCCAAATCACCCGTGAGGTAACCCCAATTCCTTCTCCTACTCACCATCCTGAATTTCGTGTTTCTCTTTCTCTTGTTCACGTTTTAATAACAGGTTTATTTACTACATATACTTATATTCCCTAAATATTATATTGTTTAGTTTTATGTGGTTTTGAATTTTATACTGCTGCTGTGACTATTCTTATACGTGATCCCAACACACAACTGGAAGAATTTCGTTAGATATATACTTCGGAGTGGACTTGCCAGGTCATGAATACTTGCATCTTTAACTCTCTACAAATAATGCTGTATTATTTTCCAAAGTGGTTGTACCAATTTATCACCCTGCTGGCAGTGGATGAGTTTCCCTCACTTCTCCACTTCCTCTACGTATGGAGGAATTGTCTTGAGTTTGAAATTTTTGCCAATCAAATGAGTATCCTACTGTGTTTTTAATTAGTATTTCCCTGATGAGGGATGAGGTTGAAGATCTTTTCAAGTTTCTACTGCGCATACGTGATTTTTCTTCTGAGAAATGCCTTGACATGCAGTCTGGCTTATTTTCTTGTTGAACTGCTGTTTATTAACCTTTTTAAAACAACTTTATTGAGATATAATTCACATACCATATAATTCACCCACGTAACATGTACAATTCAGTGGCTTTTAGTATATTCAGAGTTATGCATCTATCACCACAATCAGTTCTAGAACATTTTCACTGAAAGAAAATGAAACCACATACCTCTTAGCCATCACCCCGACACATCTCATCCCCCAGCTCTAGGCAACCACTCATCTACATTCTGTCTCTACAGATTTGCCTATTCTGGACATTTTATATAAGCAGAAATGTATAAGCAGATTTGCCTATTCTGGACATTTTATATAAGCAGAATCATATAATATGTGGTCCTTTGTGTCTAGCTTCTTTCACTTAGCATGTTTTCAAGGGTCATCCATGTTGTAGCATATATTATTACTCTTTTTATGGCTGAATAATATTCCATTCTGTGTATATACTACATTTTATTTATTCACTCATCAGCTGATGGGCATTTGGGGTGTTTCCACCTCTTGGCCATCGTTAAAAATGCTGCTATAAACATTCCTGTACAAGTTTTTGTTTAGACATATGCTTTCATTTCAGTTGGGTATAAACATAAGAGCCGAATTGCAGGGTCATATGGTAACTCTACATGTTTAATGGTTTGAAGAACTGCAAAACTGTTTTTCCAAAGCAGTTGCACCATTTTACAGTCCTATCAGCAATGTACGAAGGTTCTAATTTCTCTACATCCTCACCAACACTTGTTATTGTCTTTCTGTTATAGTCGTCCTGGTGGGTGTGAAGTGGTATTCTGCTGTGGTTTTGATTTGCATTACCCCAGTGGGAAATGATGTCAAGAATCTTTTCGTATGCTCATTGACATTATATCGTCTTTGGAGAAATGTCTGTTCAGAATCTCTGCCCATTCACAAAATTGAGTTGTCTTTTTTATTATTGAGCTGTAAGACTTCTCTATATATTCTAAACACAAGTCCTTTATTACATACGTGATCTGCAGCTCCCATTCTGTGGCGTGGCATTTCACCTCCTTGACAGTGTCTTCTGAAGCACAAAATTTAAAAACTGTGATGATGTCCACTTTGTGTATTTTTTTCTTTTGTTATTTATCCTGTGGATGCCATATCTAAGAAACTGCTTATCGATTTTGAAAGTTCTTTGCTTAATATCTTGGATACAATTTCTTGGTTCTGTGTGTTACAAACACCTTCACCTAGTTTGTGACTTGTCTCTCCATTTTCTTTATGGCATTTTTTTTAAGGTTGCTTCATAATTTATTAATTTATAAGAAAAATACTACCCAGAGATAAAAATTAGATCGCATTTAGATGCACATTTAATAAGCGACCTTTTCAGAAAATGGTTTTTTAAAAATGTTAAGACTTCCAGAAAATCCAGGAGTCACCATAAAAATGGATGGTTTCTTATATAAAAAAACTTTTTCAAATAAAAAATTTCAAATGTACACAGAAAATGGATAGTATAAGACACCTCCACGTTCTGTCATCTACCTTTGCTAATTATCAATAATCTACCTTGTTTCATCACTCTCTTCAGGTTTTTTTTTTTCCTGGTGTCCTTCAAAGTACACCCAAGATAACACATTGTTTCACCCATAAATACTTCAGAATGTATCTCTCATGGATAAGGACTTAAGGAAAAAAGGAAAACAAACCAAAAAAAGAAAGAAAAGAAAAGAAAAGAAAACACACCGCATAATATTGTGCTGGTATCTTCGAATATAAGGTGTTAATTCGAACAAAGTCAAATTTATCAGTTTTCACCTTTATAAGTCTGTATTTTTGGGGTCTAATTTAAGAAATTCTTCCCTTATACCATGGTCATAATGATATTGTCCTATAATGTCTTATAAAAGATGGACACTTTTGTCTTTCATATTTAAGTCTTAATCCAACCTTGTGTACTGTGTAAAGCAAAGATCTAATTTCGTTTTCCCACATAATAATGAACTGTGCTAGCATTCTTTATTTAAAAGTCCGTCCTTTCCACCTTTAACTGCAATGCCTCTCTGTCATTAATTGTTTTCATACAGGACACCAGTTTTAGGGTTCTCTATCCTGTGTCAAGCATGCTCTCTTAATTACTTAGCGTGATAAAAATCTTGATAAGAATGTTTGGTATCTCTTATTTCTATTCTTTAGGAGTACAGGGTTATTCTTGGCCTTTTTCTCTTCCATGTAAATTTTAGAATCAGCTTGTCAAATTAAAAAACAACAACTAACACCCTCTCAAATCTATAGATCAGTTTTGGGGAGAACTGACATCTTTACCAAACTGACTTCTAATCTATGAACATGTATATCTCTCCATTAATTTTTTATAAAAAGTGATTCTCAATACGGTTTTGTAATATTTTAAAATATTATACATTAAATATTATACTCTCACAAATTTTTTGTTAGAGTTTTTGATTATACCACCTTTGATACAGATTGTACCTTTTCTATAATCACGTGCTCTGTTTGTTGCTGATGTATAAAAATGTAACTGATTTTGAAAAACTCTCTTATGAAGCTAATAATTTATTTGAAAGTTCTTTTTGGGTTTCCAATCAGACAAATCCATTGTGAGAATAATGACAAATTTGCTTCTTTCTATCTTTCTGATTCCTATGTCATTTCCTTGTTTTTCTTCACTGACCAGGCCTTCCAGTCCAACACTTAGTAAAGTGCTGTCTGGCTCTTCATCTTAAAGGGAATGAACACTTTCAGTCTCCCAATTAACAGTGTGATGGTTACTGTTGGCTTTTTGTAAAAATACTTTATTATTAGGTTCCCTTATATTCTTAGTTAGCTAAGATTTTTTTTTTTAAGTCACAAGGATACTGAATTTTATTAAATGCTCATTCTGTGTCCATTGACAGGAGCCTACGATTTTCTCCCCTTTAATTAATTAGTCAATTTTTTAATATTAAACAATCCTTGAATCTCTGGGATAAATCAAACTTGACCATGATGTACTATCTATCTTTTTTAGCATTGTTGGACTCAGTTTGTTAACATTTTATTAAAAATTTTTCGTATTTATATTGACAATTAAGATCTTGTAACTTTCGAACCTTTTGGGGGACTGTCCCTGCTAGGTTTTGATATTAAGATAATAAGAATTGGCAAGTGTTCCCTCTTTTCCTCTATCTGGAATAGTCTGTATGAGATTGGTAAAACCATAAAAACCTGGTGTTATATCTGTGAGAGAATTTTTGCTCTTGATTCAATTTCCTAATGATTAAAGGACTATTTGGGCCTTATATTTCTTCTTGAATAAATTTTCGTAAGTTAAATACTGAAATTGTATTCACTTCACCAAAGTTTTAAAGACGTATCAGCAAAAAGTTATTCATAATATCTTCCTACCATCTGTTTGATCTCTGAGGCATATGTAGTGTTCCTATTCGTTCCTCTTGATTGTATATTTTTTATTTTATTAATATCTTCTTTTATCCTTATTACTTTTCTTCACTTTTTTATTTTTTGGATTTATTTTGTTTTTCACTTTCTTAAACCAGATACTTAGCACAGTAACATTTAGCCTCTCCCCTCTCCTTACTGTAAGTATAAATTTTCCTTTAATATTGCTTTAGCTATATTCCTAAGGTTTTGATAAATAATATTTTCTAATTCTATGACTTTCTTGATGAGTTAACTTTAATTTCTAAACATATGAGGATTTTCCAGTTAACTTTTTGTTATCGCATTATGATCAGGGAATGTAGTCTTTGAAATACAATTTAAGGCCTAGTACATAGTTTCTGCAAATACTCCATGGATGCTTGCAAAGAATGTATATTATGTATTTATTAAGTGGGATGTTCTACACATATCTACACAGATCTGCTAATTGTGTGGTTCAAATTTCCTAACACATAACTGATTTTCAGACTGCTTGATCTACCAATTACTGAGCTACATTAAAACATTCCAATATGAAGGTGAATTTATCTTATTTCTCTTTGTGGTTCTGTTAATTTTTTGCCCAATGTATTTTTTTTTTCCATAAATATGCATTTTATTTAATTTTAAAAATCAGTAAATATCCTAGTTAAAATAAGTCACCAAGAAAAGGTTAAATACTTTGCTGGCAAATCTTTAGAACTTTCAGCCATAATATAGTCCCCTTTTTTATTTCTCAATGTGCTTTTTGCCCTAAAATCTATTTTGTCTGATGAATATAGCTACAACCCCCTGGTATATCTTTTTCTAACATTTTTCTTTTATCTTTCTTGTATCCTTATGTTTTAGATATGTCTCTTTTAAACAACCTGAAAGTGGATTTTTTAAAATCTATGCCGACAATATATTCATTTCTGGTTGGCCATTTCCCGCCACCTCTACTGCTCCTACCTTGCCCCTGCCGGATGGAGCAGCCATGAAGCTTTGTTAAATCCAAGATCAGCTCATGCACTCCTCGGCCCAGAACTCACTGATGGCTCCTACTTCACTCAAAAGAAAAGTGCAAGTGCTTTCCTTGGCTCACTGGGTCCTTCATGATCTGGGCCCTCTTCATCTTATGAGTCTCATCTATTCCCACTCTCCTCCTTGTTCCCTACACTGCAGCCCTACTGGCCGGTCTGTATTTCCCAAACACAGCAGCTGTGATCCCTCTTCAAAGCATGTGCTCACATTGCTGCCTCTGCCTGGAATTCTCTTCCCTAGATATCCACTTGCTTACTCCCTCATCTCATTTAGGTCTTTACTCAAATACCACTCTTCCTGACTACCCCTGCTTAGAATAGTGACTCTGCTCAGTCTCTATCGTCTTTCACGGCTTTATTTTCTCTAGAACACTCACTACTATCTAATAAATTATTTTTGTTACTTATTTGGTTTGTCATCTATCTCTCCTATTAGGGATTATGGGCTGTTTTGTTCATTGATGTGCCTAGTACTAGAGTAGTGCTTAGCACATAGTAGATGCTCAGTAAATATTCGTTGATTCAGTCTTTGACTTTAACTGGAACGTTCAATCCACTCACGTTTTTGTAATTACTAATATTTTTATTTCTACTGTCTTAAGTTGCGCTATTTGTTCCACCTTTTCTGTGTTTTCTTTTCCTTATGGATTTATTATTTTTTCTCATTTCATTTCTACTACTTTGGAAGTTTTATATTTCTATTCTTTTACTAGTTACTCTATTCATTTTTGCATTTGTATACATTAACTACGTAAAGCTGAAATTAATCAATATCTTTAACCTTTTCATAAAATCAAGTTAGACTATAATAACTAGGATCGTACCCTCCTCCTTGATTCACACGACACTGGTGTTGAATATTTTCATTCTTTCCTTCCCTCCTTTTTAATCTCACAAGAACATTATCATCATCTTATTCGTTATGTTCATATTTGCCCATATTTTTACACATTCTTTGCTCATAATTCCTTCTTGCATTTCAGACCTTTTTCTGGTCTCTCCTTCCTCTATTGGAAATATGTTCCTTAGAATCTTTCCTTTTGTGAAGGTTTACTAGTGACCGTTTTTTGAGGGAAAATGTTTTGATTTGATCCTCATGCTTGGAAGATCTTTTTGCTTAAAATACATTTCTGCTTTGTAATCATTTTCTTTCATCAATGGCAACATTACACCGTATTTTGGTTTCCCCTATTGCTGCTGAGAAGTATGCCATCAATCAAACTGGCAGTCCTTCAGGAAACCTTTTCACTCCAGCTGCTTTTAACATCTTTGTCTTTAGTATTGTACAGTTTCAATATGGTGTCTCTAGGTATGGATTTCTTGTGATTCACTGCAATTTGTGTATCTTTCATTAGTTTTGGAATTTTTTAACTCTTCAAATATTGTCCCTGTCCTATTTTTTTCTTTCCAGGACTCTAATTAGATATCTATTAGGCCTTCTCACTTGGTTTTTCACCGCTTTTTCTTTCTGTGCTGCATTCCAGATAATTTCTTTAAATACATCTTCGAGCTTATTGAGCCTCTCTTCAGCTGGGTCTAATCTACAGTTAAGCCCATTTGTTGATTTTTAAGCATCAATTGCACTATTTTTTTTTTACCAATTTGACAAATACTACTTGGTTCTTTTTCATATCTGCTTGGTCATAATTTTAATCTCTTGGTTTTACTCACACTTTTACTTCTTCCTTTAATTTCTCTAAATGTATGAGAAAATGTATATATATTTTTATTGTATATCTGGTAATTTCAATACCTTAGTCTCCGCAGGTCTAATATGGTTATCTGTCATTTTTGCTGGCTTTTGCTTACGGTGCCATGTTTCCTTTTTGTTTTTGTGTGTCTGTTTTCCCTTTTGTTTTTGATTTTAAACTGTTACCTCACAGTTCTTAGAACTTTAACTATGGGAATTATTTGAAATTTGAGATGAAGGAGGATTCCTCCAGAAAAAAATAAGCATTTGATTCTATTAGGCGCCTAGAACCACTAACTAGTTTAGGACCACCTTAAACTAAATTCTCAATCTGAAGTTTTTTCGGGGCACCTAGGGAGTATGAATTCATGTCTAAGCTTACATGAGGGTAATAATAAATGATCAGAGTAGAGTACCCTACACCAGATCTCACTTAGCACCAAGGTTCAAATAGGTAATTTTCTTTCAGTTTCTGAGGGAGTGGATGTAAGGTGGGAGGGGAGGGTTTATTTCTGGTCGACCTTTACATGGAGAATATAGCCCTTTGGGGTTCCATCTTTATATGATGGGTCTCTCACTAGACTCTCCTCTCCACCTTGGGATTTGCCCATTGCCCTCACACACTGCTATAATTCTGGTCTAGAGCTGCTTTAATAGCCACTCCTGCCAGGTGACCCATTGCTGGGGTCCTGAGGGAAGGAAAGGCACACAAGGACAATAAATCCGCCCCCACCGCCCCAACCACTTCTATGGCCATGATTACAGCCTTTTTTTCTGTAGGTCTTTGAAAAACCAGTCAATGAAGTTAACTCATCTTCTTTTTTGTGTTGCTGTCTTGGCTTGGAAATTCTTTTTGTTTGGTCAAATGTCTATGGATCATACTATTTATACACTTACTTGGAGTTTATCAAATAAACGCAGTTACATCTTATTAGGTTAGTTCTAAAGTCAACGAGCAACACAAACATAAAATAACATGAGAATTACTCTTAAAACTCTTAAAGCACCTGTAAAATACATTATACTGGTCTGGCAACTCTCAGAGTCCGACAAACCCAATTTTTCTCCTGGCCTGCTGTCCTTCCATTAGCACCAGGTTAAAGTGGCTGGCGTGTGTTACTTTAACACAGTGAATAAAAATATTTTTAAACATTGTGATTGACATTTGCCAAGGTGAAATACACTACAGGAGGCACCTGGGAATGGAGAACTACTGCGGGACCAGCAGATTCGCATTCCAGGCTCATTCTGAGGTTTAAGTTCCCTGAAAGGAATGGTGGAGAGACTTTCCTTAACTATCTAAAAATCACTATTGCTTTCACTTTTTGGGGGGATGAGGGACTTTATCTTACGCGTATCACTCATTTCCTCTACTACACCGTTTTAAGTGCAGAGACCACATTTTACAAATCTTCACGTGACCTGAGCTCCCAACATTTTGCCATGTAAATATTTACAGGGGGGCTGCTGGGTAAATATTTGACTGACTGATGTGGGAAATGAGCATTAGCAGGGTTCCCTATGGGTAGCAAAAGACTTCCGGCTAACGGTGCAAACCATGGACCTGCAAACAGCGAAAGGCCTGGTGTGATGAGCAGCAACCCACCCTCTGGCCCAGGCTCCTTCCACCTGCCAGCTGTGTGAAGGAAAGGGATGTAGAGTTTCAGTGAGATCATCTGACTCGTGGCTTTTGCAGTGGAGAAGACACAGAGCATTCATGACCTCTAGGCCAGTAAAGAAGGCCCAGACCTCAAACATTATGAGCATATAAATGGAGTCGTTTTTACCCCTACAAGGTCTGAGGTGAATAAGAATAATAAAATTAAAATTTTCATTTTTAAAATTGCCTAAATGCAAAGACTTTATAAATGGTCCTTGTTGGATTTGCCCCTAAGGTCTTTCCAATGGATCAGAGTGGCCCTGGTAGCATCTTCTCACAACATTTTGGTTTGATAGGAAAGAGGATGAATGAATCAATTTATTTATATCCTGAGTGACATTAGGAGAAAGGGACAGCTGGAGAATGAGGGCCAACCTGCTGGCCCCTCACCTTCCTGGGCACAGCTCCAGTATGTAGGAATGAACAACACAGGCACAAGAGCATCAGATCCATTTCATGAAACCCTGCCTGGGTGACACAAAGGCGCCGGGCACAGCTGCAAGGGGTCTGTGTTCAGAGCCAAGGCAGCCCCTGAGTCACTCTGAAATGCGGCCACACGGGAGAAGGGAGCTGGCTAACCACAGCAGCAGCACTGAGCTCTTGTCCCCTCTCAGAAATCTTTCTTCTTCATTTCTAATGAACATTATAGGCACTTGGCTTAACTCTTACACGCTAAAACCAGCATGGACTCAAGTGTCTGTCTATGGGGGAGATTTACTTTCTACTTGCAAAAAATGAGTGTCGAATAGTTTCAATAAAATGCTATTTTAAGGAATTTTACTGCAAAGAACTAAAGTCATGTATACGATAAGCCTAATTCTTCGAAGAAAAACATACATAACTCATTTCTGAAATATATCTCTTATAAGCCTATAAAGACTATGTTCCCCTTATTCTGGTTCATTTTCTTACCACAACAAACCAGTAAGAATGGCATGATAAAGTTGCATCATGGACTAGAAAGTTATAAATCTATGTGAATGGATCTCAAATGTGGCTCCGTGAAGTATCTCTTTTTATAACTACATTTAGATAGTTAATATCCCAAGGACAGACTATTTAACCTGTTTGCAGAGGCTTTGAGTGTGTGTGTGTGTAAGGATACTTAATAACTTCCCTTTTATGGAAGTTTAAAAATTGCAAGGCTGATATAAATCAAAGTTCTTGGGATCTAACTCTAAGATCTATCTACATCTGTCTAGTTTTGAAGCATAATCAACTTAAGCATATCTGACATATTTATATAAATGTTTATATATGTGTGTATATATATATATATATATAGAGAGAGAGAGAGAGAGAGAAAATCTGGATTTGTAAATCACTAAATCATTAAAAGGAAGATAATTTATTTCAAAAAAGGTTTCTTTTCTTTCTTTTTAAAGGGATTTAATTTCTTTATAAAGAGTTCTAGTAACAAAGAATGGTAGATAAGCACAAGGCTATGGGCTTAAACTTGATTTCTGCTCTTTACTGGCCTTCCCATCTTTGGAATTTAATAATGATTATTGTTTTGTGAATACAGGACAAATATATGCTCATTATAGAAAAATCTTTAGTGGGGTTTAAGAATAGATTTTTATATGGCTTTGAGTTCAAAAGAACTGATATATTGAGATTTTGTCCATTCCAGAACAATAATTTATTGTCTGATAAAAAATTTAGTCTCATTCTTTCTAGAATAGATGCAGCATTAATTCGAAAAGGGCACTGGATACCAGTTCTTTGCCCAAAGGTCAGGAGAACAGTAGACTTTCAATTCTTTGAAGAAGGTAAATGAAGGGACTCTAGACCAGTTACTTTTAAACTTTTTTTTTTTTTACTACAAATTCATAGCGAAAAATACATCTTATATGAACACACATAAATATCTTTATAACTTAAACAAAAGTCTCATAAAACAATTCTTACTTTCATTATAGATGGACCCTGCTATTTTTCTTTCTATTTCATACTGTTCCATTGAGGGAGGCCGGGGAGAAGAGAGAGACGATGGCTATGATCAGTGGTATGCTAGTGAATGTGTAACAACTGGTTCTCTGTGGTGAGACAAAAAAACAAAAGCCCCAACTTTGTGCTGTTGGCTGATTTCCACCACAGCCGAGATCAAGTAACCAACATGAAGTTACTGAAGGCAGAGTTGGGAAGAGGCGTGCACCACCGGCTCTCGTGAGCCTGGCTGTGATCCACTAATTGATCTGATGACCCACTGTTAGGTCACGGCCCACAGTTTAAAACCCACTGCTTTAGAGTCTAGGCAACCAAACTCCCTAGTAGTTCACAGGAAGCTGAGAGGGGCCTGAGATATCGTTTCCAGGAGATGCTGAATGAATGTGCGGGTGCTGGGGATGACAAGCTGCCTGGGCACTGGAGGGCCACACCTCATGCCGACTCTGGCTCGGGTACCGCTAACTACTCTGACGTCAGCTCCCTCCAGCCTGATTATCTTGGGAAAGCGAGAGGTACCAAGCAGCAACCTTAGGAAAATCACAATCTCTCAGAGCTTCAGTTTCTTTCTCATAATATGAGAATAACTACTTGTGTACCTTACTAGACTGTTATAAAGGCCAATTAAGATAATCCATAGGAAAGCATTCTGAAAATTACGAAGGACTCAACATGGTAGTATTCATATGAAAATGATTCAACTTAACAAAATCTTATTCACAGGCAATTAAGAAATATCATCGAGATCAGCAATCATCCCCACCCTCTTGATTTCTCCTCTGCGGCTTTCTGAGATTCAAAAATGTTCCACGCGCCTCTTCAGGCTGCCTCCTTGGACTTCTTCGCTGGCTCCTCTCTCTCCTCCGCACTTTGCTGCTCTTTTTATTCTTTCCCTCAGAGAATTTAGCCACTTATAGCTTTAACAGGTAGGTCTATAAAGATGGCTGCTAAACTCTACATTTGGCTCTGACTTCTCCCTGGCTTTTAAGAAGACTTTTCTGGGTTTAATGTTCAGCCATCATGTCAAATGTTACTTTTAAAATATTAACCGTATTATCTGTCCCACTCATTCACAATGCTGGGTACTCTAATTCTCTTAGTGGAGTACTATTCAGCTTTATAGGAAGGAAATTCTAAGACATGCTACGACTTGGAAGAAACCTGAAGACATTATGCTAAGCGAAACAAGCCAGTCACAAAAAGACAAATACTGTATGAGTCCAATTATATGCAGTATCTAGACAGTCAAATTCATAGACAGAAAGTAAAAACAGTGGTTGCCAGGAGGTGGGGAAGGGAGAATGTGGAGTTAGTGTTTAACGGGTACAGAGCTTCATTTTTGCAAGATAAAAGAAAAGTTTTAGAGATGGATGGTGGTGATGGTGCCTAACAATGTGAATCTACTTCATTCACGGAACTGTAAACTTAAACACAGTTAAAATGGTAAATTTTGTATTATGTATATTTTGACACAATTAAAAAAAACAACGATATTCAATAGTAGTAGATACTGATTTATCATTATTCTGCTCCAAGCACTGTATGAAGTATTTACCACATGCATTGTCCTATTTAATGTGCATCGATGCTAAGAAGCTAAGGTGGGAAGTAAGGGAAACCTGCTGTTTTTGTCTGCCTAGCTTCCCTTCCCATCTGCTTGTGGTTTCAGCTCCTTCTACTTCTTTTGGGAAACTGCCCCCTCCTATTCTATTCTAATCCAGTGATTATGGCCAGATTACAAATGTTAGTCCCATACTCTCTTGATCATGAAAGTTGGCAACTGTCTTTATAAGTGTAATGTCATCCATGGCAAGCCAATCACAGCCCTTCCTTGGGGTTCATATACACTAATGTAGAAAGAGAAATGCTCTCTATACTTTGTGGTCATCAAGCTGGAAAAAATAAGGCTGGAGCTCCTCAAACTACGCTCCTCCATCTGATCTTGCTACAGGGAAGAAACCATACAAAGGAGGAAAGAGGGAGGTTAATGAAGCTGTGAAGAGAAATAAAGAGATGAAGCAAGGTAGAGAGAAAGAACATGAGGCAAGAGTAAGATGGAGAGAGAGAAAGATCTAACCACATTTAGTTCTGATCCATCCCAATTCTCTTAGTCATGTGAGTCAACAGACGCAACCTTTTTCTTAGGTTCTGAGTTGGGATTTGTTACTGCAACTAAATGTATTCTGGAGTCCACCAACGGAGACTCAGATGGCAGAATCATTAGAATGAAGGTGAAAGATGAAGTTCTGAAAATGAATAAAATAATAAGCCCAGAGAAAGAAAACAGTGGGAAAAAACCCAAGGGCACAACTGACCAAAGGTACCCTCAGAAGGACACACTGATCTTTGCTGAAGCAAAGTGCTAGTCAGGCATTTTGTAGAAAATTAATCTTGGAACCACGTCCTCTCTATTTTCTAAAAAGTACCAGAGGGAGGGATATACAAGTCTCAGCTAAGAAATGAGGTAGTAAGAAACATTCCTCACGTGGCTGTTGCGACGATTAAATGAAAAAAAAAAATCCACCTGGGATACAGCAGGTGCTCAATGGATAGTTGCTATTATAATCATGATTTTCAAACTCTAATGACAAAAAGAAGAACTGGAAAACTCAAATCACCACATAGGGAGAATAGAGCATGAGTTTAAACGCTTCATATAGTAACTTAAATTTCATTTCTTCAACGTCTCTCTTTTAAAAACTGTTTCTATTTGTGTTTTTAAAAAGTAATCTGTCCACAAATTAAAATAAAAATTCAAACAATACACAGGGGTATAGAGTTAAGAGTATTTTCTACTCCATACTCATTATGGGTGTGTGTGTGTGTGTGTGTGTAGTATTTTATTTAGCTATAGATCACAGAAATTGTTCCATGCCAACAAAACATCTACATCAGGACAACTCTTTAAGTGATCCGTAGAAATATTATTCAAATTCCAAGACACCTTGTCAGTGTGCGTCATCTTACGAGATCCTCCTCCCGTCTCACTCTCTGGTTCCACAGCTTTTTCTAAGAAAAACTGAAAAGGATCCTAGGATCAGTCTGTCATCTTGTTATCGTGCAACCAGAAGATAACAGGAAACAGCTTCTTCCTCTCTTAAAACAAAGGGCCACCCAAGGGGGAGTTCCAATGAGCAGGAGCCAAATTATTGGAGCTCAATATTTGGAGATATTATTACAAGTGATGGCTCTTAGAGTGCTCTGAAAGGTAGAGTTTAATTTCATTATTAGCTTCATTTAAGAGACCAGAAAGAGGGCTGCTGATGAAAAGTTTGACTTTGGTTGGGAATGATGACAGCCTTGCCGCATGAACTCTGATGGTTGGACTAACATGAGGCAATCAAGTTGACAATGCTACTAATTTTAGAGGCTAGAGCTATTGGAAACTCAGTGTACTGACTGAGGAATCAGATGTCAGCTCGCTATCACCACAAAGCAGATGTCCTCTGGATCCTTTGAACTAAAGCTTGGTTTCAACCATCGCCCATCCTTCTCTTGCAAAGTTCTTCCTATTAAGTTCTCAAAAGGCTCTTGAAAATGTTTATTACTTTATATTTATCTTCCAAACTAGTCCATGCAGTTCACTAATCATTTTTATTATTCTCCACTGGATTTTCTAAAATATATCACCTCTCTAGGTATTATGGTTCACTGAATGCCCACCTCTAAGCTACTATTCTATTTCCCTCTTTCGGTCTATTAACAATAAAAGAATGACTACAGCAGTTTCTCAACCTTTTATGACCCATGCTCCATCAGCCAAGAAGACATTGTTCGGTTTTACTTTCTTTAGTTTATTGTAAGAAAGCTGTAGGGTTCTTCTTACTTTATATACATAAAATTATATTATAGTTTGACTATGCTTTTTTTTTGTTACTCCCCTCCTTTTTCACTCTTCGAATGCACCCCTGGTTGAGAATCATTACATTAGATCAAACTGAAGGATTCATTGTATTGTTTCTCTTCAGTCTAGTTCATAAAATGCTTTCTCATGCCCAGATAACCTCGTCCTAAATGTCAAAATTTTATATCTTCCAGATCAGAACCACCTTAGCTCACAGAATGATAGTGTGAACTACTGATTATATCAGACAGAGGGGCCACATATTTGATGAAGTTGAATCTACTTTATCATGGAAGAATTGTCAATTTGTACATCTATTTTGTTTTATTTTTACATTATTAAAAACTAAACTAAACTAGTGGTAGCAGTCTTTACGATGGCCTTCTGTGATTCCTGTCTCCTGATATCCATGCCCCTTGAGTATGGACTGAATTTACTTCTGACAAAGAGAATACAGCAAAAGCTATGGAACATTACTTTCAGGATTAAGTTATAATAAGATTGTGGTTTCTGCCTTGGGTGCTCTCTCTCTCTCTCTCTCTCTCATTCTCTCATGTACTGCTACCCAGAGGAGGCAGCTAGAGCAGTTTGCTAGGGCTGCCATAACAAATACTACAGGCTGGGTGGCTTAAACAACAGACATTTCTTTTCTCATAGTTCAAGAGGCTAGATGTCTAAGATCAAGGTACTGGCAGGTTTGGTTCCTTTTGAGGCCTCTCTCCTTGGTTTGCAGTTGGCCGCCTTCTCCTTGCGTACTCACAGGGTCTTTCCTCTCTGTGAGTGAGTGTTCCCTAGTGTCTCTTTGTATATCTCAATTTCCTCTTCTTATAAGGACACCAGTCAGACCGAATGAGGGCCCGCCCTAACAGCTTTCTTTTAACTTAAGCATTTTTAAAGGCCCTATCTCCAAATAGTCACATTCTAAGGGACTGGGGGTTAGACCTGGACAGGGGGAGGCATACTTCGTTCATACGGCAGCCTTTTGCAGAGGCCTGAGTGGAAAGGTGTCTGCCAGCAGCCACGTGAGTGAGCCTGGAAGCACATCCTTCAGTTGTACCGTCAGATGAGGCCATAGCTCTGAGCTGACGGCCTGACTACAACCTCATGAGAGACTGTGAGCCAGAGGCACCCAGCTGAACTAGGATACCTGGTCCACAGAAACCGTGAAATAATAAATATTTGTCATTTTCAGTCATAAATTTTGGGTTAAAATTTGTTATGCGGCAATAGATAACTAATGCAGCCAATAACCTCACGTATCAATAAAGAAAAACCTGAATTAACTGGAATGCTTGGGCAAGGAATACTATAGCTACTTGGCTTTTTTTGTAAATTGAGGTTAAGGCCAAATTTTTGTTTAAAGCCTTGATGCAAATGAATCAGTATACTTTTCTGCCAAAAAATAATGAAGTCTTTGATGACTGATGATTGAGAGGGTTCTAAGCATCATTTGATATTAAAAAAAAAAAAATCATCAACATTTTCCCATGTAATATCTCTACTAGTTTATCTCAACTAGTTTTCACAATAACCTAAGAATAATACCCGACACAGCAGGCATTCAAAAAATATTTCTAAATGAATATATTTCCATTTTATGGATGACAAAACTGAGCCCAGAGAAGTTAATTAACTTGTTCAAGATCTCACAGTTACTAAGTGGCAGGTATGGTACACAGAATCCAAGTTCAGGATTTTTTCTACTGTACCATGTCACCTTATATATTTGCAATTTGCATTTTCTTCCTTGAAGTTATGAATAAAAATATTTTTTAAAATAATGAAATTTTCAATTAACTGACACTTTATTTCACTTTTTTCCCCTATGGGAGCTGTGTTGGAATGAAAAGTAGAGATAAGTAAACAACTATACTCTGAAAACAGTCTATTAATAAAGTATGAGCACAAACACCCTGGTTTGCCACTGAGTCAGTTCTGGAAGATTTGTATTTAAATCTTATCTTCTTAACAGTCAATGAATAGTGGATTAAACACCTTTAAGCTTATTAAAGATACATATTATATTATACGTCTATTTTTTCCCCCTTATAGGTTTCTGGGTGAATGAAGAAACACAGCCCCCGAGCACTAGGAAAAAGCTGACTGCAGAAACGGCATGGAGTTTCTCTATTTCCTCTCGGAATTCCATGGGACAAAAAGAAATACAGAAATAGTTATTAAAATACCCGTAATTTATAGGATATGAACACTGCATAGTTGATCTTACCACTGTCCAGAGACTTATTTGGTTTATGTTAAATCTGGTAATAGCAATAGGTTTTGATCTTTTATCCAACATTCACTTGCCGAATACCTACTATATGCCCAGCACTATGAAAAGTACTGGTGATATAGAAGTGAATGACATAATTACTAATCCCGCTGGAAGTTTATAATCTGAGGACCAATAAATAAAAGAAAATAATATATTTTAGCAAATCCTATTACAGAAGGAGGCCAAGGGTGCCACAGAAGTTGATGGTAAGAGATGGAAGTGGGTCCTGTGGTCAGCAAAGGATTTTTGGAGAGATGACAAGAGCTGGGAATGAGAGCATGGGCAGGAGTTAGCCAAGGTGAGGTAGAATTTCTATGAAGGGGAAATATCTTGTGCAATGGCACGGAAGTTTGAGATAGTGTGGCAAGTGGTTCAGAACGACTGGAATTTAAAGGGATATTGGAGGAGTGGTGGGAAACATGGCGTCAGGAGAGAGCAGACCAGGAAGCGCTGTGGTTACCCAGGTTAGGAGTTTGCGCTTCCAAGGGAGCTTTGAAGACTTTCTGGTGGGGAAGTATCATAATTCTAATTATTTTTAAAGATCACTTTAAGATGAGTGTACAGAAAAAAGCAGATGAGACTAAGGGCGAAGAGATCCAAATGGAAAATACTAGAGGAATTTGAACAAAAAGTGGTGTGTCTGAATTAAGGCAGCGGAAATAAACGGGATTGGACATAAAATCTGAGAGGTATTTAAAGGGAAAAGTATATTAATTGAAAACCAATTGGATATGTGAGGTTAGAGGAGCAGGCAGAATGATTCTTAGGTTTCTGGCTTCACCTTTGATGAAGGTGAGTAGGGAAGGGCTGCAGAAGAAGTATGTCCGAGAAGGCGATGAGCTCAGTTTTGGAGGTGCTGGGTTTGAGGTGACCATGAGACATCAGGAGAGATGTCTAGAGGTGGCTGGCATATACAGATCCAGAAAGAAGTCTGGGCTAAAGAAGAATGTCGTGTACATGTTTTATATATATGGTCTTCCAGAACTGGGCAGTGCACAACCAATCTGTGAAGCCATACGTGACAGCCCTGGCTGGAGGTACAGGTTTGGAACTGTCGAATATGGAAGTCCGCTGAAACTGTGGGAGGGGACCAAGGACAGGATTCTAGAGAATAAATTCACAGGTGAGCAAAGGGTAAAGAGCTTCATGAAAAAGACTAAGAAGGTGCCACCAGAGAGGTGACAAAAGGCAAAGTCAACATTACCGGCAACTCAATATAATTAAAGACTGACATTTAAACTATGCGGATGGTACATCTCTAAATTGAGTGATTAAGCAAAACATCCTTATTTATTCCTTACAAGATTTATTATCAGCCATACTTTTTAAGATGTTAAGATTGTCTGGCTAAGGTTGAGCTTAGTCAGAACTTAATTTTATCCTCAATTTTTATATTAGATGAACTGCTACTTTCTCAAGGTTCTAAAAGTATATCGTCTTTGCCTTATCCTACTTTCACATTTTTTTCCCTCATGTATTAAAACTAGAAGTCACCTTGCCGCATATAAAATTATCTTTTTCTCGTGAATAAGACCTGAAAGTTTAAAGTTGCTTTAACTCAAAGTTGGTCAACATTGTGTGTGATAGATATTGATTTGTAGCATTTGGAGTTGAGCTTCATTTCTCCAGATGTTGTGTCCAGATGTTGATCAGTATTACAGGAAAAAGTTCCACATCGGATAAATTTGAGAAATGCTAGGTTAAAAATAAGTTTCTTTACTGAAAGACTTCTCAGAGCCTTTAAAATACTAACACATGACTCTTTAAGAAATAGCATAGAGTCATCAGCATTTCTCAAACTTACTTGACTGTGAAGACTTGTGTTTTCCAGAATGCACTTTGGGAAACACTGCCCTAATTTTACAGATGGGGGCCCTGGGCCTGTCGAGGTTTGGTGACTTGCCCAAGATCATATAAACAGTAGTAAAGTTGAGATGAGTGGGTCCTCTTTTTCATTATACTACCCTGCTGGTATGCTACTGACTTTATATCTAAACCTTTCATGGAGAGTAGAGCACAAAATTGATGGCACTGATCCCCAGAATTCCTGACTTCCAAGACTTAGAGATTCCCTTCTCCTGCAGCAATGACAAGATGATCTTTCTGGGAGTCTGTCAGCTGCTCTGTGGCCATGAAATCAACTGTGGGGGTGGGGAGGGTGTGCAGGAGGAGAAGCTCCCTGGGATGCTTGAGGATGCTTAAAAGAAAAATGGACTTATGCCGAGGATCATTCCTGGAACAGATGTGAAACCAAATACTTCATATCACAATCCTGCCCCCACCCTTTCTAAAAGGGAAATGAAATAGCAGGATTAACCTGCTCTTCGTCAGATCATGCTTTGTTTCTTTCAAAAAATCCCATGACCGGGGCAGATTCCATTTCCTGCTACTCCTCTTCCCACAGCAATGAGGGGAGAGCCGAGGAGAAGAGAAGAGGCTTTCCTAGGGCTCTGCAAGCACCAGGAGCCTGGGAGTGGTGGCCAGAGAGGCACGCATGACAGTAACGGCAGGTTAAGGCCTAACACGCCCTGTTACCCGCCAATGCCCTGCTGCATTTCAACACCCCCCTTGCCATTAGGAAGTTCTTTTGTAAATGTAATGAACATCTTAGGGCACTGATAAATTCACCAATCTGGGGAGAGGGAGAAATCAGAATTAGTTTAATTCTAGGGCTCTTGGAAAAGAGTACCTAAAGACTGAAAAGTGACTCATTCTTTTGAGGGGACAGGTGATAAAATCTAGGGTTTGTGAAAGAGAAGGATGAATTTTTAAATAAACTATAACATCCTGACCAGGTAACGACAGAGCAAAGCAGAAATACATTACACAACATATATATCATCACAAAGCCAGCTGCGCTATTTTTCAAAGTGATTGAATAACTCAAGTGTCAGCATGAACTCTTCCATAAGAGCCAAAAAGGACTAGCGGTTTCTCACTGTCTGCACTTAGCAATGAAATGCTGCTCTCCCTAATGACCCTGGCAGCTAGGCCAGGATTGCAGGGGCAGTCAGTAGCAGTTACCTCCTTCTCAGGCCAGGCTTGACTGGAAAGGGTAATTAGCCCAGAGAAGATCTCTGCTGCTCCACGGTAATGAACATCAAGAGCATCCTGGCAAGCCAGGGACTGGGTCACTTGAGGTGTCTCTAAGAATCACCTTTCAAAGCCCAAACCACTTGTTCAATCACATCACAAGTGGGCAAAAGGACAGCGTGAAGGGAGGGGTCCTCGTGGATGGCAGAATTAAAGGGATTAACAATGGGAGAGAAGCAATTGGTGGCACAGCTAGCCCCATTCTCAGCTGCTCTGTCTTGGATTTGGAGCACGAGGTGAAGCTTAAGGCTCTGAAA
Source organism: Pteropus medius (assembly GCF_902729225.1). Classification (NCBI taxonomy): domain Eukaryota; kingdom Metazoa; phylum Chordata; class Mammalia; order Chiroptera; family Pteropodidae; genus Pteropus; species Pteropus medius. The sequence continues at coordinate 3,811,512 of NW_024349797.1, read as the reverse complement.
CTATAGTCAAGGCCCTCCTTGCTCTGTGCTGACTAAAGCAACAGAAATACCCTGGAGCCCGACACCTTTCCAGATGGGATAAAAGCAAGTGAGGCCGGGCCCAGGGACAGCTGCTGTCCCCCAGGCACACCACCTTACTTGGAAGTGTAGAAAAACTAAAAGCGAAGCTGGGCCCAGGCATCTCTCTACCTAGGACCTTACAGCACACCTAGCACAAAGGAGGCAGTCAGGTATTTGTTGAATTAATAAACAGGAGGCACTAAATAAATACATTAAAGAATCTGGCTATCTAAGAAATAAATACAATTTGACTGCTTGCATTGAGGCTTTCTGTTCAGTTTTTTTACTTTTTCAAGATATCAACTATTAACTTTTTAAGGTTTGAGATGTATTTCATATACTAATAAAATTCACCCATTTTACTATCAGTGGTCTTTAGTCTATCATCGGGTTATGTAACAGTCACCACAACCTAGTTTTAGAACATTTTCATTACCCCAAAAAGAAACCCTATGCCTAGTAACAGTCGCTCCCCATCCCCTCTCCTCCCACCCTGGCCCCGGGCAGCGCTAATCTACTGTCTGTATGGATTTGCCTATTCTACACATTTCACAAAACAGAATCATACAATGTGTGGTCTTTTGTGACTGGCTTTACTCAGCATTCCATTTTCCAGGTTCGTCCATGTTGTAACATATCAATACTTAATTCCTTTTTGTGGCTGAATAATATTCCATTGTACGTATGTATCATCTTTTGTTCATTCATCATCTGATAGAGATTTAGGCTGCTTCCACTTCGGCTATTGAGCAATGCTGCTATGAACATTCATGTACAGCTTTCACATAGATATACGCTTTCATTTTTCCTGGCTATGTATTTAGGAGTATAATTGCTGGGTCAAATGGTAACTCTATGTTTAACCGTTTTCAAAACCGTCGAAATCTTTTTCCAAATCAATTGCATCATTTTACATTCCCACTGCACTAGAATTCCAATTTCTCACATCCTCACCGACACTTGTTATTACCTGTCTTTTGATTACAGCCATCTAGTGGGTGTTACGAGGCATCCCACTATGGTTTTTGGCACTTCCCTAATGCCTAATGATACATCTTTTCAGATGCTTATTGGTCATTTGAATAGCTTCTTTGGAGAATAGCTATTCAAACCCTTTGCTCATTTTTAAATTGGGTTTTCTGTCTTTTTAACGCTGAGCTGTAAGAGATCTACGCATAGTTTGGATATAAATTCCTTGCCAGATACATGACTTGCAAGTATTTTCTTCCATTCTACGGGCTGTCTTTTCACATTCTTGATGGTGCCTTTTGAAGCACAGAATTTAAAAAATTTTGATGAAGTCCATCCTATTTAATTTTTGTTGCTACTTATGCTTTTTGGTGTCCTATCTAGAAATCATTGCCTAATTCAAGGACATAAAGATTTACTCCTATGTTTTCTTCTAGGAATTTTATATTTTCAGCCCTTACATTTTGATCTTTTATCAATCTTAAGTTAATTTTTGTGTAAAGTGTGAGGTAGGGGTGTCCAACTTCATTCTTTTGCATGTGGATAACACACTGTTCCGGCACCACCAGTCTCTTTGATTATAAACTGAAAAGACTACTCTTTCCTGACTAGTCATGGCACCTTTGTTGAAAAGCAACTGGCCACAGATGAATGGATTTATTTCTGGACTCTCAATTATATCTCATGGATCTATCCTATACCACACTGTCTGATTACTTCAGCTTTGTATTCATTGTCACTTTTAAATCCTGTGAAAAATTCTCTGACTCATTACTACCAGGCTCCAGTCCTATTCTTTTTAAAGGATCTCAGCAAAGACCTGAGTACAAGGAAGCTTTTCTTTAAAGGAAAAAGGAGTCATTAATAACCTCTCTCAGTTTTTAAAGCAGCTGTACTGTGAGCAAAATCTTAGGAAGACAACATACGTGAATAGAATTTAGTATTGTAATAAAATTAAACCTACAACAAAATTGATTTCAATAATTTGAGTATACATAATTATTCTGCTACAGGATAATCAGGAGCAAATAGCAAATAATTCATGTAAATGAATGTGGTATAGCATACATTATACTTAGAGAAAATTTATCATTTTAATTAATAAACACACTTGTAGGGTTCTTTTTTTCTCTACGGCTCATTGTTTCCATCTTCTTCACTTATAATGACCTTTCTTCCAGGAAGATGGGGACTCTCATGTGTTCCTGAAACCTCTAGCTAAGAGGCGCCCCATCCCCACGTACTAAGAACTAGGTCTGGGGCAAACCAGGGTCAAGAAATGGCATTTCTATTTGCGGTAGTCAAGAAGCTGGTGGAGAGGGGCTGCAGAAAGTTGATGAACTCTATCCAATAGGAGAGGAGACTCTGGGAAGAAAACATGTTGTGACAGAAACGGATGTTTCTCAACATCCATTTCCCTCCTCTTCCTCAATTTGCATGTGGAGACAATGTGCCCAGGCAACAGACTACCTCTCCAGGTGCCTTCGTTGCTAGGGAGAAGTGGGCCTGGGATCCAGGGCTGGTCAAGCAGCCAACTGAGAGAAGTTACATTTAGGTTTGTCTAAGACACATGCAATCCATCCAGCCTTCTAAATAGTTAATATCATTCCCTTGGATTATGTTGGATCACAAAGAGCCTTAGACTACATTAGTTTTGTCCCTCACGAAACGGTCTTCATTGACTTGCACTGTAATGTTTTGCCTTTACGTAGATCACACAAAGAGCCCTGTGAAACACATTGTTACATTAGCCTATTACTTCATTCAGTGTCCTCTATATCAAGTACATAAACTACTTCTTTTAGAATAAGAGCTAGAAAAAAGTTCAATTTTCTTCCAGAATTTTTTCTTCCTTTTTGAAAACAAGAACATGTACTCTGATTCATCATGTTTCTCTTTTTGTCCTTTTTGTTAGGAGACTCGAAACCAAATTTAAATTCCATTATGGTAATTTTATTTGGCTTTACATTTGAAAAATTTGAAATATCTTGTTTTTTGGCCCTGATTCTCCCTTTATGTTTCATTATTTTGTTGCATGTGGTTTTATATTTTAAGACTTTATGCTAGAGATGAAAAGTATGCTGTACCTGCCCTAGCTACAGTTCTACCTAAAGAAAATTGCCAGAAATGCATAAGTCAGCAGTTTTGTATCACATCATCATGCTACTAGCAGCAGGCTGGCATGTCCGGAAGGCAGAAGTCACCTTCCTTTAGCTCTGCACGCCAGTGGCACTTTGCTGGATGAAAGACTGCAAAGTATTTTGAGTCTGTCTTTTGAAGACTGAATGCAAAAAGTGGAGAGAGAAATAATCACACACAGAGAGAGGTCTAGTCATGAGTATGGAAGAGCTGCTAACCTGGAGAACAACAAAAGCCAGCTGCTGGAGACAACAGATGACCTGGTCACCGGGAGCAACTAAGAGACTTGCTGTTTAGCCACTAGAGCTACTAATTAGCCCAAGCAAGGCTGTGGGTTTTCCTGAGGTCTGGTTCTTGAGACTGTTTCTTCTTTGTGTTCATGTACAATAACTTTCCTAACAGAGCTAAACTGAGGGTATCACTCTTCTTGATAATAAAGGCTATTTTAGACAACTCGAATTCTCTGCATGAAAAGAGGACGGTAAGAATATTACACACGCATAACAGTGATTTATATTTGAGAATAGTAGAAAGGAGAATAAGCATAAAATAGAAGGCCTCAGAGGAGTCATATTTCTAAAACAGAGTTGCAGTTTTAAAAATTCCAAATTCCAATATCTGATTAATAACTATGAACAATTCATGAGCTAACAAATTTTGCAGCTCGGCTATAATAAGTTAAAAAAAACTTTTGTCGAATTCTAAAATATCTTCATTTGGGCCTGTCGCTTGTCTTAATTTCCCTAGGGAGCGAATTAGAAAAGAGAAGAGGGAAAAAACCTTAAAGTCACTTTTCGGTGCAGTAGACATAAAAATGAGTGATTCCTCTATCTAACAACAAACAAACAAACAACACGAGCACAGCGACTTCTAACCAGCTGACTTTCTTTTCTTTTCATCATCTTACAACCAGCAGGCTTCCTCATTATATCTCCATTTTATAATGGAGATACATGCTCTGTTTTACTGATGTATCCTACGAGACATCCCGCACATTCAAACTGTTCCTCTCTAGTATCAGATAACTAGTTAACCTGGATTTAGGTGTCAAGAGAAGAGGGCTCCCTCATATCTATGGAAGCCCTCGATGGAAATACTCACGTGTCTGAAAGATGAGAACAAAGAAGTGTGAGAGACTACTCTTTTAATAGTGATGCTCTTCATTCTGAGGACTTAAGAGAACCTGAGTCTTTTGCTTTAAAATCATAATCTGAGAGAATAAAGGCTAAATATCAAAGCAAATCATGCCAACAGAGCAATATACTTCAAGTCATCTTTCTCCACGCCCTCCAGTTACACACCTACGCTCTTTGGGGCCCAGTTCAAATTCTACAGATCAGGCAAGCAGAGTTGTAAATATTTCCATGCACAAAACTCGTTTTCCAAAGGCATGGCTTAGCATGTTGTTTTCTTTCTTTAGAACTTTTAGGAGCAATTATGTCCTGAGGATATAAGGATGGCGAAGCAAAGGTATGTGCCTATAACAAGCATCTCATTGAAACTAGCAGCAAAATGTGTGGGTTCATGGCTGAATAACCACAGATTTTAGAATGATAACTTGCAATCGTAAGTAAAGATTCACGGAGTAAGGCAATGTTATGCTGGTTACTTGCCCAGCTCAGGACTACATGAATAAACAGGATCTTTTTCCACCCAAAGCAAATGAATAATGAATATGACACAGGACAGCACAAGATGCAGTGGTAGGCACAACTCTTAACAATCCAGGGTGCCAGGAATTTTTTCCAGAAGGTGTGTATGCTTCTGTAATAGAAATGTAATTTGAGAAAGGGGCCACCGCACTTCCCTTGTCTCTTTACAACAAAGTAGTAATTGTTAACAACTGAAGAATCATCACTCCTCTCTTGGGACTTTGCCAGCTCAGCAAGAGACAATATCAATTTTCAGATGTTATCATTCTCAGTAGTCCATTTCTTAATCTATTTCAGAAATAGAGTTCCCTGGTTTTCTTTAAGGCAAATGAACCACCTTTGGGTGGGTTCTTGGAAGTACCCCCCTACTTCTCCCCAAACTGAAAGCCAGATTGTTTCCTCCCCCACTTCCAACCAGGTTGTTCAGCTATACTTGAGTTTTGTTTCTGAATGCAGAAACAGTTACTAAATGAAAGAGGCCTCAGGACAGGAAAGCATGAAATTTCAATGGCTGGCAGCCAGGCAATTTTGCCATTTAGAGAGATCTACATCCTTCTTGTGTGGCTGCAGCCAGGTTGAGGCTAGTGAAACACACACTGTTAAAACATTGCTAGTGTGATACAACCTATAATGAAGGAAATACTATGGCCAGTTGCTTAGAACTGGGCGATACAAACCTAACTGATTCAGATTTTTTCCTGATTTCTTGTATTGCAAATTAAAGGTATTCCTCCCATGGATGTTTGTGCTAAGAATATACATGTTGGGTATGGTATGGCAAAGTCAACGTGGCCATAGGAGATGAGAACGAGGCTTGGCAGGAAGAAGTTGATTTTCTCACAGGACCCAGAGAGGGGGCACTGCATGGCACTCAGGGTAAACAGCTCTGGAAGCCTTTGGGCTATAGGCCTCTAGTCGCCTGGTACCTGGCCCTGAGTGATTTAGGGCAAGGGAACTTTGGCTTGCCAGCGCCAGTTAGATAAGGAGGTGGTTGGGGACATAAACTTGGGATTGGTTGGTCTGCATATGAAAGGCATGCTCCAGGGCCAGATGTTACTGTCTTTAGGAATTAGCTAGCCCTGGGGAGGGCAGTCTCTGCCTGGGTCTGTAAGGCCCCCAAACGCCAAAGCATAAATACAGAAAATATAACTGGCCCTGTGATGAACAGATGCCAAACAGACAATATAGGATCTAAGAAGATACAAAACAATATATGTATTTAAATATGACATTTGCCAGGCGCAGCTTCTTAGGGGTCTTAGACAGGCTTTAGTCCCCAATATCCTTCAGCGCTGCTCCCTCTCTTCTTTGTAAGGACAACTAATGTTTTCTCAGTCTTATATAACGTGCTATACAAATACACTTCGAAATCCTCTAATCTAACCTGACTGTCTCCCTAAACCCATATATAAAGAGGTTTAGGACTTGTTACAGCTGGTGATGACATTCACTTGTAACTGTGGTTGAAAGAACCTCTGCATTTACCATGCATTTAGCACAGGAAGAAAGCATGCACCCAGGTGATGGGCTGCGGACTCTGGGGTTTTGCCTCCTTTCTTTGTAAAGTACCTAATTCCCTTGCTCAAGTGGAGGCAGCCCACTGCCATCTGCCAGGCTGGTGGGCCTGCCTCTGGGGCCTCCCAGCAGTTACGCTGCATGGCAGGAGGCTGGACTTCTGAGGCCCTCTGACCCACTCTGTCTGCCGAGTACAGTAGTTGGCATGTGGTCTTGCCCCCCTCAGCTAATTACAAAGTCCAGCATCACTCATCCCTAGCTTATGTACAGCTCAGGCTCGGTGGGGCTGTGTTTGTGACACAGATTTAAGTGTTGAGGGATGGGCTCTTTACCAAGGCTTCTTTACTGACGGTCCCATTTTTCTATGTAGTGTTCTGGGTGGATTGTAAGGGATACTAATGAAATAGGTTCAAGGAAAGTGATATTACAATTGTGGCAGGTCCAAGTCTCATAGTTCTGGAAACGGATGGACATTAGTACTTCTTGGCAGGCCACTGGTTTGGTTTGGAGCTTGATGTCACTTTCATTCTTCTGGCTGCCAGTCTCCTGAAGGAAATATTGACCTCCTCGCTTTAGTTTTCTATATTTTATTAGTTGTTCATCATTGAATAGGCTGCTCAGTATCAGAATTAAAGGGCCGCTGGCGAAGTATTATCGATAGAACTCTGGTTGTTTTCAGTTTGTCTGGTACATTTTGGTAGATGACCAAGCCATGGATTTCGTGTTCCCTTCTCTCTTCTCATTCCTTTTTGGAAAGAGTTTAGATGGGCTGGGTAAAGATATTTGAAGCTCTCCGATCCAATGTAAATGAGTCCTGTGGTGGGTAAATAATTTTCCTCCCTCCTTTGCTCTCCTGGGGTATTTTGATGAATAATGCTTCTCAAAGAAGTTTATAAATATTCCCCTAGAGGTAAGAAGAGTATTAAACTCATAGCAGGTGTGCCATTAATGCTTTAGTGTGTAGGGTAGAGCAAAGAGGAAAGGAGTCATCAAAACTATGTGGTGTCATAGAATTTTCTGGAAGTTTTGAAGGCCACAGCTGGGAACAAAATATTGAGGACAGTGCTGATGAAATGTGGATACAGGCTCACAAGATCAAGTCAGGCCAGTCTTTCGGTGCAGAAGGCTTTTTTTTTTTTTTGGATGGGTGGTAGTATGGAGTTTATTGTCTGTTTTGCTGCTAATTATGGCATATGTTTATCTTAAATAATTCAGAAAAAAAGCATAATTAATCAACTTCAACAAAAATTAAAAAGAAAAAAATTATTCCCTTTCTGTTTTCCATTACCTGAAAGTCCAGTTCACAAACTACCCAACACCAGTCTAAAAGCCTTCTTTATTAATATTCATTCTCTTTAGAGATTATTGCAATTTGGCCTTTAAATATTGTGCTTTCCAGTTTATTCCGTTACACTTTACCTGTGATAACTCAATTACGGCTTTAGTGTCTTTCTTTGATGGGCCTTGATGTCCTCATATTAAACAAAAGCCTCTATAATAGTAAGGAAATTTATTACTGCCACAGCGCCACCTACTGGTAGGCCATTGCAGAAGCAAGATAGCTATAGTTAAACTTTGACCCACAGTTTTGGAGTCCTGAGCTTTGGTTTTATAAAATCCCAATTTCCTTGTCATTTTGAAAAACTACCACTTCTCCTGACAGCTACTGAGTCTTGCTGTGCCATAAAGTCAGCAAGTTATAATATAAAATACGGTCTTATTCCTACTGTTACCTTAAATTGGCCCTGACTTCACCGACTTTGGTTTTCTCTGTCCTATACCTGTAGCAAAGGCTCCAGATTGTGTGGGCAAGAGTTTGGATCTGGCGAAAATAACTTGGGGAGCTTCCAAAGATCCTGAAAAATGTAAAAAAAAAAAATCCCTACTTAACACTTTATTTGATTTTGGTTGAAAGGACAAGAGGTCAAATCTGAAACTAGGTTTTAGGGGCATCATCATTCTCCCAGATGCTGCCACTCCATTTCCTGCCAAGCACCAAATCTCTTTTGCTTTCTAACAGCTAAGAGTGGGTAACCAACCCATATTCTTATCCCTCTGGCTCTGGGAAGAGAAGAACTTTTGGGGAACAATAAAGGGTATAAGACTAAGGCAAGCCTCTCAAGAGCCGTATTTATTTTTATTTTTAATCTATTATACTCCAGAGATTCACACAGGATATCCAACAATTATAGAACACATGGTGAAAAAAAAAATAAGAGTCTGATGGTGAAAATAGGTCATTCCACTGAGAGCTGCCAGGCAAATAATTTCACTTGGAAGTTAAAGTGATTTCTAGATCCTTCGAGCTTTAAGCTCCACTGGGTTTACTGTACATTAAAATGAGCTCCTTTCTCTTGTTGCCTCACTGAGAGACAATGAGGTGGGCAAGCAGAGTCACACTAAGTGCTGCTGCCACATCCCCATGCTAAGAGCACAAAGCTAAAGTGCATTTTACCAGGGCCTGAAATAATGAATATTTAACAAGGACATTGCTTCTCATTTCTGGCAAATGAAACCCAGCACTGTTTTTCAAAAGGTGGTACAATCTCTTCCACCAGCTATAGAACACTAAGAGTTAAAAAAAAAAGGGGGAGGTAGGATGGGTGGAGTGGGTCAAGATTGGGCTCCAGGACAGGACAGGCTTAAGCAGAAACTAAGGGGCAGCGATGAGGGCAGCTGGTATGGCTTCAGACCCTTACAATAATGGTAGTTTACACTATCAAATCAGCATGAGAGAAATGTCAGTTATCTAATCTGTTGCTCACTGCTATTTTAGTTCACCATCACCACTTCAGAACTTAAGAAGAATGTCATGGTTATAAAGAAGGAAGGCCAATGGCTTTGGTTTTGAGCCAAAAGCCCTCACTCCAGCTTCCTTCTCAAATTTCAAAATTTGCTGACTCTACACCTTCCCTTCCATAGCAAATTCAGAATATATGGCCTGAGGTAAGGAAGTCAAGGAAAAGTACTATTCATGGAGCATTCCAGGCACTTTGCTAGGGGTTCGCATTCACTAGCTCATTTAATGTTCATAATAAAAACAATGCCATTACGCCACCATCAGTGCAAAAGGACTCTGAGTTTTTTTTTTTCAGTAATGCTCTGAGATCAACCACTATCTCATTCAGACTGCCTGAGAACAAAGTCCCACCGCTTTATGGCCTGGTTGGCCAGACTTGGGGAAGGGCTGAGGGACCAGGAAACAGACTTTTGCTATATTCATGGACTCATTAATATCATGTTTAACCTACTGAGATAAGTGGACTGGACAGGGGCTAAATACCTCTCAAAGTCAGTTTAGCGATTCCTGATTAGGCACAGACTTCCCTCTGAGAGGGATGTGTAGACTTTTTGACTTATGGGGGTTGCCCTCCCTTCTTGTGGGTTTAAAGAAAAATGTTTCTAATAACAACCTAACTTTTTCTTTCTGTAAACACCCTTCTAAACCCCTAGAATAACTCTTTTAAGTCTATGTACAATACAGAAAAACACATGATTTAGAGTTAAAACACTGAAGTGCCAGGTAGTTATTTACTAGCTGTATAAATAACTCTAACAGGGTTAATTACTACTGTTATACTGCTAAGGTAGAATGTTTATTGGAAAATATGGCAAATGCCTGAACCTATTATATCAAGTACATCAGTGTTTCTTTAAGCATCAGGAACACCAGGAAAGTCATAGAATAGAAACAAATTCAAGGGACTTTAGAGGCCAAGAGTCTTTTGATGACAAAAGCAGTAAATAGCAGGCTACCTAAATGAGGTAAAAAGAATAATGCACTTATCTTAAGTAGAAGCAGGGGGAAAAGGGTAGATATTAGACAAGGGAGAAGTACAACTTCTCTGCTCTGTGGTTTTATGCTGACGCCAAATTCCATAGGACCGCTACAAAATCTGAGTAACTTCAGCAGTAAGTCATTATTAATTCATGACCGAGATGCTGAAAAGTATGACCCACCTGGGCACTCAAACTTCTAACTTCCACAGTCAGAGTTCACGAAAAGAGTTCAATTCAGTACTTAAATTCATCAATTAGACATGCGAATGAAATGGGCCAGTTTCCTGGACCCCTTAGGCTTCGTAAACCTCTCCAGCTTTAGCAGATTTGAAGAGCTGAAGGGGCTCTAACAGCTGTAGCTAACGGAAATACTTCCAACTAGACCATGATTCTTGTATCCACCCACTTCTCAGTCCCTGACAGTTCCAGGTACAAATTTTATTTCCTTAAAAATAATTACCCTGTTCTAGTAATTCTTTTTGTGGGGGGAAGAGGCAAGTAGATATCCATCAAATATTTCTTGAATTCAGGTTCTAAGATTTTAAGTGCAGAACAAAATCTTTATACGTTCATCATATTATTACCTGACCTGGGTGTAGTTATAGAAACTTTCTCTATATATGATTTCATTTAATCTTCATAGTAAGCTTATGAGATACATGGAATTATCCCTGTGAAACAGTTAAAGAAACCAGGCTTCTCGGAAATCTTGTAATCACTTTAAGGTGTTATGTCAACCCCCAGCCTGCCGCCCTTCCCCTCGCCCCGCACACTCTCCTCGATGGCCCCCTCCTGCTCCAGGACTGAGCTCCCTACACAGCTGAGAAACTGGCCCCGCTACCTGCCTTTCTCATGCCACTCCCTGCTCATGCCTAGCGTCCAGCCACACTCACTCACCTCTGAACACAATGCTCCCTCCTCCCAGAATTCCTTCCACTCCATGTCTCCCCTCTCTCCTGGCTGACTTGTTCATATTCAAACCTCGGCTTTACATGTTTCTTTCTCCAGGAAGCCCTCCCAATCCCTAAAGAGCCTGGGCCAGGTTGCTCAGGTTCAAATACGATTTACTAGCTGTGAGATTTTAGACACATTTCATAATCTGTCTGTGACTCTATTTCTTTTGCTGTAAAATGGGGAACACAGTTCTTATATTACATGCCTAGTTCGAACACATGAGTTATTACATGCAAAACATTTAGAACCAGAACTGTGCCTGAAGCATAGCAAACGCCCAGCCAATGTTGTCTATTGTTATTCCATGTGTCCCCAGTATCTGATATTTACCCATCTTGGGGCTTCCTCCTTGTTGACATTCCTCTCATCTTGAGTCTGTAAGTTTCCTGACAGCAGGGACTGTCTAGTTCACCCTGTATGCACCTCAGTGCCCAGCATGTTACTTTTGCCATAGTAGGTGATAGATAACAAATATTTGTTCAATTGAATCCAAGTGATTTTCTTTCAATGTCCTGAATACTATCCCTGGGCTAATGTTGCCCAACTGCTATGTAGGTTCCTATACTGAAAGGCTTTGGGCCTCAGTAACTACCCGGCAATAGGTCACGATATTAGCATGACCGGATTCAGATCAAAGACCAGAGTTCGAGCTCTGCATCCATGTCTAATCTCCCACAGGCCCCTCGACTTTCTGAGCCTAAGTTTCCTCATGTGGATAGGGACAAAAAGATCCCACCCACAGGGCTGCTGTGAAGATTAGTGCGAGATACCACATGTAGAAATACTATATCAACAGTGAAACACCAGTCACATCCTGGTATTTTCTACTAAATGCTGCAAAAATCTGATGGGATTCTACCAGACTGAGAATTTCACCTATCCAAAACTATCCAGAAAACCATTCGAACCTAAGCCGTCAATACAGTTTACAAAAGAATGTAATAAAAATGCCCATTTGCCACTGCATCGAAAGCCTGGATGCTTCATTCTTAGAACTGGTGCTCTCTTTAGAGGAAAAAAAGAGGATGTGCCAAGCCCAGCAACCCCCTGCTGTCCCGCCCCCCGGAAAGCTGCTGTGCCCACTCACCTGAGGGGCTGGTGATGGGCACAAATGCTGCAGAGGTGAGGCTGCTCTGGAGTCCGTTCAGCTGCCCTTCTGTGGAGGACCCTCTGAAAGACAAGCAGGTTGGTGAGACGTGCGGGAGAAAGGCGAGGTCCAGTACAGGTCCTTTAATGGCTGTGCTTCTTGCTCTTGGTGTTTCCTCTCGTGTGGCTCATTTCCTTGTTTATTTCAAGACTTTGTTCACATATAATCTTATCAGAGAGGACTTCTATGACTAAACTATATTCTCCTGAGATAGTACACATTTAAAAATGTATTGTCCATCTCTCTCCACTGGAATGTAGATTCAAGAAAGCACAGGTCACTCCAGGGCTTAGAACAGTGCCTGACACTAATAAAGACTCAATAAACATTTGTTTCTTGAATGAATAAATTGAGCTCCTGGTACTGACTTGGATAAAATATAAGACGTTAAAAAACAAACGAGTTTCATGTAGAGCAGTGGTTCTCAACTGGGGGAGGGAAGAGGGACAAATTTTGCCTCCTCACCCTCGACCCCACCCCTCCACAAAGGGCATTTGGCAATGGTGAGACATTTGTGGCTGTCACAACTGTGGGGTCTACCGGCACCTAGTGGGTAGAGGCCAGGAATGGTACCAAACATCTACAGTGCACTGGATAGTACCCCCAAACAAAGAATTATCTAGCCTGAGATGTCAATGTGCTGAGGTTGAGAAACCATTAAATAGAGGCACCTCTCCTCATGCCAACTTTGACAAGAGATAGGACAGAGTGTATTGAATTCTTTGGGTACAGATTCCCCAGCCATGTCTTAGAAATTCTATGACTAGGTTGACGCGCTATAGACTATGCCAGTCTCCCTATTACAGGCTCTTATACCTCTGTAATTCTTTCATTGCATTTATCAAAATTATAACTATGAAATTGTGTAACTGGTCACATAACATCTGTCATCCATGCTAAAATGAAAGCTCCATAAAGAGAGATTTTATCAGTTTTATTCACTGTTGTATCCGCAGCCCCTAATACTGCACACATTAGGTATTTAATGAAGAGTTTTTGAAATCACCAGAACCACTGCCCGCATACATACACTTACTTGTTGGGTCCATCTACCTTGATTTTAGTTGACGTGAAAAACGTTGAGCTGGGAGATTAAAGTTTTTATATGCTCAGTGCTTTATTTGCTGAGCGGCATCCAATCCAACCTTAGCATCCCTCTCCCAGCACTGCCTTTCTATTTATTCATTCCTTTATGCAAAAAATATTCCCAAGGGGCACATTCCCTGTGCTTGGACTAGTGAGGCAGATGTTAAACAAATATACAAGGTATAAACTGTGTGATAAATGCTAAGGAGAAGAAGTACAGGTGTTATAACAGAATGAAACAGGAGAACCTGACTTAGGCGGTGAGGAGAGTGGTCAAGGATGGTCTTTCTGAGGAAAGACCAGCAGAGTCACTAAGTTATGAGGAACAGGCATCAGCCAAGAGTAGAGGACAAGAAGAGCTTTTCACAGAGAAGAAATAGCACATATAGTGACCCTGAGGCAGAAAGGGGTTTAGAATGTCCTAGGACCTTTAAAGACCAGCAAGGTGAGGGGCAGTCAAACGATGTTTGACAAACTTGTTAATCGCAGTTTTCCAGGCCCTTCAGTTGGAGATTCTGATTCAGTGGGTCTGGAATAGGGTCTGAGAACTAATAAGGCTTTTTGGAGCTCCCCAGGTGCCCAGGTGATTCATATCGCCAGAGAAGTCAGGGAAACAGTGGCTAGTGGGTAAAGAGGAAGGTGGCACAAGGCTGAGGTACCCATCCAGGTGGTCCCTACACTGCTGATGGAGACGTGCCCCTTGGGAACACACCGCAGCAGTGATGCAAGGATCACACTGTCTTATACTCTCCCTTCCACCTCCACCTCCGCCAAGCTGTGATTTGGTGCCTACCTGCTCCTTTCCACTTTCATTCTGAGGATGCCTTAGAGACGGGGAGGAGGGAAAGGAGCACAGGGCTTCTCCCTTTTCCTACAAGCCTTACCCTTGGTTACCTACATCTGGAACGCTTATGTAATTTATTTCGACTCCTTATGGACCCCCAAAACCACCCAAAGCGTCTGTAAGCTGATATTTACTCTTCCAAGTCCAAGTTAAAGAGGAAAAGTTCTGGAGAGCCTAGGATGGGTTCTTTCTTTTATAGAAGTTAAAATCTTAGCGCCACTTGACTGTGTGAGGAGCTGCTGAATCAAGAAAAGCCAAGGGGCTGATCTGAGTTTCAAAGGGGAAGGCCTGAGTGTTAGTAGTAAAAAGGAAAGCAGGCAGACAAAAATTCGGGGTCAGTAGGAGAAACAAAGGTCTTGAACAAGGTGCTACGTGAGGGGGTTACATCTAGTGAGTTCTGGGTCCCCAAACTCTCTAACCTTCTCCCTCTCCTCTCTGGAACTCCCACCCCTACCCTTCACACTCATGGGCTTCCTCCTGTTTCTTACTCAAGATCTCCTGACTCTATGTCCCCTCTGTACCCAGTTCCACTCACTGCTCTACCCTCCTCCCTCTATCGACTCCATCACAGGCCTTGGGAGCCACCACTGACTCAGACTTTGAGCAACATTTCTAATGATTTCTATTTCTAGCATAGGGTCCCCATTTTCCAGGAGGTGGAGAAATGTGTCCATAGCATCCAAGGGGAAACTCTGAGTGAATTTTTCCATGAAAACATTGGTACACAAAACAGTTTGGGTCTATGTTATTACTATTCTAGGCACATTATGGGTAAATATGCTTTTGTTGTGATAACATCATTTCCTTAGGAAAATAATTCCAGCTTCTGGTAACCCACTCCTAAATGAGAACTTTTGAAATATAGCTTGTCTAGAGCCTGTATGTTAATCCACACTTGCTGATCTGCTCCTGCAATCATTCTTTGCTGCTTTCCTGGGAATACCTGTGTTTCAGGAAACATATAAAAAGGTATGTATGTTTTCCGTTGATTGTCTCTAAGTCAGTTACTATGCTTGAACATTGGGATAAAAGGACCTACCTCATAGGGCTGTTGAGAATTAAATAAGATGGTAGATGAAAAGCACATCTTAGCACAGTGTCTGGTATTACATTAAGGGCTAAATAAACATGGTTATTAGTATTGTTATTTTTACTTAGGAATATTGACGATCTTTGCATTCACTGTAAGTTTATCTACACATGGAAATATTAAATCAGATGACTCATTGACCCTAACTCAGTATGGAATATTAAGGCTAAATTGTAAAATAATGACCACAAGACATTCAGAACCCGAAGTTAACAGTAATTTGCTATTAAAGTCAAAAGGTAATTAACTGGCAGCATACGAAGGAGATATTTCAGTCAAAATTACTTTTAAAATCCCTTAGGAAGAAAGGTCTCATTTGAGATTGATCAACTATCTCAAAAAATCTAACACAAATTTTTTTTTTTTTGCCAGCATCAGAATCACTGTTTCTTCAATTGTGTACCAAATGAAGCGGTTAGCTTGTAGCAAGGGGCCATGTGGTGTAAAAAGTGCCTCTGAGCAAGAGGATACAACACATAACACAGGGGGCTGCTCTTCTTATAGGAGAGGCTCATGGGAAATGAGACTGACTGGAAGAATAACACATCTATCTTATCCTGACTGGAATATCAAATGGAATCAGCCACTTTACTGAAACTGTACTTTCTCTCTCTCTCTCTGAATAGCTGAATGTAAAAGTTAAATGTGTGTTTGGTGCATTCCATTACTTGCTGTTTTCTGATCATACTACATACAGAATATGAAGAAGTAGCCGAAGACAAACTCAGAAACACTGATTATAAAGTTATAAAGACATCAAGTTCTGGGACGGGAAGGGTTCCATTAACTTTGTATTGTACAGAAGTTAGAGTTCAGACCCTATCTGTGAGTGTGAGATGTGACTATCCGGTCTCGTTAGTATTCCTTAATCGCTCTTCTTGGAAATAGTACAAGTTCCAAGCGATGGAAAAATGTTGGATGTAGTCAAAGATTGAGAGTTAGAGGCTCAGTATAATTTCAGCTGTGTTCATTGGCTTAGTTCATCCACAGAGAAGGGTCTGAACTGTCTGTCTGTAATCGTCAAAAGCTGCGGAAGGGCAGGCTTCCTGATTAACTGAGCCACTTAGAAATTGAGGTAAGAAATGTAGTGTGCACAGTAGCACCAGGGAATTAGGAGAATTCCACTAGCACTGACGCGCCCCTTTCGACTCACGGCAAGTTACCTTTCCTTAGGACATGTTCAGAGCTAGTACCCAAAGAGTTTCCTTAAATATTAAATGTACACTTCCTAACCCAGAATTCAATTCACTTGCTCCAATCCTATCTACTCCTCTTGCCCTTTCCACTTTCCTGAAGTCCAAAAAAGGGCCTGACATAGGCGCTATTCTTACTGAGGAAGCGGGAACCGCTCGTCTAGGCCTTTCGAAGAAGTTGTTCAATAACGTATTACAAACGGATAATCTCTCTATAAGCTGAAATATTGCTTGCATTTATCATCTCAAAAGATTTCTTCTAGTGCAATTCTCTACTTAGGGAATACAAGCTGATCGAATGGCTGGCGAGGAATCCCACCAGCATCAAGGCCGCGCCCTGCAGCCGGCCTGTTAACATATCACCAGTCCATACGGGTTATAACGAGCAAAATCCCCCTTACTCATTTTGCTGATAAGGTTTCTGATGTGCTTTTTCGTGGACCTTTAGCTCCTTTATTTGTAGTTTTCTCTTTTCTTTTTTTCCTCCCATTATTTTGATCAGTGGAAACTTTTCTGAAAGTGATATTCTTTCTTTGAGATCTGTTTTGTACATTACTTCACAGGGTTGACTGTGGTTTGGTGCTATATTGTTTCTCTTTGGGTTTTTTCAAAGCTTTCCACATCTCTAACACAGAGGTCCTAGTTTTCTATTTCAATAGTTTAGTAAAAGTTTATCTTGGATTCATGCCACTGCATCAGGGATGACCTTTCTGTAGAAGGAAGGACCCACAAAAGGAAAATACTCAAGGTTTTACAGGAAGAGTAGAGCTAGAAGTGCTGGCCTTGCCAGGGTTGTGGCAAACAGACGTGGTGGCGTTTGTGAAGGTCCTGAAAAGAAACACTCCCATACTAGATTGTTATAAAATACTGGTGACAAACTCTTCCAATTCCCAAAGGAGAGAAGAAAGCCCGAGATACAGTTAGGTTAAAGAACTGAATTCCAAAAAAAAAGAACATGGACTTTTCTAAGCAAACATTTACTCACAGATGAAATATTTACCTTTCCTTACAACACACCTACGTGCACACAGGTGTATGTGAGCTCTTCCTTTTATCTATCAGTCCAGGAATTGTATATGCATTTCACAAACAGAACCAAATTTGCTTACCCTTAGCAAATCACGATCAGAACATTATTAATTTGGATCTGGTTCAAGAAACATTTAGTGAAGTCAGTTTTTGTGGAGTCATGCTGCATAGGACTCCATTTTATAAATACACATCATCTAATCTACTGTATTTGTCATTACATTCCTTTGTATTCCTAATATTATGTATGTGGCTGTGCCTCTTTTTATATTTATTAACCTTTCCAGAGGTGGTCCTCTGTACTGTGTGTTGTCAATTTCATTCATTCCTTGACCAAGTATTTAATGAACACCTACCATGTGCTAGACACTGCAGGAGGCACTACTACGTGCTGGGCTGTTCTAGGTGATTTCTGTATTTTTTATATTATTTTGATTAATTTACTATTGTTCCTTTTATAGCTTTTCAAGTTAAATAACTCAATTATTTCAAATTCTTCTTGGCTTTTTAATAAACATTTAAAATTATAAATCTACTTTTGAGTGCAGTTTTGGCTATCCCACAAATTTATGTAGTACTTTCATAGCCATTTGGTTTTCAATGTTTCATAATTTTCATTATGATTACCTTTTTAAAACATGAGTATTATGTACTCTATTTTTAAAAATTTCCAAACACATGAGCCTTTTAAAAAACCTCTTTGTATTATTCCTAATTTGTGTTTAGTGCTTGCTTTGGCAGCACATATACTAACTTAAGAGTGTTTTTGTAGTTAAAGAGTGTGAACTATTTGATACTGATTTTTTGAAATGTGTGGAGCCTTCATTTGTGACACAGCATGAGTTGAATTTTTGTAAATGTTCCACGTATACTTGAAAAGACTATATATTCTCCCTTTTGGGCGTGGGTGTCTATACATAGCTATTAATGTTTTTCAGATTGTGAATTGTGACTCATAAGGGCATTATAAAATTTGGAGGACATAATTAGCATTTTAAATAGAACAGGGAATAGTATTCTGTGAAACTTTTATTTCACATACATATAGATGTTTTTAATGGGTCATATATAAATTTTTTTAAAAAATTATAAGTGGTGGTCAAAAAAAGATTAAAAGGCACCTATTAAAAGCAAACTAAACTGTTAATTCTGCATTTCGAATATTCAAAATCCTCAGAAACTTTTGTTTGAGTTAATTATATTGATAGTATATTTCAATAAATCACCCACTATGATTGCTGCTTTGCCAATTTGTCCCTATAATTTTGTCAGTGTTTGGTTTGTATATGGAAGTGCTTTTCTTTATCTCTATTAATTATTTTTGTTTAATTCTATTTTATCCATTGCTGTACTAGTTTTCTTTTGAACTATTATTGCATGGTTTACCTTTTTCCAATCTTTTGCCGTTTTGTGGTATTCTACTTTAGGTATGTCTCTTTTAAGCAGCCTATAACTGAACATTTAAAAATTGCAATTTGATAATCTATTTTTTAATAGAAGAGTATCATGTTAACATTTGTGATTACTTGCGTATCTAGATTTTTATCTTAGTTTTTTGTTTTCCATTTACCATCCTTTTCCTTTGCTTCTTTTTTCTCTTCCTGCCTTCCACTGGATTCATAAAGTCTCTGCATTCCCTCCCCGCCACACCCCTGTTGGTTTGAAAGCTACAGACTATATATCGATTATTTAGCTCTTTTTTTCCTAAGAAAGCGTGAAGCCATTCAGTATTTTTGTTTTGCCCTTAAACTTGACACAGACCTGTAATACCTTCATTATTCACTGAAGACTCTTGTCCCCGAATCTTGTCTTTGTTGTCTTAAACGTGTTTTATCTTTTTAAAGAAGACCAACAAATATTTTAGAGTCAGTAATATTTATTGACATTTTATAAAAATTTTTGTGCTTCATGTTATCCAGCACTACTTCGGTGTTCATTTTTATCCTACACAGTCTTTGCTAGTTCTTCCAGTGAAGGTCATAGTAGTATACTCTTAGACTTCAAATATCTCAAATAATTATTATTTTGCCTTCTTTCTTGAATGACAGTTTAGCTATGTATAAAATTCCAGAGTGGAAGTTACTTTACTTCAGAAATAGAAGCTTTTAGCTCGTTTTCTGCCACCTATTATTGCTGGAGAGAAGAATGCTGGTATTCAGTTTCCTTGTAGTTAAAACGAATTCTCTCAGGTAGTATGTAAGACTTCCTTTTGTGCTTAATGTTTTGCAGTTTCACTATGATGTGTCTAGAGGTGCAATTATTTTGGTATTTGGAATGAATTTCTTAGCTGAGGACTCATGTCTTTAATTCCAGAAAATTCTCAGTTATTATTTTTTAAAGTATTGCTTTGTCTACCTATCCCTTAGGTCTCTCTACTGATACTCCTATCAAAGTCACATGTCATGTTCTACAAGGCACTCCTATTAGACAGATACATAATCCAACATGTCTGACTATCCAAAAATATTAACTTCATCTGCAAGGAATTCATGTTCTAGTCGTTGATTTTGTTGGCAACCTTTCTTAGTATTAGATTCATGTGTTTCGGAATTTTGATTTGCAAGCTCATTTTGAATAGGAATCATTCTCCCACTTGTCTCTCTAATTGCTCACTCCCTGTCTTAAGATTTTATAGTTGCCTCCACTCAGTTCCCCTGACCCCAGTCCAGAACCAGACTTTACAGTGCGATTTTAGTGCTCTGCCTCAGTGATATTTAGAAATCCAAGTAAGCACTGAGACATGAACAGCTGCGAGGGTATGTCATTATCTTTCTGACTCTGTAGGCCCCTAATCTCATATAAAGAGGGCCCATGCCAGTTTTATCAGTCTCCCATCAGAAGAGCCCACTGCATTATTTAGCTTAGGATTTTTCGACCTTGGATACCGCTGACATTTTGAACTAGCTAATTCTCTGTTGAGGGGAACTGTCCTGTTCTTTGCAGGATGGTTAGCAGCATCCCTAGACTACTCATTAGAAGGCAACAGCAATGCCTTCCCCAGCTGCCCAGCTATGACAACCCAAAATGACTCCAGACATTGTCAACATCATCCCCAGTTGAAAAATCACTATTTTATTTTCAATTAATGAGCCTGGCTTTAGTCTTTCCTCTTGGTTAAGGTACCTTCAGGCCCCAATATGCTGAACTCCAGGCTGCCACTGTCTGCTTCCAAAGCAGAGTTGAGAAAGCTTCTTGCTGCAGCTTCATTCACTGATTCTCATTTATGTTTGTATATTTTGGGGCCAAGGAGACATTTCCCTTGTTTTGAAGCTTAGCTATGTCCTTTCGGTTTTCTTCTTCAAGCTTTTTATCTATCGCTGCTATGTTTGAAGCAGAGAGAGAATATTAAGTGTGAACTCATGGAGCCAATTTGACTGGAAGTTAGTAGGTCCAAATCTCATCTTTTGTTTTGTTTGAAACTAAGCCTTCGCCTTCAATAGTCATTAGAGTTATTAGTGTTCAGGAAATCAGAATGTGTTTGCATTTCCATAGCCTTGCTAACTAGAGCCAAATCACACTTACGAATATCATCTTACTAACAACAAAAATGTGATTTCTTTTAATAGGGAACAATAGCAGCAGGAAAATTACAATGACACCAACCACCATGCATTGGACACTTAATATGTGTCAGGGAAATAAATTAACTCATTTAATCCTAAGAACAATTCTATGATGTAGGTAATCTTTTAAACATAATGAAACAGAAGCTTAGAGTTATCCCTAAATAACAATTAATTAAGTGAAGGAACCAGGATTCAAATCTAATTTGAAATCTTGGGCTGTTAGTGTTTGGACTCTACTGTCTGCTATCCATACTCCACATAGTATAAATGACTAATGATAATTGTTATTTAGTGATCCTCAATTCATACAGCTTGATGCAAAATACTACGTCACCACTAACACCTCCACCACCACTATTTCCTGAGAACTCATCATGAATATAAGCTACATCAGAGGCTAGGGACTGAACTTATCTCTCCTTTCTCAAAAACAAACCATGAAAACTGGAGTCATGTCTGTCATGTCCACAGCTATTATCACCAAAATCTAAAGCAATATGCGTAGCATAGTGGATATTCTCTCTCTCTTCCCCCCTCCCACATTCACTCTCCCTCTCCTTCTCCCTCTCCCTCTCCATCTCCATCCCTATCCCTATCCCTATCCCTAAGAGATTTATGAAAAGCAGAACACATAAAAAAAAAAATGTAGACAAGGAAGTAGATGGTAGAGTCAGCTAAAGTTGATGGGGCAGTTGGTAAAGGTGTATCAAGGTGGTAAGTTAAAACTTGATCTTGAATAAAAGGCAGGACTTAGATTCAAGAGGGCTAAGAGAATCCTGTGCGGAGGGGATGACATGAGCATGCAGGAACAGTGACGGAGCAGGCTGTGCGAGGGGGTAGTATGATAAGTGTATGGAAGGCTGGAGACAGCATAGAGGACATACTGCAGAAGGCTTTAATGTCAGAGTAAAGACTCTCAACTTTCAGGAACCTGGAAGTCTCCAAAGATTTCAGAAAAAAGGTTCACAGAAATATTTTAGAGATATTTAAAAATTGTTTCCTAGGCCTACTCATGTACTTTATTTCTTTAAAAACCAATTTGGAAAGTTTTAAAACTTCTACCTTGTCCAACTTGGTTTTTTATTTGAGAACCAATTCTGATAGTTTATATATTTTTAAATATTATCTTTTATGCAGTTTTTAAAATTTAGTAGCATACAATTGTGTACAGCGTTCTCATAATTTTTCAATCTCCCCGTACCTACTTTTAAAACCTCTATTTTTAATTCTCTTATTTTTCTGGCAGAGCTATGTTTATTTTCTCCTTCCTTGTCTCCCTACCCCAAACTAAATAGGGTTTTGAACTTAACTGATTTTATTGCTTGCTTTTCACTTTATATTGCTTTTCTTCTTGATTTCCTTTGATCTGTTTTCCTTAGCTTTATTTTGTTGACCCATTTTCTAATTTCAAGAAGTGAAAGCTTAGTTCAGGTATGACAAATATGTTGTGTGTATGTTCACCACTTACAGCATCTTCCCTGTCTGTGGAAGGCATTACTAATCTACCAAAGCACTCTTTCTTGCTGAGCTCACAAAAGTCTTTATAATTCTTTTCAACACAACATCCTAGGAAGTCAGCAGAAGCCAGGATATCAGTCGAAGCCAATCTGCCATTTATATCTTGGTTAGTTTCTTTTCGATCTTTCTATATTTTAATGACAAAAATAACTTAAGATTATAAATTTACCTTTTAGTATATCTTTAACTACACATTTCAAATATGTTTTGATATGTACATTTTTTCATTTTTAAAAATATTTCAGCTTTATTGAGGTATAACATATATAAAATTTTAAGAATATTTAAAGTGTACGTCATGGTGATTTGATATATATACATACATTGTGAAAGGCTTTCTCCTATTTAGTTATTTAACAAATCTACCACCTCATTTATTTATTTGAAAACATTTAAGTTCTACTCTCTTAGCAAATTTCAATGATACATTACAGTGTTATTAAACTATAGTCATCATATTTTACATTAGATCTTCAGACCTTATTCATTTTACAGCTGAAAGTTTGCACCCTTTTACCAACCTGTCCCTATTTCTCCCACCTCCCAGTCCTTGGCAACCACTTTTCAACTCCCTGTTTCTATAAATTACTTTTTCCAACTCCACATATAAGTGATATGCAGTATCTGTCTCTGTCTGGCTTATTTCACTTAACATACATAATGCCCTCAAGGCCCATCTACGTTGTTGCAAATAGCAGGATTTCCTTCTTTCTCACAGCTAAATAATATTCTACTCTATATCTATCTATCTCACGTCATCTTTATCCATTCATCTGTTGGTGGACATGTAGGTTTGTTCCATATCTTGGCTATTGTGAATAATGCTGTAATGAACACAGGAGTACAGATATCTCTTTGATATTCTGTTTTCATTTCCTTTAGATACATACCCAGAAGTGGGATTGCTGCACCATATGGTAGTTCTATTTATAATTTCTTGAGAAACTTCCATACTATTTTCCATCGTAGCTGCACCAATTTACATCCCTACCAAGGTTGCATAAGGATTGCCTTTCTCCAAATCCTGCCAACACTTATCTCATCTTTTTTTTTTTTTAACAGATATTCAAACAGATATGAGGTAATATCTCTTGTGGTTTTGATTTGCCTTTCCCTAATGATAAGTGATTGTTAAATACCTTACCATGTACTTGTTGGCCATTTGTATGTCTACTCAGTTCCTTTGCCATTTTTTTTTTGCTTTTGAGTTCTTTATATATTTTGGATACTGACACCGTATCAGATAAATGATTTGCAAATACTTTCTCCCATTTAGGAGGATACCTTTTCATTTTGTTGATGGTCTCCTTTGCTATGCAGAAACTTTTAAGTTTGATGTACTCCCATTATTTTTGCTTTTGCTGCCTTTGCTTTTGTTAAAAGCAAAAAAAACATTACCAAGACTGATGTCAAGGAGCTTATGTTTTCTTCTAGCTTCAATAGTGGTTGAGCCGACTTTTGTGTATAGTGTTACGAGAGGGGTCCAGTTTTCCCAACACCATTTATTGAAGAGACGATACCTTCTTCATTGTATATTCGTGGCTCCTTGGTCATAAATTAATTGACCATATTTATATGTGTGGGTTTATTTTGGGGCTCTCTGTTCTGTTCCGTTGACACATTTGTCTGTTTTTATGCCAATACCATACTATTTTGATTACTATAGCTTTGTAATATAGTCTGAAATCAGGATGCCTTTGTTGCTCTTCCTCAAGATTGCTTTGACTATTTGGGGTCTTTTATGGTTCCATACAAATTTTACCAGTTATCTTTTATTTCTGTAAAAACTGCCATTGGAAGTCTGATAGGGGCTGCATTAAATCTGCAGATTGCTTTGGGTAGTATGAACATTTTAACGATATTAATTCTTACAATCAATGAGCACAAAATATCTTTCCATTTATTTGCGTCTTCTTCAATTTTTTTCATCAGTGTCTTATAGTTTTCAGTGTATAGATCTTTTGCCTCCTTGTTTAAATTTATTCTTAGGTATTTTATTCTTTTTGATGCGACTATATATGGTATTATTTTCTTAACTTCTTTTTGATTGTTGTTAGTATATAAAATGTAACTGATTTTTGTACAGCAGGTTTGTATACTGAAACTTTATTAAATTCCTTTATTAATTGTAAAAGTTTTTTGGTGGTGTCTTTCGGGTTTTCAATATATAAATATCATGTCATCTGCAAATGGAAACAGTTTTACTTTTTCCTTTCTAATTTAGATGCCTTTTGTTTTTCATGTTTAACTGCCCTGGCTAGGACTCCCATTACTACGCTGAATAAAAGTGAGTGAGGGTGGGTATCCTTGTCATGTTCTAATATGTATAATTCTTATTTTCAATATAGTTTGCAATATAATTTTGATCAAATTAGTTAAAAGACTATTTTAAAATTCCTAAACTATTTGGACATTTTATCTAGATCATTATTTTAATATCTCATTTTATTGTAAAGTGGTCAGAGAATGAGGGCTGCATAATTTCTCCTTTTTGAAGATTTAATTGACGTGTTCTAGTTTTGAAAAATATTCCATGGTAGCTCTACAGGGTACAGCGCTGTATACCTATTAATTTGATCTCATTAATTATACTACTCAAAACCCTTTAGGCCCATGAACACGGGGGTGCAAAGATCTTTACAAATTAGTATTTTGGTTTTCTCTGGATAAATACCCAGAAGTATAACTGCTAAGTCAAAAGATAGTTCTATTTTTAATTTTTTAAGGAACCTCCAAACTGTTTCCACAGGGGCTGCACCATTTTGCAGTCCCACCAACAGTGTACGAGGGTTCCCTTTTCTCCACATCCTCGCCAATACTTGCTGTTTTTTGATTTATTGATGATAGCCATTCTGAGAGCTGTGAGGTGATATATCTCATTGTGGTTTTAATTTGCATTGCTCTGATGATTAGTGATCTTGAGCATTGTTTCGTATGTCTCTTGGCCATCTGTATTTCCTCTTTGGAGAAATATCTATTCAGGTCTACTGTCCAATTTTTAATTGGGGGGATCGTTTCATAAACTATATAAATGTCTAACTGTATACCTGAAACTAGTACAATAAAAATCTTTTAAAAAACCCTTTATGTCCTTATGTTTGGTCTATTTTGCCTATAATAATGACTATTACTTGTATTCTCTTTCTTGAATTATTTTTGGTTGAATCTGTTTTTTCTCACCATTTTTATCTTTGTATACTTTTTCCTCAGAATTTTAACAAAATTTTTGAAAGTTGTCCTTTATTTCACTAATTCAGTTTTCTACAGTGCTGAATCTCTATTTACTGTGTTTGACCCATTTTTTCACTTAGGGATTTCTAATTTCTCTGCAGTCCTCCTTGGCCTCAGACTGCTTGCTCTCTCTGTATGACAGCGTTTTCCAGCTTTACACACTGATGCGCTCACTCTTAAATCTTATTAATATACATTAGGGATTTTCTAAAATGTTGTTTTCTTTCTTGCTTAAACTTATTTTAGAGGTTGGCAGATCTTCTGAATCTTCTCTGTGAAGTTTTCTTTTAAGCTATACCATCTACTCCCAGGCCCCAAGATTTTAAAGTATTTGCTCATCTTCAGAGAGTAAAGTCTAAGTTTGCCATTAAAGGCTTATGATCATGGAGCAACTGACATGAATTCTGTCAAAGGTTATTGTAAATTCCTGCCCACATCTTTCAAAAAGGGATTTTCATAATCAGATAAGAAAGAAGGGAAGTGAAATGGAAAGTTATATTACCATTTAAACAACTTTTAACATCTGGTGGCTATGAATGAGAAGTAAGATTTTAATTTAAATTACACGTATATGAACCATCAAAGGAGGACCCATCATTCTGTGACTCTCATGTACCTCTAGACCATACATGCCTCAGTGGAAACTTTTGGTTAGGTGTGGTTACCAGTTCTCTGTTATCACTGTCCATGCCAAAAGCAAACCTTACGATCTCCTAAGGCCACCACTGAGGTCCAAATGCAGAGGGTTAGTAGAGGAAAGAGAGTCTAAGTGGCAGACTTCTGCCTGGCCCTCACCTCTTCCTACCCCCAGGCGCCACCCCTCAGAGTGATAGGGTATTACCTGTGTATTCCAGGTCTCCCACTGACTTCCTAGACTCTCATAGCAAGGAAGTATGTAGAAGCCCTCAGTGTTGCTCTTTAATCCTTCTGTGTCTAACAAATTTCTCCAACACCTCAGCATAATTCCTCTTCCTTTTGAGAAATTCACTGGCCAATTAAGTAGGAAAACTGGTGCTGGAAAGGGAAGGATGTGAGTTCTTAAGTGCTTACATTGCATTTTCCCCAAGGCAGTATTTAAGGATGATTAATCTGCCATTTGTTGTATAGAATGGATTTAAACAGATTGGTGGGGCCTACTGGGCCCAGTGGTCTACTGGGAAGAGTCTAGGGTTAGCCAGTCGGTGATGTGCGTGCCAGTTCTAGCTCTGCCACTGACCACCTGTGTATGTTGCTACACTCACAACCCCGCCCTATGCCTCTATTTCTTTATATTCCAGCACTAAAAGTCTATGATTACTGTGATAGTGTGATTTATAATGAGAAATACACATTTGGGTCTACAGCCATGCCACCCTGAACATGCTCGATCTCATCTGATCTCAGAAGCTAAGCAGGGTCGGGCCTGGTTAGTACTTGGATGGGAGACCACCTAGGAAGACCAGGTGCTGTAGTTTAAAAAAAAAAAAAAACAGAAAAGAAATATACATTTGGTTTTCTTCCTGTTTCTGGCTCATAGCTCCCCAAACCCTTGGAATTTCCTAAGTGTTGAGCGTAATGAAGGTGTCTTTTGTTACGTTACTGAAGTGGTTTGGGAAGCACTAAAAATGGCTGCTGGTTGCCAGGAG
Source organism: Pteropus medius (assembly GCF_902729225.1). Lineage (NCBI taxonomy): Eukaryota > Metazoa > Chordata > Mammalia > Chiroptera > Pteropodidae > Pteropus > Pteropus medius. The sequence continues at coordinate 3,784,114 of NW_024349797.1, read as the reverse complement.
AAGCAACCATGTGATTAGAGGGTTGGCACTTTCAGTTGAATCAATCACCAATGACCAATGAGTTAATCAGTCATGCCTATGCTAGGAAGCCTCTATAAAAACCCAAGAGGATGAGGTTCGGAGAGCTTCTGGATTGGTGAACATGTGGAGATGTGCGGAGAGAGGCTCACCTGGAGAGGGCATGGAAGCTCTGTGCCCCTTGCCCTTCGCATCTCTTCCATCTGGCTGTTCCTGAGTTATACCCTTTTACAATAAACCAGTGATCTAGTCAGTGACATGTTTCTCTAATTCTAGTAAATTAATTGAGGGGTTGTGGAAACCTGATTTATAGCTCTAGGTCAGAAGTACAGGTAACAACCTGGACTTGGGAATGGCATTCTGAGTTGAAAGGGGTTTTTGAAACTTCCAATCTATAGCAGGTTGGTCAGAAGCACAGGTTAAAAACCTGGGCTTGTGGCTGGCATCTGAAGAGTGCATGTGTGTGTGTGTGTGTGTGTGAGATAGAGAATGTGTGTATACACACGTGCGCACGTGTGTACAGTCTTGTAGAACTGAACCTGTAACCTGTGGAATCTGATGCTATCTCCATGTGGATAGCGTCAGATTGAGTAGAATTCTTTGACACCCTGCTAGTGTCTATGAATTGCTTGTTGGCGTGGGGGGAAACCCTCCCTCCGCCGCCCCACGCTGGAATTGGGTCCAGGAACCCTTTTTAATTATATATCTTTGGAAATACGTAATTTAGAGAATCCTATATTTAAAGATGGATATACTATAGATTCAATCATATTTCTTGAAACTACACTTAATAAAATGCCGAAAGGCAGAGAGAAGATGGTTAACCTACGATGTGAAATCTTTTATGCTCACACTAAGAACCCACATTTGGACCTTTATAAATCCTGATCGCTTTGCCTCATTTTAATGAGTCATATGTTACAAAGATATAGCATATGTATTTTTTTAACCTGATCCTTATTTTTATGACATTAATCTCTGAGCATCTTTCATCACACTGCTGACATCACCAAACATTCAGGTCCAATTAATTGGTATTTGGTTTTACCATGCTGCTGAGCTCGACTGCTTTCCTCCCTTCTAATCCTTGGCAGCCTTTAACGAACACCACTGTCCTGGGTGCTGACACAGAACAGCAGTTACCTTCGATTTCCACTGAGGTCACCCTGGTGAAGAATATCCTAAAACCTGGGAAAGCAAAAGTTAATCCCAGCTTTTTACGGAAAAGCACTTTAGGTTAAGTCTAGTGTTTCTTACACAGTTTTCTTCCTTTAGAGAAGTCCTAAGGTACAACAGCTTTGACCCTGCCCTTCCAAATTCATCCCTAGTCTATGAGTTTTGCCCATGTCCCTGGCAAGTTTTAATCTCCTCAGTTTTCTTTCTCCATATTTCTTGGAGAGTGTAATTCTGGCTTTGAAAAAAAAAAAAAAAAAAAAAAAAAAGGCATTTACCAAAAAAAGGACAGTTCATATACATGTAGTTGTTCACAGACTTTTATCCTTCTTAGGTCAGCTGCCTGCCTGGAAGAAATATCACAAATAGTTTTGAAAGGAGGATCTGAAGTGGGTACTAAATTATGAAGTGTTGCAAACATTAAGAGAGGAAAATCAGAAAGGCTATTGGCACTGTGGAAAAGGTTAAAAAATCTAAATCATTCTCGTCACAGAATTGACAAATGAGATTTAGCTAAAGGAAATATAAGTATACGAATCTGAGAATTCTAACAAAGAACTCTCGGGCCAAAAAGGGATGATGGAAATGGTTGTAAAGCATCAGGATTAAAAAACAAATGTGCTCATAAAAAAGCTTTCAACGGAATAGACAAAAAACAAGTTATTTTGGTTAATTATTCTGTGGGGACAGTGGTTTTTGTTTTACAGATGGGAAACCGAAACCTTTAGAGGAAAAGTGACCTGAATATTATCATAAAGAAACAGGACTCCACTGTTCTGATTCTCAATTCCCTTTGCACCAAAATCCAAACGACATTCCATCTTTTATGTTCTATTGTTCTCTAAACTCAACCCTCTAGGATGTGGAAACTTTGATGCTCTTGGAAATGGCTTCTATATTTGTCTAATGCCAACTTCTGTGCTAGGAGAAGTTTGGAGTTCAACTCCGAAACACAGGGCTTGGCACAGTCAAAAGCTCATTACAACTTCTCATTAGTTGTGTCTCTTGGGGTGACTATGGCATTCCTGAGTGTGACTCAGTATCACCAGTCACAACTGAGGGTTCCTGATTAATCTGAAATGAGCCAGAGTAAAGGCAGCAATAAGCTCCAAGCAAGTGAGGCAACAGCTTATATGAAGAAAGTCAAAAAAATTACATGAAAATATCCTAAAATGCCACCTTAGTATTAACCATAATAATACCTAACACTTATTTAACATATAATATGTACCTGGCACTGTATTTGTACTTGACATTCATTAATTCACTTACTTCTCTTAATAATCCTACAAGGCAGGTACTATTACTATCCCTATCGTAAAGTAGGAAACTGAGTCTCATAGATGTTTAGTGACCCGCTATGCTGCCTAGGAACATGAATTACTTTAGAACAAGAAGAATATATCGACTGATACTCAGGATCCTGATTTGAGAAGCCATGATGGTTTCCCTAGATTAAAAATAATTTCATCAATCCAAATAAAGTATGGAGTTCAGTTCATAACAATGTACCAATGGCAGCTTCTTGGTATGGTACATGCTCCAAATGTACCATAGCAATATAAGACGTTAACAATGGGGAAAACTGGGTGTATTTATCTTTATGGGTACTATCTTTACAACTTGTCTGTAAACCTAAAATTACTCTAAAATAAAAAGGTTATTAAAAAAAATCTATCTGGATACTTCATAGAGAGAACTTTTCCTGGAGTCAGTACAGATAAAAAGAATGCTTTTCTTTTTCCTAAAAGTCAGAAGAATAGTGAACAGGGGGGCCCTCACAACACTGTGCATTTTACATGTAAGTGAGAGAACCCTGAGGTCTCCATTAGTGCTAACTTATTTAGCTTCAGAGACTTATGCTAGAGTTTTAAAGGCAAATTGGAAACTATTTCCTGGAACAACGCCTCGCAGCACGCCTTTTGATTCTTGGATTATATTTCTTAAATTCTGAAGAAATCTTGCTTTTTTCCCCCCTTCTGTGCATTTTTGGTGCTGAGCTGTTTCCGGTTTTCCCACACTCCTGCCTGTCAGAGAGAAGAAACCACAAAAATGCAGCAAAGCAAAGTTTGTCCACAGAGCTGCAATTCCACCTCAGGAGGCTGAAGAGTTCTCTTGCCAGCAGTGAGTTCAGGGCGGTGAACGGCGTCTTCTAATGTCCAGCCCTGCTGCCTGCTTACAGAGCCCACCTCTCCACCAGCAGACCAGCTAGCCACACGGGCCATCACGGGTCAGAATCAGAGAATCCACAAACAGGAAGCACACCGACAAATCCAACATTCACATCTGACTCACGAATTTTCCTACCTAACTGTGGGCTTCTCAAACCTGCAAAGGACAGCGTGGTTTTAGAATGCTTATGATGGTGATGGGGCTCACGGAATTCTTACGTGTACTAGGTCTTGTTCTATCTACTTTATATGTATTAACTCTGCTAATATTTTTCAACTGTCCTAGGAAGCAGATATACTTTATATGCTCACCTGACAAATGAGGAAACTAAGGTCAAGAGAGAAAGTAACTTGTTACTTAGTAAAGTGTGCAGTGGGGATGTGAACACAGGCAGTCTGGCTCCAGAGGCTGCACCTTAAGGACTTGATTCTACTCTTTCTAAGGTGAGGGGCCACATAGCTTCCTTCCTATTGCGCTGTTGGCTGTCAACCACGACCTGCAGTCTTTCTACTGCCCTTCCCAATGGCTCTAGAGAGTTCTGTAAAGTCATTACAATGCCAATTATTCCCAGAACGGTGCTTGGCACTTAGTAGGCACTGAAAAAAATATTTGTTGGATAAATGAATGATGGCAGCAATATCATTAAAACAGCCACAAGGGATTGTTTTCAATCCAAATCCAGAATTTGATTCATTGTGCAAGGGGGAAAAAACAGTAACTGTTTTTGCAATGTCCTAAGAATCTCTCTTATAACTAAATTTTGTTTTATAAAGGACAAATGAATGAAGAGCCATAATGAAAGCAAGAGAAATACACGAGTCTCTTCTAGGTGTTTATATTTCAGGGAATGTCTGCCTCTCCTAGAAATCTTTGAAAAAGTTTGCCAATTTTAAATGGAGAAAGGCTATTAGAACCAACACTCTTTGCTAGTCCATTTCTGGTTCACAAGCTAAAAAATGGCCGGAGGATGTGACCTATAAAAAATGGACTCAGGTGTGGAAATGTCTTTTTTGAGGTAAAACAGGTATACTAAAGGTATCAAAAACTTAATCCTCTCAATGAAATCCCAATCCTATGTCTTCCCACTCGAATGTCTAAAAGTGAACAAACGAGAGGAAGGGTATTGAATTTTATACATAACTGAAAAGATGTGACTCTGCAAAAGGACCAAGAGAAGAATACCTGAGGAGGAAGTTTTCATTTCCTTTCTCCGGGCCCACAGTTCAGCACTGTTACCTGGTGCACTATCTAATTCTAGCCCCCGCCAGAGGCTGGAAGAGCTGGTTAGCAATGAACCTGAACTGAACCCTGTTCAGGGGGCAGCTCTCATCACAATCCCTGGGGACCTAAAAGAGCAGTGCCTGTTCCTCCCACAGGGTAAGCGAGAGGCCAAACACAAGCAAGTTTCAATAGCTCTCCAGGCGATTCTGATTTGTAGCCAGAGCTGAGAACTAGTTAGCCTTTATCACCCATCAGGTGTTCTTGTTTCCAACACTTCAGTACAAACTGTCTTGAAGCCTCCATAAGTAAAGAGCACTATTAGCAAAGAATTAATACAACTCGGAAGAAATTGAACAGAAGAGTATTGAAAACTTACTTGGAAGTTCTCTGGGATGTTGCCTTTCTGAGGACTTGTTTCTGATTGGACGGGGGCTTGGGGATAAGGGTGGAGGAAGAACTTGGAGGTGGTACCACTTTCTGTGGCAGAGTAGTTGGCTTCTGGCCACTAGCTGTGGCACTTGAAATTCTACAAGCTGCACCATTATTCATTGTCCATAAATTGGAGTTAGGTAGTGTCTGGCTGCCAAAGATCGCCTGCAAGTAAAAGAAAAAAATAATTAGTGGAGATGCCCTTCATAACACATTTGCGATATTAGTGGGACCAAGGAAAAAGGGAAACTGTTAAAGTAATTTTTTTAGGAAAACTTTCTAATAATGCCAGTGCAGGTCTAGATCCAGAGAAGGGAAATTTCTCGAAGCAAAGAGTTGAAGTGGTCTTGCTGAAAGTACCCTGGGCTAGGAATCAGGGCCTCTGGATCCACATGTGTGAATTAGAAAAGCATTTGGTCTCCCAGTTTTAGTTTCCTTCGTTGTTAAGTTCAATACATATTTAACAAGTGTCTCCCACAGGATGTCAAGTATTAGAAATGCAGCGCAGAACAAAAGTGACTTGAAGCCTGACTCAATTTGAGCCCACACATGGAACTCTGTACTCCTCCGGGTCTGCACATCTGAGAAAATGGAAGAAGCCAGTATGACTAGGGCATCGTGAGCAAACAGGGAGTGAAGAGAGGAGGCTGGAAAGGAAACTAGGAGCCAGAATCCGCAAGGCCTTGAGGGCTGTTTGTAAAATTCTGGCATAGTAACACAGTGCTGACCTAATGATTATCACAAGATTTACATTTAAAAACACTTTCAAAGTCAAATTACTACATGAATACAAGATGAACACAAGGGTATTTCTGAGAATGTAGTAAATGTATATATACTTTCTCAATCCTTAGAACTTATTTACCTCACTAGAAATATTTTTGTATCCCACATTTTGTGACTGGTCCTTCAATACTATTAACTTGGCTTTCAATGTGCATGCACTACAAAAGCTTCAAATGTGAAAAAATATTAAGAGAAAAATGATATAATTGACAAAATACATAGAACTTTTAATTAAAAAGATTTCTGGTAATCGATTTCATCTATAGACACTACATATAAAAGAGAACAGGAAAATGTCACTTCCTCATGGCAAGACACGTGCCTTCTAGACAGACTTCACTAGTAGTATTTTTGTCCTTTATGAATTTTATTTCTTAAGATAAAAAAAAGATGAATTTGGCAGCTTTTGTAAAATGTTGACCAACCTTTCCACGCCCGTGCCTTGGAATGCCCCTTTTCAGGGACATGTGTCCAAAGGCCCTGGGCTAGGCAGACACGAAGGAGACCAAGGAGTCTTGTGTGGACTGAATGTGTTTGACCGAGAGGCCAGGCTAAGAACAAAGCAATTTCAGAGGTGAAGTATTAGAGCATTTTCAAAAAGACCAATCTGACTCAATGTCCTATATCTCTGTAAACCACCCAAGGGGAAACTGAAGAACTGTTCACTCATGTCCATCTCTTACCCAAAGAAGTAGAACAAAGAAAGACCTGAGTCCATGGGCAAAGCCAGGAGGGAGGCTCTGTGGAGTGTATGTACATGCGGGCCAGTCTTCATAGGGTCTGAGAGGGCCCAGGCGCCCTGCCTCTGCTCCAGCAAGCCGCCTGAGGACAAGAGGCCAGGCTTGGGGACTGGCTCTAAAACAAATCCAGTCCTCTCAACCACTCTTTCCATATCTGAGGGCCTCAAAATCGGAGGGAGAGGCTCAACTGGAAAGAAGGAGGCAGGAAGGAATGGGTCACCCCAGGCTTCTATTTTCACCACCATACTCCCCAAAGTGAACTTAGATGTTAAGAATACTTGATAAATACTTCATTCGGGGTGGAGAAGAGACCCAAAATCAGAATGAAGGCTGAAGAGTTCTACATTGGCCATCCAGAAACGAAATCACTGGGTGAGTAGCAGAGAAGGAAAAACCACTGTGAATAAAGAGCTCTTGGAAATAAAAATATTCTCTGTTGAGTTAGATTTTTCAGTGTTGTAGGGGAACTGTCATTAGTAAGAACATCTATTCAATACCCGTTGCTATGGTGACAACCCTTTTTTTTTCAAATTCATTGAGTTTTTCTTTTAAAAAAAATTTCTGAGATATCTAAACATAAATAAAAGAATGAATGGAAAGACCAAGATCAGAACAGTGAATACAGTAAACTTCTTTCTGTAAAAAAGAAAAAGGAATAAACACAAATATATAAACCAACACACATTCATACACAATGTTAGTATCTGCACAGAACAATTCTGAAAGATACAAAAATCTGGTAACCTTTATGGAGAAGAACTGGTTACTAGGGGTGAGGGTGGGAGGGAAATTAATTTTTTTACTATGTATCATTTGTACCTTTCTTGAATTTTCTACCATCTATACGTAGTTATGTATTACAAAAATAAATTATTAAAAAGTCAAAAAGAAGTCGAGTTCTTGTAAGATTTAAGCAGATAACAAATTAACCCTGAGTACAAGTCAAGGTATCCAAATAAGGCCCAAGTTTCAACCAGATGGGTAGCAGCGGTCCCCAACCTTTTTGGTACCAAGGACCAGTGTGCCTATGAGACTCTAATACCTGACAATCTGAGGTGGAGCTAAGGCAGTGATGCTAATGCTAGGGAGTAGCTGCAAATACAGATGAAGGTTAGTTAGCTGTGTGGCTGTGTGCCCTGGTTCCTAACAGGCCATAAAACGGGTAACGGTCTGTGGCCCAGCGAATGGCGACCTCTTGGATATAGGACTCGTCATGAACTGTGCTGAAGAAGGAATCGACGGCTCAACATTTATTGCTACAGAACCAGATCAGGTCACCAGGGAAATGCAAACTCAGGTAAGTGGATAAGAGCATGGCTTTGCAGTCAAATGCTGCCTGGGCTCAAATGGTAGCTCTGTCACTTATAAATGGGGTGAGTTACTTACCCTCTCTCCAAGCTTTAGCTTCCTCGTAAGCAATGATAATTACTTTGCTGGGTTGTTGGGACTTAAATGAGGATCACATAAGCATATCTTGCTCAGGAATTCAATAAAATTTTCTTGAAATAAATTAAAGTGTCAGGCACACACAGGAGACATTCAACAAATGTTCCATTCCTTCTCAAACCTCCACCTCAGCTGAAGAACCAAGGGACAGGATGACATGCAAGTCTGCCTCTATCTGTAGTGATTTGTGAATGGTTGTTGGTTACGTATTTTTCTAGTCTTAGAATGATATTCATTTGCTGCAAAAGCAAACTCTTAAAACAAAAATGTTTCAGTTCCCCAGACCATATTTACTTAATTCTCCCTGGCAGAAATAGTCTTTTTCTCTTCTGAACACTTACGAAAATTTATTTGTATGTCTCTTATCACATTTAGCATATTCTACCTTGTATTACAGCCACTTATATATGTACTTTTTCCTCTTTTGGACAATACACACTGGAAAGGGCTGGATTTATATCTTATTAATTTTTGTTTCACCAACATTGCCTAGAATGACTTCTTCGTAAAAGGTGCTTAATAAACATTTACTCTATGAATGAAAAAGAAAAACAAACCTCACATTATACCAATTATTCACCTTTTTTTGGCTATAATAAATTCCTATATATGAAAATAGGCATATTTGTGTTTAGATAGATATATAACCTTGTAATACAGCCATTCTCTGGGCTTTGAATAGCGCCTAGTGTGTTGTATTCAACTCACGCTGAGCCACAAAATGCAAGTAAGCCCTTCTGTAGATCTCAAACAAAAATAAATTCACCTCCTTACGTGCACATTTTTTGGCAGGACCTTAGACATTGACATTCTATAATAATATCAATCTTTACCTCAAATGACAAAATAAGTCAGGAGAACTTATTGCTTAGGAGATTGCCTCTTGCAGGGTATCACTTTTCCTTTTCTTCCTGATAATACTAGCCTGATTTTGTTTGGGTAATAATGTGTGTCCAGCTAAAAAATTATATTCCCCAATCCCTTCTGTACCTAGAGATAACCAGGTGACACAGTTCTGAGATGTAAACAGAAGTTTCCAGGTGCAGTTTCTGGGAAAGTGTTTTAAGAGGGGGCAGACTGGGTTGGTGCACACATTTTTCTCTTGACTGTTGTCTTTTTTCCTACCGCGAACATGAATATCTAGCTAGAGGTGAACAGGCATAGGGTGACATTACTTGCTAAGAATTGCAGAGGATAAAGACAGGAGCATGGGCTCCTGATAACATCATGAGATTTGGGAGAGCCTATCTCTAGATTTCTGATTTTATTGTGGGAGGCAGGGGGTGGGGGGCGGGGAGGGAAATAAATATTTAACTTGTTTAAGCCACTGGAGGAGGAAAAAGGAGTTCTGTTACATGCAGCCAAATGGAATCCTAACTGAGCTGAGAAATAATTCTCAGTCTACCGCAGAGTCAAGCTTGTTTAAGTCTCAATACAACACAAATGAACTGCATCTCAAAAAAGCAGATACTCTTTCCAAATACAGTATAAAGCTTTTAGGTTTATAGAAGCTTTAACTTCTATAAACCTAGTTGTTGTTTGTTGTTAGGTGAGCATACTCTAACACACAGAATGGATAATGAAATGATAACAATTCTATACCATCCCAAATTCCAAAAAGTCATTAACGTACACAAGTCCCCAGGTGTTTCATGAAAGCCAAGGCTAAGTGAAATGAGATTAAAGCAATCGAATCTTATAAGAAACCCAGGAAAATACTCAGGCAATGTTAAAAGCAAACATATAAATGGATGTATTTAGACTAGTGGCAGAAATCAGCCTCCCCAGGCTCCACAGCCTGTATTGGCCCCTGTCCTAAAACTACCAATGGATAGATCATGTGACATTCATTCATAAATGGACAGAAAAATTATATAAAGTTCTCTCTGTATAATTTCTAAGAAATGTGAGGTGTGGCTATATAATATTAGCACTCCGTACTTGTGGGGTAACAACTCAGGGATGGAGACTGCACCGTCATCAGTCAATGTCCTGGGAATGTGAGAGCTGTGTGAGCACTTGCCTCTGCTGAAGTCCTGGTCAACATATATAAGACTTCTGCTTCTTTATTGGGTGTGGGAAACAGCCATGCTTCAGCAAGGAGACTCGGAGAAAACCACAGTTTGAGGGTTGGCTTGGCCCCAGGCAAAAGACTGGAAAGGCCCTCCTTCCCCCACAACAGAAGAGTGCTCGTGGGTGGGAAGGAGAGATTTCTGATAGAAAGAACACAGACTGCAACTTGGAAGGTTACAGGGAAGCAAGATCTGGGCTCTCTTATTAGAAAGATAACACTGTTCAAAGATTAAATTCTGGGAGTTTTTTTTTTTTTTTAAATTCCTTCCAGAAAAACACTCTTTTTCGTCTTTCCTTGGGCTTCTTGGTGATGGAGCAGAGCCGGGTGGCTCTTTGTAGTAAAATGACTCTCTATATTCACATTTTGAAAATTAAAGAAGATAAGGTAGGCAAACACTACTCTCTGTTGGAGTCAGTTAATGTCTCTTTGTGCCCCTTTTACTCTGATTTCAGAAGGACAAACATTTCTAGGCATTATACCCCCAACATGAGATTTTATCCTAGCTTGAATAAAGTTCCTACTACACATTACACAAAGCCACTTCTAGTATTTTTCTCTCTGGCAGCTCAAGTCCTGGGATGGTATAGCTTTCTGACCATGTAAGACACTAATCAGTCACCTTACTACAACTAGGCCCAGAGCTATTCAAAGAACACATTATGTTTTTTGTGCAACCATATGATGCTGTAAAAAGACTCGGGGCCGAAGTGAGGGTGAGGGTAGCTGTTTCTATTTTGGCTAAAGCAGGCTTCCAAAAGGCCTTTGTCTCACACTGTATGGAGTTCTTGGCTGTCTTCCATTTACAATGTTTGTCAGCTGGGACAAGACTGGAAGCTGAGCAAGAGAAACAGAGTGCAACTTCTGATACTGGTACAAGTCACTGGGCAGTGTTATGACCCTGATAGGGATGGGGAAGAAACTCTGAAGATGCGAATGTTCACAGAGAGAAAGACCAATGACACAAACACTGGAGACAGGAGTTTGAGCTGCCAAAGATATTGAAAGCCCTCTGGCATACCCTTCCATTTCTAAAATCAATTAAGAAGCTCCTACCCCTTTAGCAACTAGGAAGAAGGCTCTTTCTTACTAGTTCAAATGACCTACTCTAAAGGATGTGAACACAGGTACTCACCTGGACAGAACAAATTAGGAGAAATTATTATTCACCAACAAGTTGAAATCAAGCAACGTTAAAAGCAAACATATAAGACAGTCTCTAAATCAACTGTACTTGCTAACATTTGAGAAGCAACACAAGCCACTAAAAAGAGATATTCAAATATACTCATGAGCCTCGGATTCCTTCATCTAACCAAACCAAAGATATCAACAGTACTCTCTGAGTTGGTTTTTCAATAGTATTGACACATTTGAACTGAGTGCGTGTCAAATCTATCTTTTTTCCCTTCATGCTTTTGTGAATTTATTATTAAGCTCAGAAAGGCCTTTTGTACGTCAAGATTATTAAAATCTCACCCACTAGTGATAAAAAATGCAAATAAACATGAGATTTAATTTTTTACCTATCAGATTCATTCATTCCCTCAACAAACATTTGTCAAGTATCCATTATATGACAAGCACTATACTAAGAGCTGGGATCCGGGAATAAAAGATACAGAAAAAAAGTTCTACCTTTGTGACATTTATATTCTTCTGGGTCCAGATAAGCTATAAATAAGATTAAGTAAATAAGAATAAGTAAACAACATAATATACTAGTGAAGTGCTATGAAGTAAAATAAAGCTGGAAAAGAGGGTAGGAGATGTTGGAGGGAGAACAGGTGGCATTTTAAATAGAATCATCAGGGAATGTCTCTCATGAGTCGTGCTGTTTTGCTATTTAAGAAGAGTATTGTGATAAAAATCATATTATCTATATCTTTTTACATATGCTGGATTATTTCCATTAAATAATTTCCTTGAAGTAGAATAGCTAGATCAGAAGGTGGCGGCTGCTTCTGTTTTAAATCATATATATATATATATATATATATATATATTCTCAAACTGCCTCCTGTAAAGGTTGTACCTGTTATGTTTCCATCAGTATCTTTGAGAAGATAATTTCCTTATCTTTCTTTGGTTTTGTGAGGAAATAGCATGTGTCGCATGAAAAGGTGGCTTATAATTTCATGCTAATGCTGTTTTTTTCTTTATGTTTATAAGACATTTATGCCTTTGAACAAACATGCTAATAATCTACAGATATTCTTTTAATCATTTATCATATTAATTATTCTTTCTACTCTTCTCACATCTCTCTAGCAATTGTGAACAAACTGATTTGCACATATTTTTGATTGTCTAAATAATATCAGTACAAAACATAGCTAATTAATACTTTTTGGGTCTTGAACTTCTTCTAAAACACCTTCTTTTATATCATTTTAACTGATTTCTGCTGCTGGCACAGAGGGTTTAACTAAAATCCCCAAGGTGAATTAATAATGCCATGTATATTTAAGGTTAAAAGTAATACATAATAGAAGTGATATTTGCACACATGTTCAGTGAAGCAGTATTTACAATAGCTAAGATGTAAAAGCACTCTAAATGCTCATTGACAGCTGAATGGATAAAGAAAATTTAACTACATACAACAGAATATTATTCAGCCTTAAAAAAAAAATCCTGTCACGTGCAACAAGGCAGATGAACTTTCAGGACATTATGCTAAGTGAAATAAGCCAGTCACAAAAGACAAACACTGCATGATTGCATGTATGGGTATCTAAAGTAATCAAACTCACAGAAACACAACGTAGAATGATGGCTGCCAGAGGCTGAGGGAAGGGGACAACGGGGAGCTGTTTAATGAGTACAGAGTTTCAGTCATCCAAGATGAAAAAATTATAGTGATCTGTTGTACAATAATGTGCATGTAGTTAACAACACTGTACTATACATCTAACATGGTTCACAGGGTAAATTTATGCTGTGTTTTACCACAATGAAAAAAAAGTAATACATGATAATAAGACCAATGAACTTTTACTGAGCTTTTACCATGGGTCAGCATTGCTCTAAGCGCTCTACATGTTATTATCTCATTCGATCCCTCCCAAGCACTGAGGTGGGTCCCATAATCACCACCAGAGGGAGAAACCAAGGCACAAAAGGTTTCATGATTTGTCCACGTCACACAGCTACTAAGCAGTAAGCTGGGATCCAGGAGTCTGATTTCAGAGCTCCACGACACTATTTTGCCTTCCTTTTTAGGCTGACTCTCTTTTTTATCAAATCCACTGAAATCAAATCTCCTTTCCAAAGCAAATCTAAAGCAAATCTAGCAATATGTCTAATTTTCATCAGATGCATTTTTTAAAAAGAGAGATTTCACTCATTTTACTCCAAGAAGAAAAGGCTGAAAGAAATTTATAAGCAAATTCTCACTACCTATTTTAAAAGTTAAAGGATGTATAACTATGTATGTATGCACATAGAGGTAACTCTAAAAGCTCAGCAATGATCCCAGACTGAGAGTTCAATTGGTGAAAAAAAGATAATTCCTAGCCTCATTTTCAATTGTCTCTTTTATATTTTATTTCCTAATATTTTTCAGGAATTATTTATACATCAGAGCCCTTGTTTCCCTAATAACATGTCTGTGTCTTACATCTCCCGATTAGTAAAATGAAATGATTAGACATGACAACCTCTAAGTTCCCTTAAACTTTAAATTCAGAGTTTATAAATATCTTAACTTGTCTCTGTCTTCAAATGTATAGTTTGTTTTATTTGGCTCAGAATCTTACATGGTTGACCTACTGTGCATCTTGCATAGACCTTGCTATCATATGTTCATTAAGCTTTTTCTTGTGGCTGCATTCATCTCAGATGGATGGGGTTCTTGATGTTTAAAGACGAAGCCTTTACTTATCTCACAAAGTTACTGCTGTGAGTCCCTCAAATGTCCACAGACAAAGAGAAACAAACCACAGGTCACAGAGCGAGGGAGGAAATGAAACTTGTCACCAGGCAGCTGTAGTGGAACCACATTTTAAGAATATACAACAAGATCAATCTCAAGCAGCTGATAGGTGAACAGGCGCCTTTTAACATACCCACAACCACACAGTTCTGAATTTGATTCACTACATTGAGCCTTTCTTTTATATTTGTATATATGACTGTATAGCAGCAACAGCAGTAGCAGCGGCGAAATTGGAAAGCCTTAACCAGAAGCCAATGAAGAGTTACTTCTGTCAAGGGGAACAAGGTAGAGTAGAAGAGGGCTTTGGAAGCCCTCCGACCTGGTTTGAATGTTATCTTTGCAAATTAGCTAGCTGTGGATCTTGCATAAGTTACTAAAACTCTGTGAGCATCAGTTTCCTCATTAGAGGAATAAAGATATACTATATCTATCTAGCACACAGGAGGCACTTACTATATGTCCCTTTCCCTGAGATTTCTTTCCTCTGAGATTCCAGAGGGCCACCACTCTAGCAGCAGCTTAGAACACAACCTGGTGGAAAGCAGGGGACTCCTATTACTGTTAGTAATGAATCAGCATAGTGAACTGATGTCTATTTGTAAGAACGCGTTAAGAATTAGATGTCTATGGTATTGAAAAAGCCAACATAATATTAATCATGCCAAAGTGTTTCTGTGGTATTCACATTTGAAGGCATCTGTCACGTTTCCTGGTAGTCTTCTCAAAAATACCTATCGTAGAAATAAAATTAAAATAGTATGACCAGTAAAAATAACAGGGCTGAAAGGCCAAAGTGATAAATGAAGAGATAATTCCTATATTATTAATAATAACCTACACAAGTTCTCCAAATCTCCAAACTTCTAGAACATATTTCAGGATATTGCATGACCCCTCAGTCCTTGACCCTACTACTGAATAATACAAGCATGGGGCAGGAGGCGGTCAAATATGGGCATCTCTAAGAGTTTTAAGCCCAGAAACGCCTTCGTAAGACATCTCTTTAAGAATCTGTGGTAACTGGGATAATGTCTAGGTCTGAGTTTACAGATGTTTAGTAAACCTTTTCTTTTGCAACAGTAATATGAATAGGAGACTAGTTAAGATACCTGAGAATAACTTTTCAAATGCAGTTTTATAAGGGTCAATAAGTATTTGTTAAATGTATGAACTGCAACTTAAAATTTATGCAACAATATGTATAGCTACTTTTTACTGAATGCCTTAATATATTGCCAGGGAGGTAGCATATAGCATGATAGCCAAGAGCTTGGAGACTAGAGCCTGACATACCTGGGTTCAAATCCCAGCTCTTCCATTTATTACTTAGGTGACTCTGAGAAAGTTACATAAATGATGCTCTGTTTTTTTTCATCTACAAAATGGGGCTAATGAAAGGCCAGTTGTGAGGATTCGATGCACTAATACATATAAAACTTCTGGTTCGGTGCTTCACAAATGGTAACATCCTGAAGCTTATAATCCTCATGAGAATCCACAGATATATATATTGTCCTCTCCATATTAGAGATTAGCAAACTTAGGTTCAAAGAAATTTGAATAACCCGTCCCACGTCATGGGCTGGACAGAGCTAAGATTAAAACTGAGGATTATTTGACTCCAAAGCTTGTCCAATGTGCCTGTGTCCAAAACAATTGAACGTAGTTTTACATGTATTATTTCACATATTTTCAATGTGTTTCTATTACGTAAGAAGAGTTTGGTTTGGCAAAATCTACTAAATCAAATGATTCTAGGAAAATTCATTATCATCATCATCATCTAGAAACTAAGTGTTATTTGAGTTCCTGATAAAGGTCAGAAGGAAGAACAAAATAGAGCAAAAACTCCCCAAAACAAAATGAAACAAAACAACAAAGCAGTAGTAGGTTATGACATTCAAGTCAACCTGCTTCAGGAATTTAAGTACAGAGACATAAGTTCTTTCGCTTGCACACTCCCAGTCCAACCTTCCTCCTGAACACTCTGTTAGAAAAACGCAGAAAGACTCTCCCTGCACAGCTAGTCTGTTTGCTTGCTCTCTTTGTGCCATGCTGAGGAGTTAGCGTGTTATTCCTGGCTGCCTGGAAAAGCCAGGGTGCCTGCTGAATTTCTCTTTCTTTCCCCTCCCCCACAACACAAACACACAGCAGCTGAAGGCTTGGAGAAACAGTATTCATTCCTGCAGGGGGGGCAGAATTTTTCTAGACACATGCAATGAACTTTTAGGAGCAGAATAACAAGACTTGGCTGGGTTTATATGGGAATCCTTTCCACACCTGCGAGGTTGTGTGTGTACACACACACCATTAGCAAACAGCTCATTACATATGGCACTCAAGATGTTACCAGCACAGTGAAAGACCCCTTGATGTGAACGGAGTCCCCTCCCGCCCCCAACATGCCTTGCTTCTTAGAGGAACATTAGTGTCTGTTGGCCCTTGGGGAATCTAGGTTAGTCTGGTAAAACTGGGCATGGTGGGAAGGGGGAAGTAAAGAATAGACAGAGTGGAAGGATGACAGGAATTTAGGATGCACAGTTTTCTCCTACCTTGAGTTACCTTACTATGTTGAAAAGTGAGTCTACTAAAAATTGAAGGGCTCTGGGAACCAGTGAAAAATTAAGATGTATTTAAAATCTTCTTCTCCCACTTTGCTGTTACAAGAAATTTCAGCAGTTCTGCCTTGGCCATCAAAATGTCCTTAATTTTTCTGCTTTTTGGGCTTTTTTCAGTCTGGATGAGGCAGAGAAGAGAGTGGGAGGGAAGGAGAGGGGGGCTGGGAGCAGAAGTTTAACAAAGGATCACTTTAACAGAAACTACTGAGTAATCGCTGTGCCCTGGGCCAAGAATAACATCAGCTCAATGTCAGCAATTAGAATCAGGTCAGTCAGGCCTCACAGCCCGTGAAGCCCTCCTCACAGACCCCAGCATGGAGGGCTACTCATGCTGATGTCACCAGCAGTCACTGATGCCCATGAAAGTCCCCCAGCTCAGCTGAAAGGAGTTTTTAACCTTCTCCTTCAGGGGCAGGAAGCCAGAAAGAAGTGCAAAGCAATGAGAGAAGCTAGAGAGGAGACACACACCAGGACATATCAACACAGAAGATTCTGTAACCCCCTCAACCATCCCGAAACTCCTTTTTAATGAATTAATATATGTAAAGCACCTGGAATAGTGCTTGGACCACAGCAATGTTGGCTATCATTATTAAAACAAAGAAGGAGGAATCTGTCCCATTCCTTATCTCTTGTCTACCATGAAACTTGAATCCTGGGAGCAGTGACTGCTGAGCACAACGTACCCTGATAAGAAGAATGAGCAAGGAGGTTTTCAAGTTTGGAAAACTTAATTTATAAGGAGACTGTAATAGATGGCGTGAAAAAGATAGAAACAAAGTTCCTATAAAAAGAGATTGCCTGAAATTTTATTAGGACAACACTAAGTTTTAACATATCCTGCCTCTCTTCCAAAGGATGGAAAACAAATAATGAACAAGAGACATTTCTAATCGCTTTCCCTCTAGCTCAATGGTTCTCAAAGTGTGATGCCCCGAAGAGCAGCCTTAGCATTACCAGGGAACTTAGAAATGGAAATAACTGAGCCCCATCCCAAACCTACTGAATCAGAAATGGGGTTGAGGAAGCAATCGGTGGTTTAACAGACCCTCCAAGGGGTTCTGTTACTCAAAACCGAGGCTTGCAGGCCAAATCCAGCCTGCTGCCTATTTTTGTAAATAAAGTTTTATTGGAAAACAGCCATACTCATCATTTACATATTGTCTACGGCTGTTTTCACTCAACCATGGCAGAGTTCAATAGTTGCCACAGAGATCCTACGACCTACAAGGTCTAAAATATGGACATTATAGAAAAAATTTGCCAACGCTTGCTCTGACTTAGAAGAATGTCTTTAAAACAAAAACAAAACCAAAAAACAAAAACTGCTGTTTTTATCCATCAGTATGTAAAAACTCATAGTTTCAATTTTGTCTTAGTTTATTTATCACACTAACAAATGCACTGGATCCCACCTATTTCTCTGTACCTCCATCCCTGGCTTTGCCAGTGGCTCTGGGTGACTTTCTTCTTCCATGCCCATGTTACAGGACCAGTCTTTAGTAGGGGAAGATTCAGGGCATGACAGTTTTTAGATTTATGAGTGAAATGCTAGACAGAGATAAAGATCAAAGCTTACTCTGCATGAATGGTTAGAGATGCGCATTGTCAAACTCATATCCTGCATCTAAGACTGCCTTCTTGAGATTAATACCTTTAATAAGCTGGCTAAGTGCAGAGAAGAGGGCGAACTTCCTCTGCATGCGATGCAAGAATGGCTGCACGATCTTTCCCAAAGCATTTTTAGATCATTGCTATATGAAAGGCACTGTCCATGTATATACTATGATGTAATTAATATAATACAATATATAATATAATGTAATATAATATAAAAATATAACTCCCCCTTAAATGTCCTGTTCCATAATCAGATCTCTCTAGTGAATGAATGCTAGATAAATCAGATTTCAATTCTACCTTCTGCTCTTATATAGGCAATTAACCAAATTGTTATATCAGTGGCTACCTACACTTAAGTAAAATGAATCCAAAGTATATGAAGTTCATCAGAGAAACCATCTCTATTCTAAAAGGTTAACCCAAGGCATACAAAAATACAGGCTATACTGATTTTGCAAAACAGGCTTCAATCAACAATTTAGCTGTAATTATAATGGTCAGGTCTAGTGCAATCACAAGGTAAGCTAAAAACAGAAGCTTACAAATCTAGTAGGGCTTTGTTCCTTTTGTGGAGTGATTCTTAATGTCTTCTAAAATAAAATGCCCTAAGTTACTAAATATTCTTAATGTTAGAACATTTAGTATTTATTTGCTCTTTTATTAGTTATAAACTCTTCGAGCTAACAGAATTTAGTTTCTTTAGCTCTCCCCACAGTCCCAGACCTCACCCTTATTCATTTTTACCTAAATAAAATTAGATTAGAAAAACAGGGAGAAGTAAAATGATGTTATAAACATATATAAAATTGTGATGAATGATTTTCTGTTCCCTCTCTAGGAGACACAAGTTAACTCCCTTCTTGGGAGTTCTGACTCCTCCCTAAGACAGATAGTCTGACAGATTCTAAAAAACATCCTTTCCATATACTTCATAGTTCAGTGAAACTAAACCAGTATAATCTTCAGTGAAAAAAAAAAATCCACACAAGAATAGCAGTACTTTGAATTTTCAAAGGAATGTGAGTTGTTGGAAGCAAATCAAAAGAAAGAGGACTTATAAATGAAGCAGTTTCTAAAAGTGAAAATCAGCAAAACTGTCTCTCCTTCCTCAAAATTCAATGCCTTGCAAGCACCTCTATATTATTATTATTTTTAAATCAAGGCATGGAAGCATTAAAAATGACAAGGGACCTACTGTCTAGATACGTTAGAGCCACAGATTATCCTCATGTATGAGAAATAAGGCTATATACGATATCTACGCTATCGAGTATCTGATTAAGTTGGCATTCTCAAATACTCTGAATGACGGGGGGTTTAGAAATCCAAAGAGTTTTTACAAATTTACACAGATTACAAAAATATCGAAGATATACATTTACATCTGCAATTGTGAAAATGCAAACCGGCTTAAATGCCTCTACTACCACAAAGACTTTCTAGATGAGGAAGTTTCTACCTGATAGAAGGCACTGTGGTGATCAAAATGAGATGCTACGTTCCATATTTTCCAGATAAGAAGTCTGGATATTTCTCCAGTAAAAACGACCTAATAAACTACTTCACAAATGTCTGCACTGACAATTTCTCAGTTACAATGAATTAATATAATATACTGAGTACACTATCAAATGATGAATGACATTGAAATAATATGTCTGAACCCGGACAGCAGTTGAAAAGATAAGGCAGAGAACGTAATGTAATTGTTTTATGTAGAAGAAAATAAAACTGGGAAATGCCGCTTTAGCTTTTGAATGAATATTAATTTTGCACAAACTAATGCACACTACATAATACATTTTTAAAGAAAGAGCAAATGACAAAAGATCAAGCTGATATATTTCTTCACATAAGCAAATATCAGGAAAGCTCACAGAATCGATACTGATTCAGCCCAACAGAACATGTAGAACCTGGTAATTGATTCTAATGGCAATCCTGAATCATCAAGAAAAATTTAACCCTTTATGGCCTTTTCTGTGAAGTCACTCCTTCTTTGATACACTGGTGCAGTATACTTATGTAGCTCCCTCACACATATGCTCAAGGGTTTTTGTCATTTTATAGACAGTAAGTAAGGAATTGATATTTCACTAGAGCATAAGCTCCACGTCAGCAAGGATTTTTGAGCATATTGTTGTTTTTGTGTACAATGTTTTATATACAAACTATCAAACCAGAAGACCAACGACTCAACTTATGACCTTTTCTACAAGAAGAACCTGAAAGTGATTCTCCTTGAAAATCTTGATAGGTCATGAGGGATTAATATGTGCTATGCAGGTGAGGATGTAGCACATTGAGATAAAAAAAAATGCTTTAAAATGCTAGCTTTTAGACCTTCTGGGAGGCTACTGAACTAAAGTCATACGGCAGAAAGGGTAAATACTACAACAGAGACTTCTGCGGAGAAACATCCAAATGAAAGAGTATCACAACTGGTTCAGCATCAACTTCCAGCAGAACCAATGCTATGTGGCTTCGGGACATATCTTCCCTAAGAGTAGATTCCCCATGACCCATCCAAGCGATGGTGGTGCTGGTAAACTTTTGGGAAACTATATTCCTACATTTCCCATTGACCTTATTATTACCAACAGAAGGAAGAGGTTAGCACATGGAAGAGTCTTATCTTGAATTACCTGGTGCCGAGCTCGACTCTGGTCCAGAAGCTGCCGGGACTGAAGTTTTTGTTGTTCGAGTTGCTGGAGGGCAAAATGCAATTGGTAACTGCCTGCTGTGGGGTGATACTTGTGCTGGGGGACCACTCCTGTAGCCTTGCTATACGCGTTGTTCTCTACTTCTCCCTCCCAGGCAAAGCCACCAGTTTGGAGGCTCCTAAAGAGAAAAGAAAGCAGATTCTTAGAGTAGTTATGTGAATAATCTAAAGGAAAGGAGAGAAATATCTCAGGTATTTTTCCTTTACAGAATTAAACATAGTTTGGAATTACAAATATACTTGTGTGATAAATGATCTGACTGGCCCACTAAACTGTAGCTCCATGAACACAAAGACAGGGTCTGCTCTACTCTACACTCTATTTGCAGCTCTTATAAGTCCTGGCACATGACCAATGCTTGATAAATATCGGTTCACTGTTAAATAATTAAAATAGAAATTTCACTTCCCTGTGATTGCCACAAGGACCCCCAAGAGGAACCCAGAGAGCTTCAAATGCAGAATAGTAGTTTAATTTAAGGTAGGAACAAAGACACATCAACTTTAAAAGTGTAGAGGTGAATTATATAGAAATCTTGGTTTTTTAAAACCACCCAATTGTGAACTAAGTCTTTTTAAAGAAGTGTTTATGCATATCTGAGTTTACATCCCCATCAAAGGACGACAAAACTGGTGTGAGAAGATACTTTTTTCATTAATCTAAATTTACCTCGACAGGGGCCCCAGCCAGGCTGACATTTAGGGTGAATACATAAGGAAGGTAAAAGGTCTATAGTGTTTTTAACTGTTTAGTACCCTATGTTATGCTACTTGTTAAATACTATCTTCCTAACTCAAATTTTAAAATTTGAGATTCTGGTGCCTCATCTGTGCACATCCGAGTCCAAGTCTTCACAACTTCATGTTCCTACATATCCCCTCTCTCAGTCTGTTTTTTCCCAGTAAAACAGTCCTCATTTATATCACTTCACACCCATTAGGATGGCTGTTATTAAAAACAAAACAAATGGAAAGCAAAAACGCCAGCAAGCATGTAGAGAAACGAGAACTCTTGTGCATATAGCTGGTGGAATATAAAATGGTGTGGCTGCCGTGGAAAACACTCTGGTGGTTTCGGAAGAAGCTAAAAAAAAAAAAATACCATAGGATCCAGCAATTCCACTCCTAGGTATGTACCCAAAAGAACTGAAAACAGGGCATCAGATACTTGTACACCAATGTTCATAGCAGTGTCATTCGCAATAGCGAAAAGGTGAAACCATCCCAACTGTCCATGAACAGATGAATGGATAAACAAATGTGATAGATACATACAATGGAACATTATTCAGCTTTAAAAGGGAAGGAATGTCTGACATATGGTACAATGTGGGTGGGCTCTGAAGACATGCTAAGTGAAATACGTTAGTCATAAAAGGACTGTATGATTTCATTTATATGAGGTACCTAGGATAGTCAAATTAATAGAGACAGAATGGTGGTCCTGGGACAGAGAAGACAGGAGAATGGGGAATTATTGATTGGATACTGAGTTTTCGTTTGGGATGATGAGAAAGTTCTGGAGATGGATGGTGGTGATGGTTACACAACACTGTGAATGTACTAAATGTCACTGAATTGTACTTAAGAATGGTAAATTTTGTTATGTATAGTTTACTACAGTTTCTTAAAAAAGGTCCCAATATATTTGAGAACAGTTAGTTATTCATCAAACCTTTTTTAATCACCCTGTATTTCTTTTTTCCCTTTTAAGGTACAGTGACCAGAAAACTGTACGCAGAAGAAACATGAAGAATCTCATAGTGAACAACCTCACCCCAAACCCTGGTTAATGGGCCTTAGAGAAGTGAAACAGTGCCTAATTTAAGAGAAATCTGGACAGTGATTTAATCATGTTATTGTTTCCTTTGTAAATATCCTGAGGTATGAATGCTCATTTCAGTGGCAGAGATGCAACACTCGGGTGAGGGTTATGAAGACCTTCTGCGTCCTAACCTGCAGGCCACCTTGTTGTTTAAGGACCCCAACAGAGACTTGTGGGAGGGAGCCAAGTAGAACGTCTGCTGAATCTAGAAGTCCATGCTCCTTTCTTGACTTCCCTCATATCTTGGTCATTTCAAGTCTCTGCTTTGGTTTCCCCACCTCTCTCAAAGAGATTTCCAAATACCTAGTCAAAGGAAAGTCTGTGTAATATATTCTGAAGTCCACGGATAAAAGGTTTTCTAGTCACATAATCTCACCTCTTACATGTCACATCCCTTGCTCTTCTCCTCCATAGTTTGGCTCCCACAGTTCAGTTGCACAATTATACACTTTCAGCTGATTTTGGAGAATGGTACCAAAAAGCTCCGAAAGTATTTATTTTTTTTGAGTATGACATCTGATCCTCAATGATCCCTCCTGAAATCTCACAATATGCATACCGTTCTACAGTATGAAAGACATGATCTTTCCCCAGCGATTTTGGAGGTATGGAGAAATGTGGCCACCGATGATCAAATACAAATAAGTACCTACAAACATGACTAAAATGTTAACATTATTATTCACAATGAAGTGCTGAGTGGCAGTCGAACAGGAGTTACAGGGTTAGGAAAGGTGGGGCCAGAGGAACCTACTCTCTTTTCTCATTAGTGAGGGAAGAGATAAGCTTACTGAAGAGAACATGCAAGAACAGCTAGGAGAACTGAGTGAGCTCCGAGTGGAACAAGGGGCAATGGAGAATGCTCATGGAAAAGAGGTTCAAGGAAGTAGTGAGCCCATCCACTGAACAAATGAACACCAGGGAAGAGATGGGTGAAACGGCAGAAACTGCCTGGCTGAATAACCTTAAGATTTCCATACCAATTAAGGCAGGTATTTGAATCTAGAATAAAACTATTATTTATGATAATTGGACCAAGCTCAGAAAATTCATCAACTGTGATTCTGCTGGTAATGGAAGGAGTTTCTAGCCACAAGTAGCAATCTAGACTCAGGGATTAGATATTAAAGGATTTATGAAACCATGTAGTTTATATCAGAATTCATCTCACTGGCTAGCTAAATTGGTTTTATTTCTAAAAGCTGCTTTAATAACAAACATTCTTAAGAGGCATTTAATTTAATGTCTTCTTGTTGTAAATCAGACATCAGGTCTGTAACTAGCCTCCCTTATTTGGAGATGACCATGGCCATATTCTCAGGTGTGTATACACAAAGCAGGAAGGAGTCCATGAACATAAG
This sequence comes from Pteropus medius, assembly GCF_902729225.1. Lineage (NCBI taxonomy): Eukaryota > Metazoa > Chordata > Mammalia > Chiroptera > Pteropodidae > Pteropus > Pteropus medius. The sequence continues at coordinate 3,759,969 of NW_024349797.1, read as the reverse complement.
AGGTAGGACAGTGGGCAAGAGAAGATCGAATAAGGGACTTTGGATAAAAGGAGATTTATTGATCCAATTGTACACAAACTGAACAGACTGCAGCATCATAAACTTTTATAGTGAAAGCTGTTTTTAATCTCATTAGTACCGTGAGCACAGTCTCCAAATCACAAAAGGAAGTTTCTCAAGCAAGTAGAGGCTTTTAGCAAAGAGGCAGGAATTTTTACAGTGCAACACTGGGCGGGGGCAGGAGTACTCATCTGTGTAAGGCAATGTGGTTAAGTGCCACGAGAAACGTACTTGCTCTGAATTACAGGGCGTGTTACTTGGGCCATGGTTATCTCACCATTAAAACACAAGCCTTTGGGGTTTGCAATATGCAAGTGCTATAATGACTGACACAGAGGAGGCCAGGTATACTCTTGTTTGGGCTTTGTCTGAGATTATATATCTACATATTCCTTTCTATGACATCCAGTAGTTTCCATTTCCGCCCAAAATTCCATCCCACTTCCTTGAACCTCGATTCATTCTAATTTACTAGTCATACATTTTGTACTCTCACCAAAATTGAGAGATTCAATTATTCTTCTAAAATTTATTTTCAATTGTTTTATTCTTTTAGTATTTATTCTTTGCTCAATACTAAAACATAATATTGTACACATTCCTTGTAAATAACTTCTAACAGTTTTATATTATTTCTAGAACAGAGTATACAGGGCCAAGTAAGTTAGCTGGGGAGATGGTCAGAATGTTAGCATTTGATTCAAATTCAAAGATTCAAAGTGAACTACACAGTATTCCGCCCCTTACTACATAGATAGCTAACTGCAACAATACGGTAAGTTTTTCTGACTCACACTTTCTCATTGAGAACTTCATCTTACTTTCTATGTTACACTGTGGCATTACAGGACTAAACGTCTTGCCATAACTGCCTTCCTGCAGAATATCCTCATTCTTCAGCCAATATACACTAAATGGCTATGCTTCTCCCTTTGCTTTAATCTCTGGTTCATCAAAGGAACGTTGGTTCTAAGGAACTTGAAGGGAATATGTAAAATGCGCTGGTCCTTAGCGAAACACTAAAGATGCACTCTCCCTAAAGATGTGCTTTCAGTGTCAAGATTTCCCGAGAATGATGTGATGTCACAAGAGTAGAGGGGCAGAGATGAGGCAGAGGAATGTGACAGCTGCACACAGAGTATGATTCTGCAGTCCATTTCCCCAGCCTCCTTCCACCCAACTCCAGCAACACCTGAGCGACCATGTACAGGGACACCTCTGCTCCTCTTGAGGGTATTGGGGAGTGTGTGGGTATGCTTTCAATTGTCATAATAATGGGAATGGGGGATTAATGATGTTTTATAGATAAAGGTCAAGGATGCTAAATGTCCAAAAATGCAAGGAAGAGCCCTGTACTAGGGAAAATATGTGCTATTCAAATTGCCAGTGGTGCTTCTAATGAAAAACCATAAGGCCATGAAGGAAGTACTTTCTGGGGAGAATCTTATAAGAAAGTATCTTTACCCATTTCCAAGGCACTGTAAGGAATGTGTAGATATTTAAAGACAGCAGAGGTTGTATTTTATTTGTCTATAAATTCTCAATCTCAAACAAAGCAGTCATGGCAAATAGTGATAAAAAGGTGCTGCAAATGCTGAAAATCCTAGACCACAGAAGGGCTCCCATAGGCAGTGCAAAGCAGTGCTGGCCAGATCCAGGAAGCTATGTGATCAGAAAGGCATTACATAATGTGGTGGGAACCTCCCCTGGCTTTGGGAGGTGGTATTTCCTTGGCTTTGAGGGTGTTAATAAATAATATTGAAACTGTCTACTAACAAATCTTAAGACTTGCTGCTGGTAACTGCCAACTGGGAATAGTGAGAGCTAGCCAAATGAAATTTGTACCCAAAATTATTTAGGTGGAATGAGGTGGACGTACCTGTCAAGAGACTTCATGCTCACAGTGACAGGGAAACTTACAAGATTCCTAAGGGAATTTTGATGTTGGAATGTGATTTTTAAAGGTTCTCTGAAAATGCAGATGCTAAAACTAAAATTTATTTTTTACCTTTGAGTTTGCTCCTTGAGATAAGACTATATATACGCTTCTCCCTTTTCTGTTTTGAATCTATGGAGTTATGTTGAAATGGTTCTTTGTAGAGGTGGTGTTACAAATACAGAAAAGCTCAGAAATTATTTGGAAAAACTATATGAACTTCTGATGACCTATATGCTAGATCAAAAGCACAGAACTACATAAATTATAAATGCAAGCTGATCTTCCTGCTTGAGAACAGGGTGAAAGGGCTTTAAAAAAAACTTTTAAATATTTTGTTTATTTGAGAGGATGAAAGGCTCTTGGGAAAGGACTTAAAACAGAATCTAAGAAAGAAAGCAAAAAGAAATAAAAGGTTTTAGATGCTGGAAAGGAATCAAAACCAATGCAAAAGCTGAGTTAGTGACAGACTTCGGGAAGAGCAGAGGCCCTGTGCCCCTGGATCTGCACCAGAGGTTCTGACCTGGATGACCTCAGAACAGGAGGCAGTACAACTGAGTGACTAGGAGCTGGGCTCTAGAACGAGACTGCAAGGTTCAAATCCTGGCTCTACCACTTAAAGCAACATACTTAACCTCTCTTGGTTTCCTCAGCTAGGAAATGGGCATAAAGATCAAACTTGCCTCTCCAGGCCTGGTCCAAGAATTATGTGTGATGATCCATGTGAAGAATTTAGCACAATGTCTGGCACACATAATAAATGCTCACTAAATGTGAGCTGCTATTATTAACATTCTTCCCATGTAAAGTGAATCCAAATCTTTGGGAAAACAAATAATAAGGGCACAAAGGAACAGGTGTGAGCAATTCTATTACTTCTTAGAAGAGTAGCAAAGCAGTATTTATAATCCTCTTACCGAGTATTGTGTCCATGTTGGGTAACTTGGGTGATGAATTGGGGAGCCAAGTTCACTTGCCAGTCTCCCCCACCAGAGACAGCTGCTGCATGGCAGCTGCCACCTGAAGAGGATTCCTCAAGATGGAGGCCCGCTGCTTCAAGCCAAGCCAGCCAGAGAATGCGCTAATCAGAGGCAAGGCGCTGGCCTAGGGGCGGGGGAATGGGGAGTGGTTACCAATAATGCTGATGACCAGGGAGAGGCTGCTATTCAGGCAGAGGATGTGAGCACTGATTAATGAAGGAGAGTATCACGATCCTCCTCCTCACCTCCAATTCTGTCAATAAAAGCCTCAGTTATCAAATTAGACTGTTGTCTATCACCACAACCAAAATTAACTCAAAATGAATTAAGGACCTGAATATAAGACCTGAAACAATAAAACGTATAGAAGAAAACATAGGAGCTAAACTCAAGGACCTTGGTCTTAAAGAGGATTTTATGAATTTGACCTCAAAGGCAAGAGAAGTAAAAGCAAAAATTAATGAATGGGACTACATCAAACTAAAAAGCTTCTGCTCAGCAAAAGAAATAGTCAACAAGGTAAAGAGACAACCATCTCAAGGGGAAAATATATTTGCAAGCAACGCCTCCGATATAAGGGCCTAATATCTAAAATACACAATGAACTCATATAACTCAATAACAACAAAAAAACAAATGATCCAATCAAAAAATGGGCAAAAGACCTGAACAGACACTTCTCCCTAGAGGATACACAAATGTCCTACAAACACATGAAAAGATGTTCAACATCGCTAGCTATTAGGAAAATGCAAATCAAAACCACAATGAGATGCCATCTCACACCTGTTAGAATAGCTATAATCAACAGGACAACTAATAACAAACGTTGGAGAGGATATGGAAAAAAGTGAACCCTCATACGTTGCTGGCGGGACTGCAAATTGGTACAGCCACTGTGGAAAACAGTATGGAGGTTCCTCAAAAAACTAAGAGTTGATCTACATATGATCCAGCAGTCCCACTGCTGGGTATTTACCCCAAAGACTTGAAAATCCATATCCCAAAAGATATTTGCACACCGATGTTCATAGCAGCATTATTCACAGTGGTCAGGACATGGAAGCAACCAAAGTGTCCTACAATAGATGATTAGCTAAAGAAGCTGTGGTACTTATATATAATGGAATATTACTCAGCCATAAGAAGAGATGAAATACTGCCATTTGTGACAATATGGATGGACCTCAAGGTAATCACACACTAAGCGAAATAAGCCAGGCTGAAAAAGTTGAAGATCACATGGTATCACTTATATGTGGGATATAAACCTAAAAGCAACAAATGAACAGGACAAGCAGATTTAGGGACATGGACAATGGACTAGTGATTACTAGAGGGTAGGGGGTGGGGGAGAAGAGGAGAGAGATGAGGTAAAGGGGGTCAAATACAGGGGAGTAGGGGGAAGGTGAAGTGGGCAAAGGGGATCAAATATACGGTAGCTGAAGGAAATTGGACTTTGGGTGGTAAACACACCATGGAATATATAGATGTCAAAATGATAATGTACACCTGAAAATTATGTAACTGTATTAACCAATGTTTCCCCAATAAACTTAATAATAAAAAAAAGCCTCAGTTATCAGCATTGGCTACATCCTCTTTTGCCTTTTCAAAATGAAACAAAAAAGAAATAATTTTTTTAAGGAGCAAAAGTAATATATCCTTGATGTCATAGACCTGAGAAGCACAAAAAGATAGAAAGGTAAAAACCAAAAGTCACCTCTCTGTCACCCAATGACCAAAGACGGCTACTATAAACATTTTGTCAACATTTGGACGTATATGCTTCCACTGTGTATATTTCCCTCACACAGAACGATTCTGTACTATCCATTTTTTTTCATCTGGAACTATGTTGTGAAAGTTTTCCTACATGATAGTATCGGCTTTTGGCAGTTCTTACTCTGTTACTTTCTCTTACACTTAAAGTCAACCTAAACCCTTAAACTTTCTTCACACTTGAATTTTGGAAATCATGTTAACAGTTTTATGTTTTTTCTTACTAAATTCCATGAATTAGACTCATCATTCTAGTCTGTTTAAATCACTGTGAACCTTGACTGTCATCCATGGTATTCAGTAACCCGCCCTACTTCATGTCATTTGAAGATAGGATTAGTACATTTTCTAAATATTTAAGCATCTAGCATATAGTAGGCACCTAAATAAAAATGAATGGATAAATGAATTCATTGATAAAAATGGTGAACTAGTGAGCAATGACACAGCCCCAGAGATTTAATTCCTAAACTTACACTGATTCATTGTTTGGGTACAGTCACCTATTTAGTCACCAAATATTCCTAATGATAGTATTATCTCGATCACATTTCTCTTTCATGCTCACAAGATTTCGTTATGCCTTGCAGAAACCCAGTTACAATAATTCTTTTTTAGCTCCCTTATCTTCTCTTACTAAAGTAATTCCACCATAAAGGGAAATGAGGTTTAGTCTAGCATGACTTATTTTTTTCATGAATCAAGGCCGGGCTTCAGTGATTCCCTTTTCCTTCTCCACTGGCTGCCAGATCATTGGTTTGCTAATCTGTTAGATTTTGGCCTGAAACTGACATCTCAATTACCAGTTTACATATTCAGCATCTAAGTTATTTCTCTCTTCCCTTCCTTTCCCAGTGTATGAGCTCCTTCGTTGCACATTAAATCATACACTGAATCACAATCTTAAGGACTAGAACCATAAATCACAAATTAGTAATCATAAGAACTGCTTCTCCTTGTCTAACAGTACAGCCATGCTACCTTGAACAAGCCCAATCCCGTCTGATCTTGGAAGCTAAGCAGGGTTGGGCCTGGTTAGTACCTGGATGGGAGACCACCTAGGAAGAACAGGTGCTGTAGGCATAAAAAAATAAAAACAAATAAGTAAATAAATAATTGCTCCTCTTTGGACACAGTAATTCAATTATTAAGTAGACAAAAAAAGATTGATTCAAAAGATAGCTTGACTCTTGTGAGTTTCATCCTCCTTGACGAATAAAGGACAAAGATGTGTCCTGAACAAAGAACCTAAATAAGGAGACTATATCAACGTAAATAAGGAGACTATATCAACTGGTACCGAAAAAATAGGTCTATCGCCCTTTGTTCATTACACATCTTTATAAAGAAAAGCTGAAAGTGCAAGTGGGATAACAAATTAAAATAAGGTGGCTCGAAATCAATAGAAGCCAAAAAAAAAAAATAAATAAAAAGCAAGCATCAAGAGATTAAGAACATGAGAATGATCCAAATAAGATAAATAATTTGAAATGCATAATTATAAGCAATCGAGAGGGGAGCTTTATGATTTATATAGTCAATAAACAGAGACATAGAAAAGGAAAAGAGCAGTAGTGATGACTGGAAGAAGTCTAAAGGGGCTATTTTGGCTAACTACTTTGATTTTATTAAACATTGTGTGACAGTAACATAAATTTGGGAAGAACACACTGAGGTATCACGTCAAAAAGCTAAGAGCTGATACGCCTGTCCTTTAAAAGTACAGTGTGATCCCAGCCAGCTGGACGTGACAATGGATACAGAATGTGAACCAGACTTCTGCTGTCTCCACACTTGTACCACTCCATGATTGATGGAATGATCCCCAAAAGGAGAAAATAAGGACAAAGTTAGATTTCTCAGTACATCTGGCAGAGATTCCGGGGGCAAGCTTTACGAAACACAAAGCTGGATATAAAACCAAACCTTTCAAAAAGTAAAGTTCACAGCACTGTTCTAGCAGGCAACTTAAGATCCTGGGAGCCAGCCAGTTATGTAGATGGAGACTCCTCAGTCCTTTATCTATTAGCAGTCTGGATCTGTAAAGACAGATTGATCCTTAGCCTTATTAGCAAGTGTCTTTGATCCAGCTCTTTACTTTGGCATAACCAGCATACCACATGAAGCCTGAAAAATGTGAACTAAAAAAGAAGTGAGCAAAGAGTGACCTTTAAAAAAGCCAAAAGAGAACTCCCTGACACCAGTTCATTCAACAAAGATGATTGAGTCCAGCTCAGCAGGATTTTTATCAAAGTCTGATGCCTTTATGACAACAGTGCAGGTACACACGAGCACAGCTGGCCCTTGTAAAACTGGACCACCATCACCTAGCTCTCACACCCTGCAAAGACAAGCGAGGAAACGTTTGCAAAGTGAAAGTTAATGTGCAGGTTGTCTAAGGCAGCTGACATGCCAGTTTCCAACTACTTCTATACTGAAACGAAGTGAGGTTCAAACCCAGTGCACACAAACAACTTGCAGAAGTGTCACAAATTCAGAATTCCTGCCTCATCACATCGGTTAGGCTCCTTTCGTTTCTCTTCTTTTCCCCAGGAAGCAGAACAGCAGGAGACTTGGACCGGTGGTGTTTACAGCTTTTCTGGTTTCAGTAACCTATCTCTGCCTCCTTTCTTTAATTGGCCAAGGGAAATGGGAGACAACTCCAAAAACTCCACCTTTCTTTCTTTTTAACCTTCTCCACCTGTCATTTTTCTTTATAAATTAAGATTTTTTTTTTAATGAAATAGGAAAATATTGGGGAAATCACAAGAAACACTAAAAAAAAGCCATAGGGCAAAAGAAAGGGAAATAAAATGTATACTAATAGTCAAGCCTTTTTCTTACTGCTGTGTGTATGTATGTGTGTGTGTGTGTTATCTTTAACATACATTCTACGAAAACAAATCTTCATTATACTAGGAACTGGCCTTAATTATCAAGTCCATGTCATTGCAATAAGGGCACATGCTTCTGTTATGTCAAAGCGAGTCTACTGAAATCTGCTGTCCTCAAGATTTACTAGAGAGGCTTAGTCCAATGTCACAGTTGGTGTCAAATGCAGGCGCTTGCCTCTCATAGGATCAGACCATTGCAAATCATTATCCTGGTCCTCAGCTGCTTGCACTGAATATTAATTCATTATCAGCCCCCAGAGAGGCAGCATAGCATAGGACAGCGATTCTCGAAGTGTAGTCCCTGGACTAATAGCACGACATCACCTGGGAACTTGTTAAAAATGAAAATGATCAAACGTCACCCCAAACCTACTGAAACCAGAAACTATGGGGCTGGGTCCAGCAATCTGTGTTTTAACAAGTCCTTTAGGTGATCTGGACAAATACCACTGAGAATCACTGGAAAAGTGGTTAAGAGCATGGATTCTATGACTACTTGCTTGGTTTTGAATCCTGACTGCCATTGACCATGTGTCATTTTGGGCAAGTTGCTACATTTCTCTGTGCTTAGTCTCTTCATCTGTAAAATGGGGATGATAACAATACTTATCTCACAGAGTAGCTGCGAGCATTAAATCAGTTAATACATGTACAGCTTTGAGAACAGCTGCTGGCACTCAGTAAGAGTTAGCTATTAAATGAGTTAAGATACATAAAGCATTTAGGGTCTGGTATAAGATACATAAAGCAATGTGTGTTACTCTTAGCTACTATTATTTCGTCTACATGATCTTATTTTTGAGGTTCAATGGGACATATCCTGAACTGCTCACAGATCAACAGGCAACCCATATTCTTATGTAGTAAACTGGTCCTCTTGGTATACGGAAGCTAATTAGCTTTGGTATGAATATGATAAAAATAGAAATATAGAATTTGTAGCTCAGAGATTGAATCAAACAAAAATTCTTTACCTCTAAGAGCTCTAAATCCAGACATTACACTTGCTGATGAAGAAATGTATGATTCATCTCTGAGTCTGGCTATGGCCTGATTCCCCACGCACTGAGTCCATAAATGGCCAGAAGACTAAAAGGGACATCTTTCATTATCTTTTCTTCTTCTTTACATCCTTTTCATGGATCGTGGTTCTTTTCTACACTTAATCTTAGCCAGAAGACTGAGAAATGATGGTTCCCTTCTAAATTACTATTAGCTATTGAACAATATATTTGTTAAACCATAGATAAAATGACAAATCACATTTATAAGATATGTTGTCCAGCACCTGTATGATCAGGCCATTGTAAGAAACCAAGAGAATCAAAAATCCACAATTTCCATTCCCTAGATGTACGAGATTTCCCTTGAATGGAATTACCTACCATCTAAAGCAGTCATCCTAATCTGCCTGACCTGCTGGTCCAAATCTGCGAAAGAAATTAAGTTGTATCCAGAAGAGTCAGCACACAAAGCAAGTAGAAATTTAATCCAAATTGTAAACACAAGCCATATACTTAATAGTTAGATTCTTCAAGCTCTTGATGTTTTCTGACCACACACAAAACATGATATTAGCGGCTGGTGAAAGCGAAAAATCGTACAGATTCATAAAATGGTAAATTTATTTGTAATGCTGAAATATATTGCTCCAGCTACTAAATTTTTCTTCACTTTCCTCCACAGAAAAATCATTTCTTGTATTCCATCAATGAATTTATTTTCAGAATACTTCCCCCTCCCCTTTCCCATTCTCATCATTAATAAATAGGTCTAGACCAGCCTGGGATGCCATTGCAAAAAGACTGGTACGGATTGTCCTCTGTCTACAAGTAGAGAAGTTACACTAGTGAAAAGAGCATGAGCTTTCACATCAGAAAGAGCTGGATTCAAATGTTAACACCTCTAAGTCTATTTCATCATCTGTACTTGAGGATAACAAGGCCCATGCTACAGCCATGATTTCAGAAATAAATGTAGGATAAATCATACAAAGCACAGGATCTGGCATAAGCTGGGTGCTCAATAAATGTTAGTACCTCCCTTCCTTTTGTTCCTCTCTTTAACAAATGGCAGAATAGAATCTTATCACTTCAAAATAAGGGAGAAATATTTCTGAATTAATAACAAATAGTGGGGCATATTAAACAACATAAAAATCAATTTTAAATTAATACATGCTGACTAAAAATGTACAAATACTGAGAAATGTAAAGGAGAAAAAAGTTACCCATAATTCTATTCTGCAACCATGGTAGTTTGGTATATTTCCTTCCAGTCTTATTCTAGAACATTGTGATTATATTATCCAGCTTTATACCATTTAATATTGAAGCTAGGACATATGGATATATTTTATTTATATATTTAAAAATAATAATGTATGTGTGTGTGTGTGTGTGTGTGTGTGTGTGTACATGTGTGTGTATATATATATATATATATTTTTTTTTTTTTTTTTAATGAAGAAAAAACTCTTGCTACTCCCAAAACTCTGTATGCCACTGTGCTGGGAACAGGACACTAGCTTTAGAAAACGAGAGGAAGGGAGTAACTTTCTATGGGGGAAGTCAAGGAAGGCTTCAAAGGTGTTCTCAAAAGATGACCATTAATTTGACAACTGGACAGGGCATTCCAGTAGAAGCAATAACACATAAAAGAGGAGGGAAAAATAGGAAATCCAATGTGGCTAAATGGTGGGGGTGGTGGTGGTGGGGTGGAGAGATGCTGTAATTAAAGCTGGTAAGATATGGATCGCTTATAAATTCTAAAGTAGAATGTTACTGGTCAAAACTGCCATCTAAGTAAAGTACAACACAGCAGCTTTAACTGGAATAATTCATGTGCTCATGATGAAGCTACAATGAAAAGGCTAAAAAAAAGCTGAGATTTGGGGAAGGCAAAGGGCATGAGTGAGTGTGGCTTAGGACGGCCAAGCTTGGAGAACCCAAGTCATACCATCATTACTACCATTAGTGTGAGGGCTTTCTAAATGCCTGATTTCAAGTGGAGCCCCTCACATGCCTTACCATGGTTCGCCTTCACAGCAACCCACTGAGAGAGGTATTATTACGATCCTATTTTACAGATAAGGAAACTGATGCTTAAGTTAAAACACTTTGGTTTAATTTCACACAAAGAGTAAGGGCAAAAGCTGCTTTTGAACCTAAATCTGCATGATTCCAAAGTTACAGTGAGGAACAGAAAATTAGAACCTAAAATAATCTTTGCTAAAGATTTTCAAAGGAACTATTATTGCTGTAGGCCTTCATTTGGGGAAGACTAAAATCATTCAAGACCCACACAAATACGCTTGACTGAGTTTTGACAAAGCTGGAAAAACCAGTACAATGGAGAAATACTAACCCATTCGTTTGTGTAAGCCATTCGTTTGCTAACAAATGGTGCTGGAGCAATTGTATGTCCATAGGCAAAAAATGAACCTCAACTTAAACTTCATACTTCTTACAAAAATTAATTCAAAATGGATCATAGACTTAAATGAAAAATATAAAATTATAATATCATCCCAACGATGATTTTTAAAAACATTGGAAACAAAAGAGATCTTTCAGCTTTAGCTGTAGGCAATATGAGAATAACGATGAAGACAGAGAAAAAGATGCCAGGCAGTGTGCGAAATGTTCTCCATGCTTTAGCTCACTTAAACCTTTAACATTCCGTGAAGGCAGAGACTACTACCGTCTCACGTTACAGATGAGACAACTGAGGCATGGAGTGGTCATGTAGCTTGCTCCACCCACTGCAGAGTCTGAGCAGCGCTGCCTGCCCTATTGCCACCCCAGCCATACACTTGGGAGCTGCCCCTCTGAAATGGTAAGGAAAGAATAAGATTCTTTTCTTATGCACCATGAACTATTAAAGGCGCCTGAACCAAGTTCAATTCTAGATGGAAGTAAAAAGCCAGCTGAGCCAGGAACTGTACTCATTCCTTCACCCCTCTGCATTCTCCCTCTGTAGGTAAATGGCTAGGCCAAGAGGCAAGTGCCCGTCTTTGACCACCCGAAAGTCATAAGGTCAGCGAGTGCCCTTTAGCTCCATACTGTCTTTACATCTCAACTGCACAGTGGCAGGTGTGGACTTCCAGGAGACACAAACGCCAAGCCTCCCGAGGAGCGCGCATACTTCCACGCCAGCACCTAAAGGACTTCAGACTCCATGGAGGGCTCTCATGCAGTGGGATAGTGCTGTTGGAGAGAGACTGCCTGTCTGTCACACAGGGGATCTTGTTTCTTTTTAAGTTCCCCTTCAGACAGCAAGGGGAGATGATAACATCACCGGAACCTGGTAAGATACTGGTCAAGCTGGCTGCTCACTGTCTGATATTGAAGCCTAACAGCGAAATTCAGGCATACTGTGAGCAGTTTCAGCAGCAGCTGTTCTCTTACCGTTCTACTACTCGCCCCCACCTTCCTTGTTTTTGCCGTAATGGCAGGAGGGACATAGAAATTCTCTATGCACCGGGACTTCTTCAAAGTGGACACCACTTCTGAAAAGCTGACTGGAAGGAGCTGTCCAGGTACGGAAGGGTTAAGGCGTGTCCTGTGCTGTTGGCTCTCCGTTATTATCACTTTGAAAAGCCGCTGGGTTTACAGGAAGAGTGTGAGAATGCTGCAGCTTTCCCAGCCAACATTTGGTTCCCATTACCGTGAATAATCTCTCTCCTCCCTCCTTTCCCCAACCCCCACCCTTTTTCTACTTTTTCCACATTTTATATTAAAAGTACATCAAACACTTTTCTTTCTTTTTAATATTTTCCTTAAGCTTCCTTCACTCGATCTGCTGGGTTCTGTGACTTTTCTGGTTATTCATTACTTAGAGGGGGAAGGGTCAGCTCCTTGGATGAAATCAGTCAAAAACAAAACCAGGACAGAAAAGCACCTAAGTAGTGTAGAGGAAAGAAGCTGACCCACAAGGATTCTTTCTAGGCTTAATTGATATTAAGAAAAGAAAGAGCCCACTGAGAACCCTTTACCTTCCTGCTTCTTGGCCCCATCTCAGTTGTATTCCTGCCCTAAAACAAAGCATCTCTAAAGTGATGTAGCTGAAGACAGGGTCTATTCCTCATTTCACCCTCAGCACAACTAGCAGAGAATTTGATAGCCCAGAGGCACAGAGAGATAGATCATGGTATGCAATGTTTGCAAGGGTATGGGGAAAAGAGAATCCTCCAGATTTGAGGGTATATTGGTATAGTTTTTTTAGAGGCCAATTTGACAGTACCTATCGAAATTCAAGGTACACGTATCATTTGATCCAACAAATTACACTTCTTGGAATGTATCCCATGGAAATACGTGCACTTGTACACAAAGACATCTGTATAAGGTATTCACTGCAGATGCCTAAATTGGATATAACTTAGTGCTCTTTAATAGAAGAATGGTAAAATAAATTATGGTACATTCATACTTTGGAAAACTACATACTGGTTAAAAATATTTAAGTAAGTTTATATGAACAAACTGAAAAAACATACAGACATTAGAAAGCAAAAAAGTCAAAAAAATACATGGAAAAATATACAAATTAACCTTTTCACTGTGGCAACTTCTGAGGAGGGGTCTTTATCTCCTTATAATTTACATATATATATATTTCTGTTAGATTATTTGATGATGTGGCTACATGTGTGTATTACGTTATATAATTAATTTTTTATAATACATGAGTATTTGTCTATAGAAAATAGAAATATATAATATATAACTATATATTATTATACTGTAATATAGTAATTATAATTATATATATTCTTCCTTTGATTCAGTACTGTATAACTTGTCTTGAAATAGAAGAAATTTGAAACTCAGAACAATTCTTAACTTTACAACATGTAACCAAGTCGCACTTACGAAAGTAGATAGTATAGAATATCATTAAGGGAATTTCCCAGAAAGTCCGACAGAATGAGAGAGAAATGAATAAACAAAAGAGAAGATATGATGACTCTAAGGGACCTGAAAGTTTCCAAGGGCATAGGCATGATAATGAAAACAGTGAACACTGATCTAACCAATAATTATACTATGTGTCTAATTCAAGGATGGGAGGAAGAGAAGTGTGTGCTATGCGTGTATGTGGTTGGAGTAGGGGCAGGAGGTAGTAAGGAATGCTAAACTTTCATCTTTTGATGGAAAGTTAATAAATAGTATGTAATATGAAAAGCCAAAAATGGCAGAACATATCATTTAGAAATATAAAGGTAAATAACAGAAGAAACAGCTAAAAAAAAAAGTTGAAAGCAGTTATCCCTGAGGTGTAGAAATTAAGGTTGGGTAGCAGCAAAAAAGAAGGGGCACAGGATTCCCATTTTCATTATAACTTTATAGAATTACTTCACTTTTAAGTCTATGTACTTGAATTATTGTGAGAACCAAACTTCGAGATGACCCCAACAATCCCTCCTCCTGGTATTCATACCCTTGTGTAATCGCCTCCCACACCCGAATAGAGCTGGCCTGTGTAAACAACAGGATGCTGCAAAAATGACAGTGTGGTTGAAAGACCTAAATCTAAGAGCTAAAACTATAAAACTCTTAGAAGAAAACAGAGCAAAAGCTTCACATCAGTGGATTTGGCAACGATTTCTTGGAAATGACACCAAAGGCAAAGGTAACAAAAGAAAAAATAGAAAAATTGTATTTCATCAAAATTAAAAACTTTTATGAATCAAAGGACACTATAACAGAGTAAATAAGCAGCCTATAGAATGGGAGAAAAAATTTGCAAATCATACATCTCATAAGGGATTAATATCCAATACCTATAGATATCTCACCCTAACCTCTGGAAAGAGGCTGTGTTCAAGTCTCCTTATTAGGAATTCACTGACCATCTAATAAAGACCAATACCAGAGTCTCTGTGCGGAGGACCCAGGCTCCAGCTATGGCCACCACTTAGTGTATTTACACAGAAAAAATAAAGTGAATTAATTAAGATTAAAAAAAACCCAGAATTTTCATATGATCTAGCAATTCCACTCTGGAAATATATCGCCCAAGACTGAAATTAGGAACACGAACTATTTATATACCTACGTGAATAGCAGTATTAATCACAACAGCCAAAAGGCATAAGCAACCCAAGTGTCAATCGATGGATGAATAGATAAACAAAATGTGGCACATACATAAAATGGAATATTATTCAGTCTTAAAAAGGACGAAATTCTGACACAAATTACCATGGAGGCACCTTGAAGATATTATGCTAAATAAAATAAGCTGGTCACAAAAGGTCAAATACTATACGATTCCACTTCTGCGAGGTACCTAGAGTGGTCAAATTCACAGAGAAAGTGGAAAAGTGGTTGCCAGGGTCTGAGGAAGGTAAATGAGGAGGATTTTTTAATGGACACGGAGTTTCAGTTTTGTAAGATGAACAGAGTTCCGGAAATGGATGGTCATAATATACTTAATGCTACTGAACTGGACCCTTAATGATTAAAATGGTAAATTTTATGTTATGTGTATTTACCACAATTAAAATAAAAAAAAAATTTAAACGATGATGTGTAACTTCTGAGGCTAGGTCATAAAAGACACGGTGGCTTCTGTCTTTCTCCTGAGTCATTTGTTCTGGGGACACACAGGCAGCCCTGTGGAGGAGTCCGAGTGGTGAGGAGCCGAGGCCACCTGCCAACAGCATGAACTCATCATCCATGTGAGGGAGAGCCTTCCCGGAAGCAGGTCTTCCAGTCCTAGGTGAGCCCGCAGGTGACTGTAGCCCCTTTGGCTGACTCTTTAACTGCAACCTCAGCAAAGAGCCTGAGCCAGAACCACCCAGTTAAGCTGCTCCTCAATTCCTGACTCACAGAAACTGAGATAAGTGTTTTTTGTTTTCAGCCACTAAATTTTGAGATTATTTGTTATGCAGCAATAGAGAACGAAATTACTTAGATGACAAATTTTAAAAGGAAAAGAAAAATTAGCTTTAAAGCATTATCATAACAGAGTGGCCTGCTATCCGACCACAGCACATACTAGGGTACATTATGCCACTATGGTCTGCTACTGGAGTACAATGCATCTCTTCATTAAAGCCTTGAGAGATTCTCAACGTTCTGGGCAGAGAAAACTTCATAAGTGTGTAAAGTTTGATCAGTATGTAAAATATATTTGACTATATATTTTAATACAGTGTTACAGCTATGTCATTCAGATGAATGCTGAGCTGGCTGGATCTTGTAGCATGGCGTCGCTTAGGATACATCTGCAATATGTAAGAGGTGATACATAACATTGAACTGGTTCCAAATACAGACAGTATGTTTATTAGACTATGGAGAAACTTTTCCTTGTGAGTCCAATCAAGGCAGTAAATAAATAATATTACTCAAATGGCCACAGAAGGATGGATGACTGAGGAGTATACATGCAGCAGTTTAATGCAGGGGTCCTTAAGCCTGGGGCTGAGGACCAATACTGAGCGAGCGAAGCTTCATCTGTATTTGCAGCCACTCCCCAGCACTAGCATCACCACCTAGCTCCACCTCACATCATCAGGCATTATAAGATTTTCATAGGAGCACCGGTCCCTGGTGCCAAAAAAGTTAGGGACTGCTGGTTGAATGGACACCATGAATTATTACTCTACTTCAATACTGATTCCACCGAGTGGAATTCACTGGGTATTGTTTTGTCTTTTAATTCCTTCAAGTGTGTCGAGCAAAGTTCTAGTATACGGAACTGCGGAACTGCGTTACAGACACAAAAAGGGTAACAACTGTAGCCACAGCAGGTTTTTGATCAGCTCAGTGTTAGGGTTCCTTCCTAGAGGAAGCCAAAGCTTAAATCCTGAAGATGACAAGCATGTTGAGTTGTAGCTCTGGTTAAAGGAAAAGGTCTACATTTTCCATCTAAATTTTTTGTGGTGCCAAAGATAGGCACTAGCTAGAGGTTGCCTAGGAGGAAGTCGGATCTTATGATCCTAGGTATTTATGAACCTAGGTATTTAAATCCATTCAGGATACATTAAACCAGTGGATACTATATGTCAGAAACTGCATTAAGGGCCAACAGAATAAAGCTGTATAAGTCTTGACTTCAAAAGAGATGGTAGGGGAAAGTCATGAAAATTATAACACAATCTAAATGCTGTAGCTACAAAACAAGAAGCTGCCTCTGCAAGGGATGTGGCAAATGGTGCACAGAGTAAGGGTTACAGTTGGGTTGGATCAGAACGACAAAAAGAATCTGCCAGATGTGAATGGCGAAGCGGAAGATAATGGAAACATTATGTATAAAGATCCAAAAATGTTAAAAGTAAAAACAAAAAACCAAAAAACTCTCCCGACTTCTTCATCTGACATTAGAGGGCAGATAATGGGATAAAATCCCCTCAGCATGGCACATTAGGCACTTTAACTTTCCCATCTCATCTTGAACCATTTCCTATACTGCCCATTAGGCATGCTCTTCCACGCCTCCCTGCCTTCGCACAAGTCTCTGCCATTGTCACCTAGTAAAAAATAATCCATTCTCTGCAAAGTCTATTCTGTTCTTCCCCTGACAGAGCTTATTCCCTGAGGTCCTGAGATGCCTTTTATTGGCATGTTCTCTGCACTGTGACTGTTCTTCACAGCGATTATTTCTTACCTACTGGACCAACCACTAAGGCAGTGAGTTTATCATTGTGGTCTTTGTGCACCCAGAGCCTGGACACATCACAGTCATGCAATGTTTGCTGAAAAAACGAATGCACAAATCAATAAACCTTCCTGTCTCTGGAACAGTCTTATGTTCCACCAGGACATAAGAAGGGAACTAGAACAAATGAACCTGTGAAGAGTTAAAGGATTCAAATAGAAAAATCTCCAGGCAAAGATTTAGAAACCTTGGGTTCTAGTCCTTCCTTTATCACCAGGTAGGCGTGAGAATTTGCACAACCCACTTAAGTTCTCTGGGTCTCGATTTTTAACACCTATAAAACAGGGTATAAATAGATAACGTGGACATGTTCACAATAATTCCCACTTACTGAGCACTTACTCTGTGGCAGGCACTGTATGAACATGCTTTTCTTATGTCATTTAATTTTCACTGGCTCCTTGGAATACCCCTATGAAGTAGGCATTTTATTTTCACTTAGAAATTTGAATAATCAGCTCAAAGAACTTGCCCTAAGTAACAAAGATAGTAAGTGGCTAAAAAAAGGAGGGGTCTGCTTCTAAAATACATGCTCTCAAACACTTGATAATAACATTTAAATGTTGAGATCTTAGATATTTTAAAATATAAGAATTCGGAACTTCTCAAGCCATATGACAGCACTAAAAATGGCAGTGCTTGTTTATCTACTTTGCTCTGAGAAAGAGGTGCCTTAAGGTGATGGGGACTGAGTGACAGGGATGTGAAAATGCACCAAACATCCAAGTCTTAAAAGGGAGAACTGACTTTCTAGATGAAAGGTCTGACCTCAGAGGAAGAAAATGCAGGAGGACATGACATGGAAAGGGGCACTGAAGGGACAGCCTTGCAGAAGAGCAAGGGCAGGGAGAAAAGGAAAACAGGATAGGACGAGAGCTGTGCTGAAGGTCATGCGGGCTGGGGCGGGGGGAGGAGGATGACGGGGTCTGATGCTGTAGACAGAGCTGCGGGAGGTGGAGAGCCACGCTGAGGAGGTAAGGGTCCACCAGGATAGCAATTCCAGCCCAAACTGAGAAACGGGGCAGGACAACCTTGCTTCTTCAAGGCAGAGCGGGTTAAAAGAGAGAGAGCTCAGCCTGAGCCTGAGGAGAGAAGGGGGAGACTAGTAAGAAAAAGAATGACCCCACAGGTCGGAAAAGATGAACCTGCAGACTGAAAGAGAGGCGATGACAAAGGGTGCCTGGGATGGACTATTTAATGCTTTAAACCTCTGCCAAGCTGAGTAATGTGGGACTGAACTTGTGATTTACCTCAACTCTGGGAGAGATTAGTCTATGTATCATCAGCAGCATAAACAAACATTATTATTTTATAGTGGCATTATTAATACTGAAAAGACCTGATTGTGTGCAGTACCTCCCAGTTTACATGGAACTCCCATGACAATCCAGGCATTATCACTTTTCACATGGCAAAATTAGGCTCAAGTTTTGTCAAAAGATCTACCCCAAGTCAGGAAGTTTCAGGTGGACCTGAGACCAGCATCTCGGTCCTCCCATTCCTGGTCCAGGGTTCTTTGTGTGGGGATAAAATACACAAAGCAATTAAATTTGTATACTTTATCTTTAACAGACTTACATCTCAGAAGAGAAAAGACAAAGGTATAAAAAGTGATTACACAAGGCAGCACATAATATACTCTAAAAGAGTAGGGTTCAGAGGAAGAAGAAAATTGAGGGGAAGCTGGTAAAGGTTTGAGGTGACTGTAGACTGGATGGGAAAAAGGGATCACTAAGCGAGAAAGCAGGGAAGACCTAGAGTGGGGGCTCTGGAGGGGTACTCTGCAACCCAGGCCCTCCCCCACAGCAAAGCACTTGCAAGTCAATCATTTAACAAATATTTATTAGTTGACATTGTGCTAAATGCTGAGGATGCAAAGGTGAACAAGATCTCTGTTCAAGAAATGTACTCCAAGACCAAAAGTGTTAGAGTTATATGCTGGATGTTGTCATCTATCCTTTTGGAAAAGGGAGATGGTCTATTCTCAAAGAGTGATGCCCCAATCCATTAGAGAAAAGTAGGAATTCCAATTTTTCAAAACTTACTACTTTCCCAAAATAGAAAAGGACTCTTTTTGCCTCTCCATTGGCAGGTGATCAGAAAAGGTCAGAAGTGAAAAGGGAACAGGGAGCATCAAAGTGGCTATTTCACAGCAGAGTCACAGTAAAAAAAAAAGAAGCAAGAATGTTGTGTTTAGCAACTTCACAATTTTATATCTATCCTCCTAACATCCAAGCTCCATTGTGTACACAATGCATATATAGTAAAGAAAAAAATGTGATATGGGAACACAGTGAGAGTCTACAAAGTGCTGAAACAGCATACCTGGCAGCTGCTAAAACAAAACTTCAAAGATTTGGCTTCTTTGAAAAGCCATTAGGCAGGACCCCACCCACTCCCCCTGCTAGCCACAGCTTCCCTGGGAGCTAGTACCGTAACCACTTCCGCATGTTTGGCTCTGTTCCCCAGGGCTATAGCAGCTCTATAAGCCAAGTCAGAACTGCCAGCCAAGCAGGTAGGGGGCTGGGGGCTGGGTTAGTATAGAAAAGCAAGACGTCTACCCAATATCTAGCCATGGGCGTATCCCAGAAAATAAAATAATATTGAGATCTGTTTAAAAAGCCCCTTCCTCTCAGACAGCCCAGCTCTGATTGGTTAGACACTAGTAATACAGAAGCTCTGGGCTTTTGAGATTCCCAAGGCATTAGAATATGCCCCTCCCAGCACCACAAATTAGTTCAAGAACAACATCTGTGATAAATCTTCAGATATAAACAGAAAAAGTCTTGACATCTACAGAAGAGCCTAAAAGGATAATCAAGATTATGCCTTTCTTAGAAACTTATTTCTTTGTATTTTTTTAATCTATTGACCAAGTTTGGGTCTTTAACACATCTTTGGGTCAATCATCTAGTTCTGCGCTTGGTTGCCAACATGGTCACCACGAGTCACATGTGGCTTTTGAACATTTGAAATTTGGCTAGTATGACTGAGGAACTAAATTTTTCATTTTATGTAGTTTTATTTCATTTAAATTCAAATATCTATGTGTGGCTTATGGCTACTATATTAGACACCATTGATCAAGTCACTTATTCACCAAATATTTACTGAACACTTTGAACAGGTAACTGTAAGGACATAAAGATGTACAAGATGCAGGGTTTTCCGTCAAAAAGCTTACAATCTAATACAGGAGGTAAGACAAGCACACAACCGCAATATAATAGAGGACGATGTGGTAAGAGTCACAGCAGAGGTAAGCAGATACTAGAACTGCAGTAGGGGGGTGGTGGCCTGACATGATGTTGTCCCCACACTAACCACTCAGGCAGAAGGTGCCAGTAACTCTACCAAATGAAGGACAGCAAGGAGGAAGAAACTACTATAAAGAATACAAAAAAGATGAAACACCACAGAAACACATTCAGCAAACACTACAACTGAGTAGTCAACCCATGTGAAAAAGCTGAAGTCGCGAGATAGCTATCTTGTACTAGACTGCCAAAGATGGCGGATGCCCTTTCACTCAGAATTATCTTTTAGGAGTAGCTCTTAAGGCTCCTGTCGGTTACATGGGGTGGGGAAAAGGATGGTAAAGGAAAGGTTCTCTGCTTTTCCTCTTTTTCTACACCCTGCCTCTACCCCTCCTCCCACCTCCCAGATTATGGAGGGCTTCTTCCTTATAGGGCACTTTTGATTTTGGATAACTAGGAAAAACTGAATAAGGTCCAAAGGAGAAGCAATAAAGACCTGATTCCTTGGGAAGCGGGTAAGTGAGCTCTAAACTCAACGGAGAAGAAACAGGGCCTTACTCCTAGTGTTTGGCTCAGTAGGATAGGCAGAGCCACAAAGATCCATTCTCTAGCAATGAAAATTTGTTCACTTAGTCAGAGCTTCTTTTGAATTATATCTTTTTAGGAACTTGAGTCCAGTGGATGAGGAATAGAAGAAATAGAAACCCTATCGACATCTGCTTGGGAGATCAGAAAAAGTTGCACAAAGGCTGAGCTGAGCCAAACCCTATAGGAGAAAAGGGTTTGGACAAGCAGAAATGCAGGTGAGGAGCAGGGTGCCCATTCATTCATCCTTTTATTTAGTATTTGTTTTTTATTTTTACGTGTCTGTTTACCAAGTGTCTGGGACACAATAGTAAATGAGACAACTTATACGTTCATGAAGGAGTGACAGTAAGCAAACGGTAAACCAATAGGTAAGTGCTATAGAATGGTATATACGAGGATGCAGTGATGGGAAAATATAATTATGTTTGATCCACTGAGTTCGGCTGGAACGGAATGTGTGAAGAAGAATAAAACTGGAAAGGTAGATTGGGGTAAATGTTCGCCGTGAATATCAGGCCACATTATTTTTTGTTTTTTTATTCTTACTTTTTTTGTTACATTACGAGGTCTTTTTACTTTTTCCTCAAATATTGAAATTATAAAATTAATAAAATATCAATAAAGAAAATCTTTAGAATAAATAACACAAATTAAAATGACTTAGATCTGAGAGGTAGAAGTTCAATTGTGCCAAATGTCTAAGCTGTATTCTCCAATTTATCTTTATCAGCAATAAAGCCAGTATTTTGCTATCTCTCTGATTTTTTTCTATAATTTCTTGTTTAGTTGTGAATTAGAGGAAACAAGAAGTATGATTAATGATGCTTCCTAGGCCCCCAATACCAACTTCTAGACCTCTTGGTGGTTATATGAACTGAAAAATCTCCTTTGCAGTTAAAAGTAGCTTGATTTTAGTTGCTATCACTTGAAACTCAAAGTATTTTGACTAATACATTATTTTTAAAAGAAACGTTCTGCTTCAGGAAGGTTCGTTCCCATTCACCATCCCTTCAAAATGCCTTATGCAACTTGTGCATTATCTTTCTTTCCCTTCACCTCTTCTTCAACTATCTGTAGCCTATACATAATCTAGGCCTGAATTTAAATACTACCATAAACCTTTCCTGCAGAGTATTATCCTTCCACCTATTTTAGTATCCTTTCTGAACTGTGAACTCCTCTGAACCCATATGCCCCCCCTTTAATCAGTCATTTTGTATTTCAAGTGCAAAAAAATAAGTAAACATACAGGGCAGCATTCTCTAAACCACTCTTGCTGAACCACTGAACTTAGCAGGAGCGTGGGGGCACGTTGCTTTGATGCTCTCATAGATCCTCGCATACTGTCAAGCACAACGTAAATGTGCAATTCTTTCTTGATTAATATTAGCCTCTTTGCCTAGCCAAGCCCCATTCAGCTTTCCAGATTCGGCTCACACCCCTTTCTTTTTCATGAAGTTTTTGCCCCTTTCTCCAGAGTCATCAATTTCTCCTCTGAACTCACACCACTTACAGCATAATCCCCTTATTCAACAATTAAGCACATATTGTTTGACAGTACCTGCATTAATAACTTAAACAACTATTAACTTTCCTCCTTGAGGACAGAGACCTTGTCTACCACCTCTTCCAGAGTGCAGCCCAGTGCCTTGTATTTAGGGGATATTCAGTACATGCCTGTTAACTTTTTTTGGGATAACGTTGTTTTAGCAACTAGTAGATAAAGCCATTTCCCAGCTAGAACATCACCTATTACCAATTTCATCTTTCCTCATTTTCAAATATTTCAGTATAATAAATATGTGGTGAAGAAGATAACAAAACTCTTCTTTTGGGGGCTTCTATTTCAAATGTCAGTGTTGGTTTCAAGCAGTTTGTAAGATATTTGAGAGCACTAATTATATAGGCAGATTCTTTCATGTACTCAATTTTCTTTGGTGCAACCCAGTTTCAAAACATAATTTGATTTCCTCCAGCCTTTAAGTACATCTCATTTATTAACATCCTTTATGGTTTCTTTACCTGCTGTGTCAGAAAACCTGCTTTTCTCATGTAAATCCTAGGTTGTAATCATATTACTGAGATGTGCCCATATTCTATTTTCATCGCAGAAAGATAGTAAAACTTATTTTAAGAATCAGGCCAAACGCACTGATTATTGGCTTCGAAGCCAAATTAATACAAGTCTTAGCCTGATAATTCATGAAAAGTCCAAAAAATCCCCCATCCTTTTACTGCCTCTGAAGTATAAAAATGGTCCAATTGGGACAAGAGTTCTACTGTTAATTACTATGAACACCTAGGCCTCCTATATGATGCAACATTTTGAATTCCTAAGCTCTCATATTCTGGGCCCCTCCCACAGCCAGCCTTATTTGCATCTCTCAAAAAACACTTGGCTCCATACTTAAATGGCCTTTTAAGTTTGGCTTCTCTTATCTTCCTTTAGGAACATTTTAATGGTTTGTAATCAAAACAGTAACAAAGGGATACTTCCCAATAAAAATAACGCAAACCTCAGAGTTGTGATTAGGTGTAACTGCTTTCCCTATTATGATATTGTGTGACACTGAATGTCAGTGATGGCCAGCTGTATCTAAACTAGGTGCTAAATTAAGTGGTATAGCAATACCACATCCTACGCGAGTCTAATTTTATGTTTCTCTCTTTTCTGGAAAAGGAACTAAGAGTTATCAAGAAAGTACACCAAAACCAGAATCTATACCAACTCTGCTCTTCAAGATGGCTTCAGGGATGAGAGGACCTATATTCCTTTTCAGAGGCTACAAGTCTATTGTTTTCTATTATTAAGACACAAATACCAGTTTTTTTCCTTTTAGCCTATTAAGTCCTTAAAAAAAGGATTTTTTTAAAGGCACTGATTTCTTAGTTGTACTTGGTCAATAACATGCTGAGTCTTTTAGTAAAAAGATGGGCAGGAGGGTAGGATGGGATCTTTAACCAAAGGTTTAGGGAAGCTGGCTGGTCTTCCTTCTAAATCTGTTGAGTCAACATTAAGTAAGCTTTAAAAATGAATCATCAGTGTTTCTCTACGGGAGTCAGAAAGAAAGATATAGTGTTTCTTCACCACCGATTCTTTCCAAACGTTTTCAAGGCTGGTAAACAGAGTTAACTTGGAAAGATAGATGATAGAAAATCCTGTGAAAATTAAACCGATTCTGAATTAACTCCGATATCATTTTTTAATTCTAGAAAAGGGGTCTCATTTGGCTTAGTACATGGATTTTTGTCATTCAGGTCTCTTAAAACCAGCATAATCATCAATTATGGATAAATATAAAATTACGAAGTGAAGAGTTAAATAGGATAAGATCTTGCCTCTAACAACGACTCTGTGTGTATGCACGTGTGTGTGTTAATCCTAAGGTGGTTTATCTTTAATACTTTGCGGGGGAGGGGAGGAGGCAAACTAAACTGGAAAATGCTAAGCTGGCAAACCACAAAGCAAACTGCATTTTATTTTGGCTTGCAGATAAGAAAAGATCCACTTCTTTTACTCCTGATCCTAGGCCCATTCCCAAACTTAGTTTGCCTAGGCCCTGGTATGATGTCCAGCCAGCTATCTCTGACACATTTCCTAAGTTTACCAGCATTCCTTCAACAGGCAGAAGCCCAATCCTTCTGGCCTTGGCACAAACGCCCATGGCACTCAGCTTCCTTGGTGAATGAGGAACTGTATAATCTGTCACAGAGCCTGAACTGACACAGAGCATAACCCATGAGAGGTTATGTGTCTGGCTGAGTGAAAAAAGAAGAAGAGGAATTTCAGATAGACATACAGGCCTTCATCACTCATGTGCCAGAGAAACATTTTACCCAAGGGGAAGGAATGGTGAGAGCTAGGACTCAAGAGGAGGGAGGTCAGGTAAACTTTATTCTATGGAAAGGAAGGAAGGAGAATAGGGAGTGAAATATTACTTCTACAAAACTCTGGACATGAAAGAGTATTTTTTTAGGCCCCCCCCAAAGTGGTTTCTTTTTGGGATTGTGCTCTTTGGCTAGTGAGTGTTGTTTATATAACAGGATAAAGTACAAAATTATAAGCTCCAAACTCCTCCAGAGAAAAGCTCTCCCAAAGCTCGACCCCCAGGATAGATGGAAAATATGAGTGTTTACTGGCTGGAACATCAAGCTGCAATGGAAATTTCAACATTTAGAAGAAGATAGTGGAGAGGAAAGGCCTGTTGAGTAGAAAGAAGTCACCCTTCGACAAAGGGGTCAAAGAAAAAGGAAGAGTCTCCTGCTGGCCCCACTCTGATGCCCTCCCTCCACAGCTGGAAAGACCACATCTCTGTAATGCAGCTCCAGGAGCACACTGCATGTGAGTGATGGCCAGTTTTCTCTCAATTAGATACTAAAATAACTGGTGTAGCCATACCGTATCCCAAGCAAACCCAATTTTAAGTTTCTTCTTCTTTTTTTTTTTTCTGAAAAGAAAATTATCATCAAGAACCTATACCAAAACCAGGCACTCTACTGGCTGCTTTCGCATACAATTAAATCTGATAACTACTTAATGAGGTAGGTATCTTCATCTGTATTTTAAGCAGATGGGGAAATTGCGTCTCAGAGAAGCAAAATAACTTATCCAACATCACATACTCAGCAAGACAAACCCAGATCTGTCTGACCCTAAAGTCCCTTCTTTTTTCACTACGCCATGCCATCTTCCTAGTAGGAGTTGATGGCCCCCTTTTCTATAAAGTTAACAAACTTTTAAATAAATAGAAGTATTCGAAGGAATAGGTTCAGAATAATTCCCTTAAAAAGGGGCAGAGGATAGAAGCAAAACCTTACCATTTTGGTCACTGAATAATTTTTGCTGAACTTTGAGGCTCTCTTTTAAAACTTTATACACTCCTCTTTTATTTTATTGTGGGAAAAAAAGCATAACTTTAAATTTACCATCTTAACCATTTTGTTATTATCCTTATTTATTCTTAACCAACTGTACATTGTTACATGTACAATTGAGTAATGTTAAGTATAGTCACACTATTGTGCAACAGACCTCTAGAACTTCTTCATGTTGCAAAACTCCAACTCTATAGCCACTGAACACTGATTCCTTTCCCCTCCTCCCCCCTAGCCCTTGGCAGCCACCTTTCTATTTTCTGTTTCTATGATTTTGACTACTTTAGATACTTCAGATGAGTGGAATCACACAGTATTTGTGTGTCTGTGACTAACTTATTTCCTTTAATAAAATGCCCTTGAGGTTTAAACCCTCATATACTCTTCTTGATACTTCGAATTGCCTGCATCATAGATTTAAATCTTCGATATATGCCGCCCAACAGTGCTAACCATTCCATGTGTATCTGGCTCTCTCTCCCCACTAGTGATCAAACACAATGTCTTCAGTCTTTTAGACCCTACCCAGCACCTAGCACCCTGCTAAGAACATGAAGATACACCCTGAACAGTAAACTCTGTGAGATCAGGGACCATTCTGTTTCTTTATTGCTATTCCCCAGTATGTAACATAATGCCCGACACATAGAAAAGGAATAGAACATATTTTTAAAAGAAAATAACAAACTCAATATCTCTGAGAATGAAAAGATGGGAAGTCAGAGACTTGACATTGGTAAGAAATAATCTAAAGGAAGGGAGAAGAGTATTAGCTAAGCTAGAATCAGACTCTCTAAAAAACATATTCCTAAAAATTATGTAAAGCAGGATACTAGACTCTTTATGTTGCTAAAGGATAAGAGGGAAGAGGGACAGGGTGACAGAA
Source organism: Pteropus medius (assembly GCF_902729225.1). Taxonomy (NCBI): domain Eukaryota; kingdom Metazoa; phylum Chordata; class Mammalia; order Chiroptera; family Pteropodidae; genus Pteropus; species Pteropus medius. Next base: position 3,733,039 of record NW_024349797.1, on the reverse strand, counting down.
ATATGGCCCAAATTTCCAAGATTTGGTGTTTCAGTGAACCCCATTCCCCAGCATAGAATTTAAGGTTCTGACGTACAGCCGTTCTCTAGAGTGGGCACCGGCCAGGCTGAGCAGCCCATGCCCATGACGTCTCGCCCTGTCATACAACAAGGAGGAACAAACTCATGGCTGTGCTTTCAATCTCCCCCACCTTTAATATCGAGGAACAGACAAATCCTCAGGTTGCGTGTGTGAAAAAGCCAGAGATGGATAAAAATAATTCAATGACAAATGCTGGAAAAACATACAAAGGGGCAGAAGCCAGACATTCGTGGGATTCCCTGACAGCTCGATCTACAAGGAAGGGCTGGACTGGAAAAAAACAGGGCCTCAGGTTCCTGCCAAGCCGTCTGAGGCCCTGTCCTTCCCAAATCATTCCAAGCAGCAGCCAAGACTTTACAGTAACCCTTCTAGGTCTCACAAGGAAGATGCGCAGTGAACCCACTGAGCACTCCTCACCTAGAGAGTGCTCCTCCCTGTCCTGGTTCGGGTCCACATGAGGCTGGCAGTAATGAGGAAATGCGTCTGCCTATCAGTTCTTAGCCCCTAACAACTCATGTGCCCAGAAAATGGAAAATCAAAAGGCAGCACGAAAAATCCTACCCATCTCATTGGCTAAAGAAAAGCTTAAATACCCAGGTATCAGCATCTAGAAACCGAATACAAACCCTTTAAGAAAAAAGAGGTCATGAACACTGGGTACCTGCATCCTGGAGGCCCTATTGTATAATTCTAAATTGGCCTTGCTCAGAGGCACACCTCAGGCTTCTAAGCATGTGACTGTATTTGGCCCTGACTACTCTCTCTTCTGGAGAATGGCCTGCAATTAATCTCACTTATTACCTCTGAAAAGTAACAACAGAGGAATGGCTGGCCAAGTCCAACTCCAGAGTGTCTAGGGAACTGCAAGCTACATGGCCAGGCCTCAGACTGTCTGGGCAAGTCGTGGGCTCTTTGCCTTCCTCTCCCACAACAAAGCTTGAACAGGGACTCCAGACAGACCAAAGGAACCGAGGGATTTGAGGAGCTGGGCTGAGCTCACACTGACCCAATGGGAGACGACAGCCCTGAGGCTACATTTGGGATGGTTTCAAAAAGCGGGGGAAGAACAAGGTTGTCTGGTGAAAACTTGTGTGATCCATAAAATTGAGAACAATAGCAACACCACAGGGAAATGAAAAATAACACTATTTGCAGAGTTCTCGTGAGTCACCAGTTTTCATTCCTGTGGCTACCAAGTCACTGAATCCTGATGAAAAGTACAGCCAGCAATGGATTCTCTTTACATCCTGTTACTGTTCACAGGACCATCCCTAGTTTAGTGAGTTACCAGAGTTTATCAGCACCGGACTCCACTGTTGCTATTGTAGAAAACCACGTAAGAGTACCTTTTATTTACTTAGCACCCACTTCCGCGGAGATCAAAGTACTTCAAGGGCAATCTAAAAGCTCTCAAAACAGGCCAGTTTATATGTAAGTATGCTTACCTAATGAAAAGATTAAATGAATAGTTTAGGGTCACTTAGTGTCAAAACCAGTAATAAAACTCACATCTCTAAACTACTAATCCCATGTTCATTAAACTTAGTCACCTTACTACTAAGGAACAAGAGACTAAATAAATATCTTCAAAACAGTGACTTACCAATTAAAAACAGAAATCGGGGCATGGTACTGTGTAGAATGCCCGCTGGAGTTCTGGCTGGGGCCCACATCATAGCCAGGTCTGGAAGGACCTCTGAGAATTTTTAGGGCTGCTTCAGAGTAGGTACCTCTGGGAGTTCCACATGGAACTGGAACTCTCAAAACTGAGCATCCAGGCTATCCTGGCAACCAGAGGTTACCTAGGGGCAGAGGAAGATCTCCCAGGGCTACCCTGGACTGGAATGAAACCTACAAATTGGCCCTTAAGCTTAAAGAGTAGGTGAAGAGAGGACTGACATGGGTGCAACAATCCTGGAAAGAGACCAGGGGACTCTGTGGGGGCTGCTCTCTGGTGCCAGTGGCTCTGAAGTCGATTGTATAAAGTGCCGTTCTACCATAGCTCTCGAGCGCAGTCTGGCTGGGGTTAGTCCACCCACAGCGCTGGACTCGAGATCCCGCCTGACTTTGATGGATCCCTCATCTTTCTGTGTCGCAGCACTAACAGGTGCTACACCAAGAGAAGGCTCTATTATTTATTTGAAAAAATGTCCCTCATTCTATCTACAAGCATAACAAATGCTAAAATTCTACTTCGAAAAATGTGAAGTTTTTACATTTTGTTTATAGTATGGAAAACAGCTATAGCTTTGTCATATAGATTATATATCCAAGATTGCAGTGAAAATGTTTTCCATAGAAACAAGGCTCTGATTATAAAATGAAAATAGAATATTTAGAGGATGTCCTGTCTTTAAAAGTCCTGCCTCTTAGTCTTCAGCTATTTGTAATTCTCAACTGAGATGATTCTTTTCACCCTTGACCACAATAATTACTGGTATGAAAGACACCGTAGCAGAGCATGATGCAATGTGTTTATGTTGTTTCCTGGGCATAGTCTCTGCTTCCCACATTGGTTCCTTAAGAAATAATTCTAACATCCACGGGTACTTTAACAACGATTAAGTATTTCCTCCATGCCCAAGTCTTTAGTCACCCCTCCCAACCTCAAGGCAAGTCAGCATACTAAAAGAAGGCTGCCTGGCAAAGGCTGGAAGTGCTGGCAAGGAGGTGGGGACTCAGCGGGACACCTACGGCACAGTTTCTTCATTTGGCGGGAACAATATCTCGGCTGGTCAGAATACTTCACTAGAATAGTCACATTCCTCTCCAGCTCATTTGACTCAGGAACAGATGCAATTAAACCCATATTTAATAGCCACTAAAGCAAGGTGTACTATGGAACCCACTTCTTGCATTTTTTTTCCTAGAGGGAGACTTAAAATATGAATCGAGACTAGAATTCAATACAGCGGTTTCTTTAATTCAGGAGTTGCTTACTTATGGCCTGAATCTCTTTGGATTTTATCCTCTGTCACTTCTCCTGACTACATAAAGGAAATTTCCTTCCCATTTTCCACATGAACATTATCTAATTAAACTCAGGCTGCCTGAGTTTAATTAGATAACCTAGATGAAAACGTAAAAAACAAATACATCCTTCAAAAGAAAAGAGTCCAAAGTTACTGAAACACACTGTAGTAGAAGGTATACAAAAAGAATTGAGACAGAAAATGCCCAAAGTCAATACGTGGCTATAGGCAGGGATTAAACACAGTATAAATTCTTGTTCTTTCTCCCAGAAGTGAAGTTATTGAACTGTATCAGATATTTCCTTTCCATTTGATTTGGCCACAAACCACCTTATAAGTAAAATGGGGTCCTATATTCAAGTACCACAGGATTAGAACAGGTGGGGGAAGGCACCTGTCTTATCAGTGTCTGTGCAGGGAGCTCAAGGTGGGAATGGCTTGCTTAGGACCCGGGCCGGCCATCCCTGTGTGACCCAAACGCTAGCTCCATAGCCTTTCACATACCTGCTTCCAGGAGGGGTGGAGTGGCTCTCGGGAGCTTGGGGGTCTGACTGTATGGACCATGACGGGCCGCTAGGACTGAAGACAGGCCGAAGGGTGGGGGGAGTTGAAGCACTGCTTCTATTTATGACGCCACTTGCCAAATTCAGGTTTGTTACCTAGAAATGAAGTGAGGGAAATAACCTGATTTTACAGAGTTTTAGAAAAGTATCATTAAAAACATATGGGAAAAATCAAGTTAAGTCCAAGAGATGCTGACTCATCTGAGCTGAAACAGTGGCTGTGACAAAGGCACCCATTAAAGGCTGGCTTCTGTGCACATCGAAGAGCAGAAGTGAGGGTGGATAGTGTCAATATAAGTTAACGAGTATTTATTTTGCTCCTACTATGTGCAAAGCATTATACTGTCCTAGGTGTTGTAAAATACAAAGATGAATAACAAAAATAGCAAGAATTTACTACGTATTTACTCTGTGCCAGGCAAGGTTCTAAGAAATTAGGAAAACTACTGAGCCTTTCTGGCTCTTGTTTCCTCATCTGAAAGTTCTAAATGCTAAATATATTTTAGTTATAAATAATGATAGTTATTATAATATAGAAAGAACTCAACTGATTTAAAAGAAAAAAGATGCTGCACGGTCGCTAGAAAAAGGGCACTGACTTCAATAAACAATTTATAGAGAAGGAATATTATTAGCCAATTAAACATTTAAAACTAGCCAATTCCATTAGCAATCAAAAAAATGCAAATTACAACATACCACTTTTGCATGTTACATTGGTATACCATAATAAAAAACATAGCACCTAATAACTGTAAGGGGTTAGATAGGTATTTATATTACTTATGTGACTATAAATTGGTAGAGTCTTTCTAGAAATAAATGTGGTGATATATTATTTAAGGTATTATTAAAATATTTGTATACTTTGATGCTACAATCTAACTTGTAGGAACTATGCTGAAAAACAATTCATATGATTAATGATGGTGACTATTATAATAGTGGGTACTATTTAAAAGAACTTACAATGTGTCAAGCTCTGCGTAAATGAATGACTACATTATATGCATCTCATTTAAATTGTCATAATTCTGAAGGTAAGTACTATTATAATTTCCATTTTACAAAGAAGGAAACTGAAGCCCAGAAATGCACTGAGGCCTCGGAATAAATGGCAGAACTAGGATCTGAACCATGATCTTTGGTTCTCCAATGCCTGTGCTCTTACTCATTACACTATATTATAAAAAGTGTTTGGAAACAAGCATTGATTTTAATACTGAAAAAGGAGATCTAAATGGTTAACAGTATTGTTCAACAAATTTTTCTCTTCCACATAAAGGAAATATTAGGTACCCATCAGAATTTTTTGAAAAATACTTAATGACACAGAAACATGCATATTTCAAGTTACAAAAATCACAGTATGAAACTATGTATAAAGCAGATCCAAATTTCCTTAAACATATACACACAGATACACACTTATAAAGGACTAGAAATAAAAATCCAAAACATAAATGGCATCTATTTGAATGGTGACTTATCTTCTCCCTTACACTTAACCTTATTTTCCAAAATTCCTATACTAGGCATGTTAATACCTTTATAATCCAAAAGAAAAATTTTAAGTTATGAAAAATACAGAAGAGAGGTGATAAGCTTAAAATGTGGGTAGTAAGAGTGGAATCAAAAAAAAAAAAAGAAAAGAAAAGATAATTTGAGAAGCATTTCAAAATCAGATGCACAGGGGATGCTGAAAAGAGGGAGGACATGAAGCTGACTAGAGGGTACTGAGCATAAGACACTAGAGAATAGTGATGTAAGATGTAAATTTCAAGAAAAGTATTCTTCTATAAAATGTCCTAAGAATGTAATAATTTTGACATTTACAAACAGAAGAATTCTGGATTTTAAAAAAATCTGAAAATTCTGAAACAAAAAAAGTCATTTTTAGCAACAGTATAAGTGCTTCATTCCTAGTTATAGAATTCAATAAGTAAAAATATCCTAGGATCATGTCCTCACACTAAACGACCCAAATATTTTTATTGGGAAGAATGCCATTTTCTATAGGTTGAGAATGATTTCTGGTGTCTGCAGAGGTTGAGGTCTGGGACATTCAGGCTGTACCCTCCAATGTGGAACCACCTTCAGAAGTCTCAGGAGCCAAACTTGACTTGTCATTCGACCCCCTTCTGCTGCTACCAGGGGGAGAAGACACGCGCTGCCTAAAGGATGGGGAAGATATGGGGCAGATTATGGCAGTATTCTCTGGCCCCTGGTGCCTTTAAAGAGCTTTGCCTTCTTCCTGCACCCCAGAAGCAACCTAGGTCAGGTTCTCAGACAAGCACACAGACTCCATAGGACTGAACTCACTCCTGCCCCACAATGAGCCCTTCTCTTCCCATCCCGATTCCTGGCCTTAAACATCAGGCCTTCAAATCAGACATGAGCTTGCAGCTTGTTAAAATACTACAAAGTGAGAAAGGTCTGCATGATAGCTAACAGCTTCTCCAACTACTACCTCAACCAGTTGTGCCAAAAACTGAATTAAAAAAGCTTATTAATAATTTATAGTGAAACAGCAATAAAACAAGCAAAATGTACATGCTTAGCATGTTTAGTATAAATTGTATAGTTTGGAGATTAGTGACTAAGAAGGAGAAGAGAAATCTTCTCTTTTGGCAAGGCTGCCCCTAAAATAAACATCACGTTTTCATCATAATAGCTAACAGTTACTCAATGCTCACTCTGTGCCTGTACTAGATGTCCTTGCATTATCTTGACATGCATTATCTCTTTTAACCCCGAGTAAGCCCTTTGAAGTAGAATCTATTGTTACCTCATTTTACAAAAGAGGAAACTAAAATTGAGAGAGGGTAAACAATTAGATAAGGTCACATAACTACTAAGTGGCAGGGCTAAGATTAGCAGAGAATGTTCTCCAAGTGCATGTCGTATAAGTTTTCCAAATAATATGGTTTAACATTTGAGTCCTTAACAGCAGTAGTGTCAGGCCTTTTAAGTGAGATTTTATATCTCACTCTTTACCCACTACTCACGGAGGTAGATACTGTTATACTCCCTTTCAAAGATGGAGAAATTAAGGCTGAGAGGTTATGATAAGTAATTTGCTCAAGGTCACCTAAGAGTTACAGAACTGGTACCCTTATTTTAAAATCCATTTTCCAGTTTTGAAACTAGCAGGGAAATATTCCTAGTTACCCTTAATTATTAGAGATTTTTGAAAATATCATCAGATACAAACTTTAAATTCTGAAAACATAAAAGGATAACTTACACCAAACTATCCCAGCTTTTCCTTCTTTCCTGTAAACTTTATGTTCCACTTGGTACCCTTCACCAGAGGATATTAAAGAAGCAAAACAAAGAGAAATCATTCTCGATCAGTTTTGTTTCTTAGCAGGTACAGTAAATGTGGCATGAACACAAAAATGATTTTGGACACTTGGTGGGGTTTTTCTGTAATATCCATTCCTTATTTCACAGATAGATAAACCAAGAATTGGTAGCTATTGTGATTTCCTTCAACACAAAAGCGAAGATTCATTATTAATTTATTTTAAGAAATAGCAAAAGTGACCACTATTTAAATGAGAGATAAGAGATAAAAAAAACTTTCAAAGTTTCTCATCTTTCTTTCCAAAGGATTCTTGCTAAACAAACAAACAAACAAACAAACACACAAACCAATCAATCTGTCTCTATTAATAATAACCTGCCCCTCTAAACAGTCTGTTCTCACTTCTGTGATTTTGTCTTAGAGACATTCAGCACCTATGTCACAATTAACCCCATGTCATCCAGCTCTGTCTTTCTAGGATATACATTGCTAATAAATAATCAAACAATTTGGGGCTCACTTAGATATGGCCTCTGAATCTTCTTTACGCAGTCCTTCAGATAAGCCATAGCCAATCCATCAGAAATGACAAGGGAGATAAAATTGTTTTGAACCTCTGTTCTAGAACAGTGCTATCTAATAAAAAGTATTGTGATAATGGAAATATCCTATAATCTGCACTGTCCAATACAGTAGCCACTAGGCACATAGGGCTATGATGTATGTGAAATGTGGCTGGTTTGACTGAGAAATTGGATTTTAAATTTTATATAACTTAAAAAGCCACATGTGACTAGTACCTACCTTACCAGACAACACAGCTCGAGAGCTTCAACCAGATCTGGATGAATCCTATGTGTACAGATCTATGCCCAGCTAAAGTTTGGTCCAAGCAAATTATCTCTAGATTAAACGAATTAAGAAAGCCTTTGGTCCTTCCTTTTAGCTTCCCAGGATGGGCAGAATGAGTCACTGAACTAAAATGGACCCAAGTTATCAGTTTTAACCCGAGAAGCACCTTGTCTTGACTAGGGAAGACTGAAGAGCAGGGCAAATCTCCTAGCACTGACCAGACCTTAACAACCTCTATAAGCCAATTAGGGTTCACATCTGGAGGAGTTTCTTCCTTAACAGCACAGAAGGATGATGAATGTGGCCATCACTAGGTGACATCATCTTCTCTATCCATCTATATTTCTCCAGGTAACATAATAAAACCAACTTTGATCAGATGAAGAGTAAGTGGAAAATGGCACTTATATATACCCGATTTGCAATGATGATTAAAATTCCACTGCTAAAGCATTTTAAAGAAGGATAGGCTTACAGCACATAAACACAGCACCAGTCACAAAATAGGTGGCTCATCATTTTTGTTAAAAGTATGAGGCTATTCAAGTGGATGTGTAGCCACTGGGCCAGTTAGCTTCTCTGGGCTAATAATCGCAGTCTATACTGTTAAATCTAGGCTGTCCAACTCATGAATTCATGGCTTCGGTTACAAAGGGGTCTGGAAGGTAGATGAGATAACTTTTAACTAAAACCCATTTGAATTACTGAAACTATGACTCAAAGGACATACCTTACTGATAAGTGAATATCAACACCTTACTGTGCAAAAGACAGTACACACATATAAGAACCCTACAAGTCTGTGTTGCATCTCTAAAATGTTCTACCATAATAAATTTTTATGCAGATATGAAACTTTTCAGGTTCACTACAATAACAGTAATAATAACAACCAATACGTATTAGCACTAATGATGGCTAAACTTAATACACAGTTTTTGCCAAGCATTGCTCTAAGCTATATATGCTCATTTAATCTTCAAGACAATTCTGTAGATGGGGAAATTGAAGTTGAGAGGTAAAATAAATTGCTCAAGAACACATAACTGTTACATGTCAGTTCCTAGTTTCAATTTCTGGTCTGCTTGATGCAAAATCTCCCATACCTTCTAGTTTTAACCACTGTGTTACTCCCAGTGCCATGTACCATTGGGCCTGGAACCAATAATTCCATCTGTGGACCAGCAGCGTCTGCACTACCGGGAAGCTTGCTAAAAATGCTAATTCTCCACCCAGCTTCAGTCCCAGTGAACCAAAACCTGTATTTGACAAGATCCACGGGTCATTCACGTGCACCTTAATGTTTGAGAAGCACTTGATCTAGGGTATGGGGGAAAGAGAGAACAGGAAAGAGGAACCATTCGTTCAATGATTCTCCTTCATAAAGCTCAAAGGATCTTCCAAAAACCAGCAGAAATGCCCTGATGGGATGAGGAGCAAGATATAAAACAACCAAAGGGAAGGAGTAGAGAAAGTAATTTTATGGGGGAACTTTAAGGTTTTACTATTCCTCAATGTTGTTTGGATGCTCAAACATTAATGAGTAATCGTCTAATATGCCAAGGATACAAAAGTAGATAAAACAGTTTAGAACAAGTTTCAAAATATTCCAAGTCTACTTGTTATGCTGCCATGAGAAACAGTGGTCATTAAAAATAAACCAAGGCATTTAAGCCTAAAAAACAATGAGCTTGTTAAATACTCTTCCACCCCTGCCTTTCTCTAGCTGGTTAGCTAAGTGAATGATTGCCTGTGGGAAAATCCAGTCACGGGATCCCATCATGATGGAAGACTTAGGCAGATGTTTCACTCCTGTGGTCCACCCCTCTTCTTCCTCTGCTCCCGCTCTCCTGGAGCAGCTTATCCAGAGGTTCCACTCCTATTCCCTTCTTCATGGCCATTGCTACAATGACCTCAGTGCATTTTTTCTTTTAATACCAAAACACTGTTTATTTTAGAGCCAGCCTTCCGCATAAGGCAGGTGAGCAAATATCTGAATGTGTGGGGTAGGGACACATTGCACGCATTCCATCTAGACAGGTGTTTAAATTACAGCGGGAATAAATACAGGTGATGGATTGAAAAGTGGGTAGGAGGAACACAGAGAGGGAGCCAATTTCCGGTGGCTGGCCCGCCCCAGTGTTATTGCTTATTACTGCTGTTGGCTAAGAGCAGTGCTGCCGCCAGTGCTATAATTGAAGTATGATGGAATTGCCCTGATAGCTTCTCAGAATATACCCACCCCATGCCAAGCCAAGTGCATAACCTTTCGGTATCCAAAGAAGATCTGAGGCCAGATCTAACTAGATCACTGTTGCTGTGATCTGTTTTGGGGGAGGAGGTAGTTCCTAGCTGGAAACAAAAAAGCATAAGTAATGCAAAGACACATAAGGAAGAATGTCTGAGAAACACAAAATAGTCTAATGTGGCTAAAGCTTAGAGCAACAGAAGACAGAACAGATTAACAGCCTGGGGAGGTCTTCAAATACCAGACTGAAGATTCTGTTCTTGGTCTACTAGACAACAGAAAGCTTGCCCAAGGGTTCTGACTGAGTAGTGCTGTATCAGAACTGTGGTGCAGGTAGGTAAATCTAGTGCTGTTTTGTGGGGTTGGTTAAAAGGGGCTAATAAGGAGAATACAAAGTGAGAATAACAGCAGTCTGGTGAGAGCAATAAGGCTGGGGTGCAGGACATACTACTGCTGGTCTCCCTTCATTTCCCTCCTAGGCTAAGGAAGAGTGCTGGGCCTTAGAACTAGAGAACTACATTTGTAATCTGATGATAAAAGCTCTTGAGTTCATGTGTTCTTTGTTCATATTTTCTTTTTGGATCGGTCCTCTTCTGCATTACATTTTACATGCAGCTGGTAAGGCAAGACGGCGCTGTCTGCCATTAAAGAAGGAAGGTCAAAGAGTGGGCATCTGAGGCCAGCTTTGTTCTAGGGCCGTATGAGAAAATGTACCTTTCTTAGATTTATCCTTCCATGCCTCTTTTCAACACTAAAATGGTTTGAGGAACAATATTAGGGGGTGGGTCTGGGAGGAAGGTACCCAGGAGGAGAACGAGATGGCTTCAGTCTAGGCCTTAATCCTGGTGGGCAAAAGAAGATATTGGATCGATCATACATTGTCTAGCACAAGTCACCAAAGCTCAGGACTCCTCAGGAGTTTGGGTCCAAAAATCTCATAGTAATTAAGAGGAGGCTTCCACCTGGAGGATCCCTTTGGGCACCCTTCTCCTGAAAGTCAAGTTAGTGACTGTGAAATCCTGGATTCCACACACAGTCCTCTCTGAATTAGTGCAGCGGTCCCCAACCTTTTTGGTACCGGGGACCAGTGCTCCTATGAGAATCTAATGCCTGCTCATCTGAGGTGGAGCTGAGGCGGTGATGCTAGCACTGAGGAGCACCTGCAAATACAGATGAAGCTTCCCTCTCCCGCCGCTCACCTTCTGCTGTGCAGCCTGGTTCCTAACAGGCCACAGACCTATACCGGTCCACAGCCCAGGGTTGGGGACCCCAGAATTTGTGTTTAATGGCCATGTATACAGTAACTTCCAGCTCCACCAAGGAACAACAAAACCAAACACAGTAACATTTAAATATGGTGAGATTTTAGTAGATACTTGAAAAAACAATATGTGAGCTCTGAAGTCCTCCACTAGTTCAATCATTAACGAAGTATCTGCCTCTGTATACGCATATGCCATCGGTCCCTTAGGGACAAGGCACCTGTCACTCACGGCAGACCACAGAATTCTACATTTCTATAAATATGACCTGTTTAAAAATGTAGGGGCAAAAATTTTCCTCTGACCAGGGCTTGCAGATTGTCACATGACTTTACCTTTCTTAACACAGTAGCAAGGTTTATCATTGGCTGCTTGGGGGAAACACAACATGTATCTACAGCTACGCCAGGAGAGGCAGGGATTACCCCTAACCTGCAACCAGAAAAACCAGAAGTTTATCTGGTGTTTTACCCAGTCATCCTGGAAGGTCCTTCAAAGTACATCAGCACAACAGGATCCTGAAATCTTGTTGCTACCGCCTTGCTCTTTACTTCCCAATGTCAAGTTTATTTCTCATAGACGAGCTCCCTCAGCTATAAAGCATCCTTAACATTAAACTACTTTAGAATCACAGCAGTAGAGTTGAGAGAGCTTCATGCCATATTTTATATTGTATTATAACTGCAGGTCTATTTGACTATCTCACTCCACAAATTACATGCTTCTTTAGGACAGGCACTAACTATATCTTACTTGCTGCTGTATCCCCAGAGCTTACCCAAGTAGGCACAAAAACATTTATACAGAAAAGGAAGTGGGTCTCATCTATCCCCAAACACATACAAACACATCTGCACACATACTCCCTGTCTCCAGCTAGCGGTTAGTTTTACCAGCGAGTAGAAAAGTGATTAATGTCACGAGAAAGGCTAGCAAGAAAATAAAAGTTTCCAAATTATCTCTTTTTGCATAAACCACAAGGGAGGGACCGTTTTGGAATTAGGAGAAATAAAATAATCAGTGACTATCGTGAAAGATAAGTGTTGGTCTTGCTACTATGCTGAATAATTTAGAGATGATTTCTGCCTGGTCTTGAAGCCTTGGGCAAGGTTCTCAAATGGGTGAAATAATAGCTTTGACACAGAATGTGTATACTGTATTAGTTTCTTCTTGGCACTGAAACTGCATTTGAGATTCGTTTAGTGAAACTCACATTCACTAAAGCTGTTGGCAAATCTCATGTATCTTATTTATCACAAGGGAGACAGAAATTCAACATTAAAAATTAATTCATAATAGCTTAACACATGAGCAAATCGGTGGCACAGCATTCCCAAAGCAGCTTACAATCTTGGCATAGCTCAATTTCCTCATTCTAGCAATAAAAATCTTAGATAATTCTTGTCTGATGAGGTCTAGAGATGGGGTTTTAAAAGATTATTTCGTTAATTCAACAAATATTTATTGGACACCTTCTACGTGCGTGGCACTCTTTTGAGCACTGAGGACAGAACAATGAAAAAAAAGTCCTTGCCTTCATCGAGAGGACCTTTATATATCATGTGAAGTGAAGATGATCACGAAGTTGGTATGATCATTTTTGGTAATTTATGGATATTAATGGCCATATGCTACCTAAAAGTTTTCAGAGGTTCTTGGGCATCAAGAAGAAGCCTAGTTAGGGGAACTTCTATAAACTGTTTGAAATTAATGCACGTTTCTAAGTTTGAGTGCACATTTTTTTTTTTTCAAGAGAAAGAACATAGCTTTCACTCAATTCTCAAAGGGCTCTCTGACTCCAGAAAGGTTAATAATCACTCAGACTGATATGAAGATAAATTTGTTTAAATCTACATTCATACTGTTCTCAGAACTACATCAATATTATCTTGAGAATACCGTTCTCTGTGTCGTTCATATACAAAGGCCCATCAGAATACGACTGGATCAGCTGAGCATGTCACAGAAACTGTCATTCTCCCTGACCACGGGGCTCTCAAAAGAATGATTCCGAATGGAGAAATGCTGTGGCGAGTTCCTCCTGACTTTAGCCTATGTTACTAGGATAAAAGGTAATCCCTGACTAGGAAGCATGAGCGTTTTCCTCAGGATAAAAGAAAAGAAAAACCATAAGTGCCAGATCTGTACATATTAAACAATTCTGACCACTGGAGAAATATTAGAGAACATCTTCAATCAAGAATATGAAAAGAATCATCCTTGAACAGTTATATTTTAAACACTCCTCCAAGAGCACTCCATGAGCATTTATTAAATCGTTAGTTACAACAGCCAATGTTTTAAGTCACAACAATCAACATGTTCTAAGGTAGCTTCGATTCCTGTATCAATTCCTGAATGCTAATAAATGAACCTCAAGAAATTTATATTCTAATGATCAGGAGATAAGAGTTATAATATTAATCAAATTTTAAGACGGCTTAGGAAAAATGGAATCTCTGCAGTTCCTGATATATTAACACTAAGTTCTCCTCAACACCTTCCCTCAGTTGAGCTTTGTCATTTACATAATATACATAAAGACGTTTAGTGTTCCAAAATCCAGAAGGAGTTCCAAATCAAGATTTGTCAAAAGCATTCCTGGGAAACCCTACAAAAATAGCAAAACCCCTCTCTAGTGTTTCTAATTTGTACATTGTTTTGTGAAAAAAAAAAAAAAATGGACATGGTCCCCCTTTTCAATCAAGTATCTTACTGAATCAGCACATTTATTGAGTACTACCCTTGAATCAGGTTCTGAGGCAGCAAAGGAAAATGCCCTCAAAGGGCTCACTGTCTATAAAGGGAGAAAGCTATCTGGACATACACAGTGTGGTGAGTGAAATGGCATGCAGATGAGTGAAGTGGCACCTATGTTGAGCCTGGATAGATGATAAGATTAGACATGGTAACTGGGAAACATTTCCCATGAGAAGACAGCATAACATGAGGCATAGAGACCGACAGAAATTCTGGCTGAACTGCACAAATACATATGTGATGGGAGGGAGACAAGATGAAGAAGTAGCCTGGAGCCAGATTCTAAATAAAGGCTCTGAATAACATTTAATAGCTTGGGCTTCACATTGTAGATAACAGGAAGCCCCTTTGAGATTCTTGGGCAGAGTATTATTATCGGACTTGTGATTTAGAACGATTCCTTTTGAGCAAAGACTAGGGTGAATAAGAGGAGACTGGCTGGGAGACCATTTAGGAGGTAATTGCAGCTGTCCAGTTGAGAGATAATTAAGGCCTTGAGCAGGATGGTAGATATGAAAGTGAAACAGAGAAGGTATGTATCAGAGATATTACAGAGTCAGAATCAACAAGATATGGCAACTGCCTGGACATATAGAGAATAAGGAAATGAAGAGAGACAATGATAAATCAAGGCTCCATATCTAAACTCAGGAGAATGGCACTGTCCTAATACAGAGACAAAAAAAAAAAAAAAAAAAAGGGACAAGAACAAATAGGTTTCAGAAATGTTGAATACTTTTTGAATATTTTCAAAATATGTTTAAATATGTTGAATATCTTAGATGCTGATAATACTGTTACGTGGAAATGTCCAGTAGGCAGCTGGAAATTTGGACCTGGCAGTCAAAAAAGAGGTTCGAACTAAACATGCACATTTGGGAGAAATCCACAGCCCAATACCAGATGAAGCTATGAGAAGAGAAACTACAGAGAGAGGAAAATGTTCTCTTGTGCCCTGGAATTCGGAGATATGCTAGAAGATACTGGTGAAGAACAGAGAGCAGATGCCCAGACATCATCCCACCTTCTTCAGTCAGAGAGACCCTGCTACTGACACAGAGATTCTCCAGTGCCAGTTTTTAATATCTGAGGTCTATATACAGGTGGCTTTCAAAAAAAATGTTGAAAACAAAATCTAATTTTTAGGGGGAAGAGGAGGAAGAAATGAGCGCTCAGTGAAATTACTGAAGGATTGGAGAAGCTAAGTTTCCAGGTAGGAGGTGATCAATAATAGTGTCACATGCTAAAAGAGAATGATGATTAAAATTAGGTGACTGAAGCTGACGATTTCAAGGTCATCTGACCTTTGAAAGAGAATTGGACGAAATGGTAAGAGATAAAGTTAGACTGGAAGAGTAAGTGTATGTGCATGTGTGTAGGGGAGGACTGAGGATATCAAGGGTGTGTTACTTCAAAAGAAGTTTGGCGGTACAGGGAGGACAAGAGCTTAAGCAGGTGGCAGGGCTAAAGGGTTATTTTAGAATGTGAGACCATTCAGTAGGCCAAGGAACTAAGGAAAATTGGGGGCTTAAAGCCTCAAGAAACACAGAAGAGCTAGAGAATTAAATAAGATCAACAGGAGCTATGTCCTAGAGCAGAGAGGCACAAGGATCCAGGAGAAGTAGTCTTGATACTAAAATTTCTCCATCTTACAGATAAGGAAATCAAGGCACAAGGAGGTTAAGTGACTTGCTCAAGGTCTCACTGACTCAATAACATCTGCTTTTTCCATTTACCCTTTCTGTTTCTGGAAATGGAGAAAAATTATACAATACAAAGAAGTACAACTTTTTCTGCCCAGAAAGAACACGGAACCAAAGGATCTAGAGCACAATGTACAGCAGTTCAAATGTGTCCAGATAAGCTAAGGAGCCAGGAAGAAAGTCTCCAGTGCCAAATGCCTAAGCTTGTGATAAATTGAGTGACATCTGCCTGGATTCTAGAGAACATTAGCAACCACGTCAGAAATTTAGCTCTTTCTATGTCAATTTCACCTTCAAATTGAAATTTTTGAAATTGAGGAATTCAAGTCTACTGCGGACCTTGAAGAAATCAGCATGACTACAATGGCAGCTGCTGCAGCAGAAGAAATAAAAAAGAATTCCTGTGTGAATTCTTTGAATTCATATGAATGAGTGAGAGTGAATGAGTAATTGGTGTGAACTAAACATTCTATACCTAAGCATCTCCTCTTAGAGGACTAGGCAGGAAAGTATCAGGGTAAGGAGCAAAAAAATGAAAGAAATTGAATGATTTTCTTTTCTACTCTTCATCTAAATGAAAAATGTGAGAAGCAAAAACTGTCTCCTCCCTCCTATGTATCTGTCAGCACATTTCCAGGAGGCCTGGCCACATCCAGGGCACTGGCTGGCTGGGGAACAGAGACTGACAGAGCACATTCGTTGGAGCTGGAGCCTCGCCTGGGTGGTCTGCTCTTATCCCTTTGATTAAACTCCCAGGCTGGAAGAGCTGGAGCTGCTCCTAATGATAGCTGGGTCCCGAAACCTCACACTCGCCTGCACGGAGAGGGCCAGTGCTCCCGCTGGTTCCCTGCCTCCCACTCTTCACCGCAGAGCTGGGCTAATTCGGCACATTCTTCTGTTCACTAACAGCAGTGACCACAAAGGGCTATGTCTGCACAGAGTGCTGAAGTTGTAAGGAACACCTCTCCCAGCACTGAGTGACGAGGACATAGTGAGATTTCACACTGAAACTCTACTCTAGCACCATCAGCTACCAGTCCTCGCCCCGCCCGCCAAAGGCAAAAGATGCTTCTGGAAAATCTTGCTTTCAAGGATGTACATATTGATTTCCAAAGGGTCCCATTCTCAAAAGATAATGAGCCTCTCATGTGCCAAGGGAAAGACCTAAATCTGACCTGCTCTCTGCTCAGATTTGTAAGGTATTTGTTAAGAACATGTAACTCTTCTTATTTCAAGCATACTTGTGCTTGTTAAGAACATGTTAAGAACATGTATGCTTCTTATTTCAAGCATACTTGTGCTGGCACAAATATTTCTGAAGTGGCCACTGTGGCCACTTCATGTGGCAGGTAAAGTTTGACATCCTTATGTGTTCTAGGCTATAAATGAATGCAGCAGAATACAGCAGAAGTAGTAGAAGCAATGACAAGGTAAATGAGGTTCTGTTTTTAGCCATACAAATTCATAAGAATCTAGCCTCTAATGTAAATTTAATCAAATGTCTGGGTTGCTAGAGTACTTTCTTTACTTTTGGTTAGTTCATTGTTCCACAGCATCTTCACCAATAAGCAGGGCAGAAAAAGGGGCAACACTGCCTCATTCTCCAGTCCATCCTCCTCCCATCTACCTGAGTGATGCAGCTAAAAGGCAAAGTCGATTGTGTCTCTGTGGCTCCCTGTTATCTCTGAAATGAAGGGTGAGTTCCTGCACGGGGCATTCAAAGCCCTGTCTTCCTGTCTGGCTTCCACCTTAACTGCTCCACTAACCAGCTTGCTGTTTCCTCACATACACCCATGCTAGCTTTAACTCTGGAGCCTGCCCCTACTCTTCTCCTGCAACCCACCTGCCTACCTTTAATGTTGAGCTTAGGTGCAATGTCTTCCAAGAAGGCTGCTTTGGACTTCTTCCCAGACCCACTCACAGGCTGGGATACCTTTTGGTGGTTCTGTAACTCCCTAGAAATGTCTCTGTTATACACATTCCATGCTGGTATTATCATATGTTTATGTGGCTGTCACCCTTACCAGACTGTGAGTTATTTCATGCCAAGGAATAAGCTGTCTATCATGCCCATGGCTTAATACCCAAGCCTGAAACACTCTTAAGAGCTTAATGAACATGGAAGCAACCGAAGTGTCCTACGACAGATGACTGGATAAAGAAGCTGTGGTACATATATACAATGGTATATTACTCAGCCGTAAGAAGAGATGAAATACTGCCATCTGTGACATCATGGATGGACCGCAAGATAATCATGCTAAGTGAAATAAGCCAGACTGAAAAAGTTTAAAATCACATATCACTTACATGTGGGATATAAACCTAAAAGCAACAAATGAACAGGACAAACAGACTCAGAAACATGGACAATGGACTAGTGGTTACTAGAGGGTATGGGGTGGAGAAAGGGGGGAGGGGGGAGGCAAATGGGGTAAAAGGGATCAAAATATGTGCTGACAGAAAGAAATCTAATGATGAGAGGTGAACACACAGTGTAAATATATATATGCCTTACTGTTAAAGTATACAGCTGAAACTTACTGGATTTCATTAACCGATGTCACTATTAAAAAAAATAATTAATTAATAAAAAGAGCTTAATGAAACACTTTTGAATGAATAAAAAAACCCATATGAATAAAAAGTTCTTATAGAGAATGCCACTAAAAACTTTAATGGGTTAAGTAGTTGAAATTGTAGACAAAATAAAATGATTTTTGATAAATACCCAAGGATTTCAATTTTTAATACCTATCTTCTAAAATAGCACAATTTAAAATCAGCTTTCCTTATTTTGTAGGTCTCTTAACACCTTGTTCAGAAAAGCAGTGTAAAGATATATCAGTGTTTGTGTGATATAATTAAAGCAATGTTCAGAGGAAAATTCACAGCTTTCAATATAATAAAAAAGAATGAATGAAAATGAAAAGTATCCAACTCAAGAAACTGGGAGGAAAAAACAAAATAAAGCTAGGAAAAGAAGAAGAAAGTAATTAAAGATAAAACAAGAACAAACCAATTAGAACACAATAAAACAATAGATGAATATATAATATCCAGAATTATTTTATCAGAAAAAGGAGGAAAGAAAATATTCATTAAATATTCATATGAAAAAAACATAAACATAAAATAAGAATTGCAAATAAGAAAATAATTTCAGGTAATAGGAAATCAGAAGCATTTAAAGTGATCACTGGACACAAAGATGTTTCTGACGATGCTGAGTTTAAACTTTCATGCCCCAAGTCCACAGAGAAAGGCAGAGCTCCACCTCTTTCTGTTTGGATGCCCCTCTCTCACCAGAAAGCTATAAACACATCATTATTCACCTCAGTGAGTAAGAAACGTAAGTAGGAAAAAGAGGAGACAGCTAGTTAACAAATGCACCAAAGCTTGTTTAAGCCATTACAATATGTCAGTTATTTATCAGGAAAAGAACAATAAAAGGCAGAATTTTCCAAATTCCAAATTAAAGAATTAACTTTCTCTGACAGGAAGGGACTGAATAACATGTAATTGAGCTTTTCGATAAACAAGTTCATTTTGTTAACATTATTTAATCCCCAAACTTACTTTTTTCAAATCAAATTAGGAATCATTCATTATGGAAAGCCCTTTATGGCTGAAATAACAATATTTTCCAAGGATATTACAACAGACTTCATGAAGAGGTTTTTGCATACTATCATCATGATGCCGTTATATTTTCCTCCAACAACAAATAAGGACCCTGAGGTTGAAAGAAGTTGAGTAAATTTTCAGAAATGATACAGCTAGTCAGTGACAGAAGAAGGCAGGTCTTTAGACCTATAATTCTACTCTTTTCCCACCACTTCTCCATGCTTATTACATACTAAAGCATCTCCCTCAGCACTGTACCAAGCACTAACCACCCTATTAGCAAGACTCTAAAAGTTAAGACTGACATCTAATGGCAAGTCCAGATCCCTATGAAGAGGAGTGTGATGGACTTTTAACTCACCGACACTGAAATTCTTCTTAAATGAGAACGATGGACTGACGGGGGATGACTTTCCAATTAGCATAAAATCACATTGGATTCCCATGGGATCAGGATCCTGTCATTTTGCAAGATTTGCAATCTACCAAATGACAGGAGTTGAAAATATGTAAACGCCAATACTGGCTATTTTTTACTACAATTGCAAAGAAAAAAAATTAATGTCTTGGTACTTCTAGCTGCTTATTTATAAATTGGAAACATAGACCCAATAACCTAATGAAAAAACGTATAGCGGATCACTGGCCCTCTCTTCCTCATAGCCACTCCACATTTCAACATTCCTCCCCATTCTACCATGGTCATGCTATTCCTTCTTCTCATCATTCTATCACTAAAATCTAACTATACCACTCCCTTCAATTCTCAATACTGCCCTTGTAAGATTCCTTGCTTCCTATTTCACATTAAGTCTCCTCAACTACTCCTTTCAAACCATTAGAGATTTCAAAAAGAAAATTAATTATGGTCTCACATACTGGGATGAGGCTAAAGTAAAGCTAAGGCTCACCTTTAATTCTCATCCTAAATTTCTTACAGAGAAATAGGGCACCACCAGGGAGCAGTATGTCGCCTACTTTTAATATGTGCTTCAAGTAATTTTCAGCTTCACTTTTCTCTAGACTTGATTATCATTAGAGTTGCCACCACTTAAAGAATCTGACACAAGAGAGATACAGCAAAATACAGCTATAAAGTTAAGTTATAATCATTTCTTTGGAGGATTTTGATGCCATTTTGCTTTAAGGAAGAGGGGAAGATATGGCTTCCACTTCCAGTTAAATACCATGGGGATAATCAGCAAGGAGGGCAAAAAGAATCCCAAAGTTCTTGAAAGTTTCATTTAACTCCACTGTGTGGTAAGCTTGTTATTATCTATCTAACTTAAAGCCCAAATCCTGGTATCTGTTTCCGTCCATCCAGCCTGCTGGATGACCTTGATTATATCATTTCTTTCTGCTTCGGCTTCCCCCATCTGTAAAACAGGGAGAATGATATGTGTCGGAGAAGGGTGTACTAACGATATACTTCGTTAATCAGTACCCCTAAAACATTCTGAGACTGTGATGAAAGGCACTACAGTTAAAAAAAAAAAAAAAGAGAGAGAGAGAGAGAGAGGGAGAAAGAGATAATGTTATGGCATTCTGGTAAAAAGATTTATAAGACTGGAACTCACTGGAAAATTTTATCAAAGAAAAAACTTATTTTAAAAGATCCTTTAAAAGTATATTCACAGCTCAACATTCAAGTCTGTTTATCCATGAAATAAGTACATCAGAGTCAGTAGCAGACTTAACTTTGCCATACCTGTAAAAGAAACTCATTTTCTAATTTAAGCTGAAGAGGAACAAAGGTTTCTTCAGCTTTGAAACCAGCAAATACTCATTCAATAGGCATCAGTCAATGGCAATTAGTAAAGGCAGGGAAGGGCAGAGTACCCTGTCCTTAATCCTGTCTCAGGTCCAAAGAGCCCACTGGCACCCCAAACTGTCCATACCTGCTGGGAGAGGAGACTGATGTGAGTGGATGGAGAATACTGCCTTGCTGCCTGCTTCTCAGCTAGCCGCTGAAGTTCGGCTGTAACCATACTTTGGTTGTATCGTCTGCCGTACGATGAACCATCTTCTCCCTCCTTCTGTGTTTTGGCTACTCCTGAATGCTGCTTGTTTGGATGGCATGAACCCGCTAAAAAAAGAAAAAAGTTTTCTCTCACTTAGGAAAATAGCCCTGAAAAACTCAGGATGATGACAGAGAAATCTTAACCAATGGATACTTTACCAAATTCTAGAGATCTCTGACGACATAAGGAGCAATAAACTATCACTTAATGCTATAGAAAAATAAATCCCTACTATACCTTAAAAACTCTTCCTACTGCCAAACTGCTACATGCATTTATTAATGTGGTTTTGCTTACGATGAAAGCTTCATAAAGAAGAATTTTCATCCTTTGTAATGGATGATAACCAATCCTAAAATCTACTAATCATGAACAAAAAATGTAGCCTTGAAACTCATTATAATTCTTGTTTCCTTATTAAGTGACTGTACTTGTCAGTATTCTATGGTATCCACTGTCAAATCATCCATAATCTAACAAACCTCTAATACCATCGAGTTCCATTATTTTTCTGCACTGAAATTCTAGCAAAAGGAAATTCTTTAATATAAAATCGAGGTTCATATTTTTTCTATGATAGTCGCACGTCTTTTTGAAAAAAATAAAAAAACCCAGATGGATACAGAAACACTATGTTTCCTTTCTGTCTTATTAATGCTTATATAACTGTGATCATACTGTATATACAATTTTGTGACAATACTTAAAAACTATAACTTTTTCATGTTTATTATGTAATACTTACAAAATTTTATAACAAATGCAAAGTTATAAAGCATGTTATAATGAACACCTGTGAACGTATTACCCAATTCAATACGTGTCAAGTACATTACCAATTAATGTGCATCGATCTATGTGTTTCTCCCTATTCCTTATCTCCCCGATCATTCACTTCCTTCCTTTTTAAAAATATAGTTTTATGTATTTATGTGTTTGTGTGTATGCATAAACAAAATACTAGTTAATTTTGCTTGTTTTTGAGCTCTATAAAAATGGCATTTTACTGTTGTAGTTTCCTGGAACTTGATTTTGTTACTCACTACTGTACTTCCAAGATTCATCCTTTCTAAATATAGTCGAAATTCATTAGTTTTATATGCTGCTTTGTATTCCATTTTGCAAATACACTGCAACTTATTTTTCTATTCCTCCATCAATGGTTATTTTGTTTAATTCAAGCTTATTACTATTATAAGTAGTGCAGCTGTGAATACTCCCGCATATATCTCCTGGTGCACATGTGGAAGAGCTTCTCTCATGTATATGCCTAGGAGTGGGGCTGTTAGGGCATAGGGTATGCTAAGTTTTCAATTTATGTGATAATACCAAAGCGCTCCTCCAGATTATTTTTCTTCTTCAAGAAGTTCTCCCTATTTTTGGCCTTGTGCCATTCCACTGTCATTTTAGAATAGGCTTGTCAAGTACAACGTGAAAACTGCTGAGATTTTGGTTGGAACTGTACTGACAGTGGATGCCATAGACTACTGACAAGTACAGTCACAGAGATCAATGTGATGAGACTGAAACATTTATGATACTGAGTCTTCCTATCCATGCATGTAGTCTATTTATTCATTTGTATAGGTTTTTTCTAATGTCTCTTAACAGTCTTACAAAATTTTATTATAAAAGTCTTTCCTGAATTTACCCTTAGATAGTTTTCAGTTTTTATACTATTGTAAATGATGTTTTTTAAGTTTCCTTGGCAATGATTGTACAACAATGTGAATGTACTTAATGCCATGGAACTGTATGTACACTTTAAAATAGTTAAAATGGTAAATTATATATTATGCATATTTTACCACAATACAAAAAAAGCTGCTTTCTAATTCTTTGTTGCTAATATATTTAAAAAGCTATGGATTTTTAATATTGATCTTATAGCTATCTATACCGCTGACATAATTTCTAAAATGCATTTGTAGATTATTTTCAGTTTTCTATGTAGATAACATATTATCTGCAAATAAACAAATTTATTTCCTCCTTTTATATCCTTATTCTTTTCTTTTTCTTGCCTTTTGCTGGCTCTGACTTACAGTAAAACACTGAATAAAAGCAACGTCAGTGGGCATCCATTTCTTGCTCTTAATGTTAAAAAGAAGGCTTTTAACATTTTCCTGTTTATACTGATACTTTGTAGGATTTTGGCAGATACCCTTTTTCAAGTTAAGAGGATTTCCTTTTCTTCCTAGTATGCTGAGAGTTATTATCATCAGTGAGTACAGAATTTTATCAAATTCTTCTGCATCTACTAAGATAATGAATACAGTTTTTGTCCTTTAATCTGTTAATGTGGCAGATGACATTTATAAATTTTCTTACGTCAAACACCTCCTGTATTCCTTGGGTAAACTTACTCATGGTGTCTTAGCTCTTTCGCATGTTGATAGTGATTACAATTTTTGCATTTATGTCCATGAATGAAGCTGGTCTGTAATTTCCTGCTCTAACACTGTCTTTAACTGGCTTTGTTAGGAAGATTACACTACCAACACAGAATGAGTTAAGGATTAATGTTTCTTTTTCCATTCTCTAGAAGAGTTTAAGTTTGGAATTATCTGCCCATTGAAAGACTGTTAGAACTTACCTATTAAACTATCTGAGCCTCATGTTTTCTTTGTGACATTTTTAGCTAGTGTACCGGTTAACTTAAAACTTATAGGACTATTCAGGGTTTCTTCATCTTCCTGAGTCAATTTTACTTAAGTTATACTTTTGTAGGCATTCATCCATTTTGTGTACATTTTCAATTTTATTGGAGTAAAGTGGTTAGTAGTATTCTATTATTTGTCACCCGTGCTATATTTGTATTTTCTGTTTACTTTTCCATTGCTTATATTATTTATCCAGTCTTCTCTTTTTTCTTGATCGGTCTCACGAGAGGTTTGTCTACCTTATTAGACTTTTCAAAAAACTTTGGCTTTAATATACTCTACTATACTCTTATTTTTGAATTGTGATATTTTGCTCTTATCTTTACTATTTCTCCTTCATTTAGATTTATGATAACTTATTTTATAATGTCTGACATCAGATCTTTAGCACATTAATTTTCAGCCTTTCTTCTTTTCAAATATAAATATTTAAAGCAGTAAATTTCCCTCCAAATACTGATTTTCATTGCTCTCCATACATTGTATATACCATTGTTTTCAATACCAGTGAGTTCTAATACTTTCAAATTTATTTCCATTATGATTTCTTTTTTGACTTTTTGTTACTGACATTCAATTTAACTGCTGTGTGGACAGAGAATAGGGCTGTATGATATCGATTCTTTGAAATTTGTCTTATTTTATGGTGTAAAACATGATTGATTTTTATAAATATATCATGTGTGCTTGAGAAGGTGTTTTCTCTAAATATTGGGTATACGGTCCTATATGTGATCAATAAATAAAGCTTATCATATTGTTCAAATTCTCCTTTATCTTTGGTGAATTAAAAAATCGATTTGAATTGCCAGTTATAAAAAGTCATGGGAATATAAAGTATAGCATAGAGAATATAGTAAATACTAATGTAATAACTATGTATGGTATCAGAGAGGTACTAGATTTATCAGGGCGATCACTTCATAAGTTATATAAATGTCTAATCATTATGTTGCACACCTGAAATACTGTATGTCAACTGTAATTAAAAAATTTTAAAAATGTTTTAAATCTATTCAGTCTATTAATAATTGATATAAGTATGTGAAAATCTTCCACTAGGACAGTGGATTTGTAGATTCCTCATGTAGTTGTATCTATTTTTGTTTTATACATTTGGAGGTCATTTTATTAGATGGATTTAGAACTGCTTTATCTTTCTGCTGAACTGAATCTCGTTTTATGTAATTACTTCGTATCTGTAAGAAAATTTAATATCTTAAAGTCTATTTTAGTATATATCAACATAGTTACACCACCATTATTTTGGTTGGTATTTCTTTATCCTTTTACTTTCAGCCATTCTGTGTCCTTATCTTTAGGTGTGTCTCTCTGGTAAACAACATGCAGCTGTATTTTTTTAAAATTTCTGATATTCTTCTAACAAATTTAACTCATTAATATTTATTTGATTCTTGATATATTGGGACTTGATTTACCATCTTTTAAGTTTCCATTTTTTCTGGCACTTTCTATGCTTCTTGTTTGTATGCCCTTACATTTGTGAGTATTCTTTTTCCCCTCAATCCATTTTTCCTTTTCTCATAGGTTTAGAATTACCATATTTTTATTGTTTTAGTTACCTTTGATATTTGATATTTAACAAGTCTAAAGTTGGTTACTAGGCTAACTGTGGTGATCACTTTGTAAGGTATATAAATTCTGAATCACTATGTTGTATGCCCAAAACTAATAAAATATTGTATATCAACCATAATTAAAAATAATAAAAAGTCTAAAGTTAAACAATAGTTTTATCTTATTCCCAAACTACTCAATCACCACAGAAAAAATTTGACTCCCATCACCTATAAGCTATCATTTTTGTCTACTATATCTTTGTTGACTACACATAGTCTACAATAATGTATGTTTAAGACATTCAGAATATGTTCTCTGATCACAGCTGAAATAAACTAAAGCCAATTAGAAAAAGCAGAGAAATCGAACGATCTGAAAACAACAATATACTTATCTAAGGATAAAAGAAGAAATCACAACCGAAATTAGAAATAATATTTTGAACTAACTACGTTCTTCTGTTCTCTATCCCTCTCCGGGAAAAGTATAAAAAAAAAAAGGTAAAAAAAAAAAAAGTTTTGATGATTAATACAGGGTACTGGAGACACTGACATTACTGAATTTCTCTCACACTGGAGAAAAATTTCAAATTGGAACTTTATTATTATCATTACTACTGATTTTAGAAGATTATATCATAAGAATAACCACCTGGAATTAATAGAGACACAGATATATGCACATATTTATATTTATGACTTATTAAAGTGTACCTCTTAACATATATGATTCAAGCAGCATATTATAATATCCATTCCATTTGAAGTCAGATACTGATTAAGAAACAAATTGGCTATTTATAAAACATAACTTAGCTTTAACTCACCTTAACAATGGATATTACTAAAGTATTTAAACACTTGACTGATGTTAGGATACTCCCCAAATAATCTACAGACTAAACATAATCCCTATCAAATCCCATCTGCCTGTTTTTGCAAAAATTGACAAGCTGATCCTAAAATTCATATGAAAATTCAAGGGATCCAAAATCGCCTAAACAATCTGAAAAAAATGAACAAAACTGAAAGAATCACCCTTGGTGATTTCAAAACTTACTACACAATGCTACAGTAATCAAGACAGTGTGGTACTGACATAAGGACAGACCCATAGATCAGTGGAATGAAATTGGGAATCTAGAAATAAACCCTTACATTTATGATTTAATGACTTCTGACAAGAGTGCCAAGACAATTCAACAGGGAAATAATACTCTTTCAACAAATGGTGCTGGGACAACTGAATAGCCACAGCAAAATAAATAAATAAATAAGACCCTAACACTACACCATACAAAGATTAACTCAAAATGAATAAAAGACCCACATGTAACAGCCTAAACTATAAAACTCTTAAGAGGAAAAATATATGTAAACCTTTGTGACCTTGGGATAGGCGGTATTTATTCAGATATGATGCCAAAAACACGAGGAAAAAAATAGGTAAATTTGACTTCATCAAAATTTAAAACTTTCGTGCTTCAAGAAAATGAAAAGACAACCAACATAATGGGAGATAATATTTCTAAATTATGTATCTGACAAGGGACTTGTATCCAGAATATATAAAGAACACTTATAATTAAAAAATAAAAAGACAAATATCCCAATTTAAAAATGGGCAAAGGATTTAAATAAACATTTATCCAAAGAAGGTATACAGATGACCAATAAGCACACGTAAAGATGCTCAACATCATTAGTCATTAGGGAAATGCAAATGATAACCACAAACCCACCAGGATGTATAAAATAAAAAGAGAGACAATAATAAATGTTGACAAGGATATGGAAAAATTAAAACCTTCATACACTGCTATTGGTAAAATGGCATAGACACTTTGCAATATAGTTTGGAAGTTCCTCCAAAAAAACAGTTTGGAAGTTCCTCCAAAAAAAAGAGGAACTATAAAGTTACCATATGGCCTAGCAATTCTACCCAAGAGAAATGAAAACATAGGTCCACATAAAAGCTTGTACGTGAATGTTCACAGCAGTATTATTCATGATAGCCAAAAAGTGAAAATGACCCAATGTCCCTCAACTGATAAATGAATAAACAAAATGTGGTACAGCCATCCAATGAAATACTACTCAGCCATAAAAAAGTATCAAGTACTGACACATGCTACGACATGGATAAACCACAAAAACATTTCGGTAAGTGAAAGAAGTCATTTTCAAAAGACCACCAATTGTATGATTCTACTTATGTGAAATGTCCAGAATAGGCAAATCTATATAGACAGAAAGTAGATGAGTGGTTGCCAAGGGCTGGTGGGAGGAGAAACTGAACAGTGACTGCTAAAAGATATGGGGTTTTTTTCAGGATAATGAAAATGCTCTAAAATATGAGAGTGGTGTTGCACAACTCTGAATATACTAAAAACCACTGAATAGTACATGTTAAAGGGGTGAATTTTATGGTAGATGAATTAATTATATGTCAATAAAGCTATTATTCAAAAGTGGGGAAAAAACTTGACTGATAACATGGGTCTACTGAATTTAAAATTTGATACCCCATTTCAAGAATTCTTTGGTTATTTATTCAGGTCATACTCGATTTTAAATACATTGAAAAATAAAATAATACTAATTTGTCTGATGTTAGAAATAACTGTTTGATTCAGAAAGAATGCATATAGCACATTCATATGCATATGATTATTTCTGATGGGAAATTTCAACTAGACTGTAGGCTCCTAGTAAATAGAAACCTTGTCTTACTCATTTCTTTACCCCCAGCACCTAAAAGAAATCCTGTTTTATTTTGTATCAATGAATGAATGCTACTGGACCAAATTCTAGACTCTTCCTTAGTCACATCAGAACAATGCAGTATGTGTCCCTTTACCTTTCAAAAGAAAAGGCAAAGGAAAGAGATGACATTCTTTTTTGGGGGGTGGAGGGAGCTGGCGAGGAGCTGACATTGCAGGCTGCCTTTCATTTTCTCACTCACCTGCCTTTGCTGAAGAGGGACGAGACAGTTTCTGGCTATAGATGTGTGCAGCACTTTGGAAAGAGGAAAAGGGGCCAATGGTGTAACTGCCTGATCGACAGCGTGGCAGGCCAGCGGGGCTTGGTACGTTCTGTGTCCCAGGATGTAAGGAGGGAGGAGCACTGTCGGGGACAGTGCTCAGTAAAACTGTTGGCTGGTGAGGCAGGCTGGGGATGGCTGGAGGAATCTGAGATAAAGAAGAATGGTGGCCAGGCCCTGGTGAGAGGTCAGAGGTTGTAATAATAGATGACAAATGGGTGTTTGGAATTTTCTGCAGAAGAGTAGCAGCAGGACCAGAAAAAGAAGCAGAAGAAGAATTGGTATAGACTAATTTAGCCTCTTTTTCTGCTGAAGTGGTAAGTCCTATTAAAACAAAAACAAACAAAACAAAACAAAACAAAAAAAAACAGATCATTTTAAGAAAAACTAACATATAACCTCTATAAAACATGAAATAAACATTTTTAAACATCAAAATAATCTTATCATGAAACAGAAATCATGAGAAATACAAACTTTAATAAGTATTCATCATGAACTTAATGAATTTTGCCTATGGAGACAACCTGGCAACAGAAATAGTTTTTAGTCCTTTTGAAAAGCTGGAGTTGGGAGTACCTCCCTCAAACAGAGCAAGTTAAAAATTATTAGGGCATTAGGACAAAGTTCCTTGTAGTGACAGCTAACTCCTTTCCCTCTGCTTTTCACCCTTCTAGAAAAGTGCTCAGAATTTCTAAACATTAAAGTGAGAAATTCCATGGAAGGAAAACAGGTGCTATCAGTAGAAAACAGGAAATTCTAAGGGAAAAGAAAGAACAAAGAAAAGGAACATCTTTGGGGTAATGTCTCATGCTCTAGAATCATTTAATATCTGATGACTTTTCTTTTCTTTTAGGGATTTATCAGAGAACAGCAAATAGATGTAGTTTGAAATCACTCACGAGATAATTTATCAGAGTGAATTTCTGTTGCCTGCTGCTGTTTGGGCTGCTTTATCTTCACTTCTTCCATCGTCTCAGGGTGATCTGCAATTAAAAATGAATACTGACCTTAGGCTCTCCTATTTATCAAATGCTAGGGCATCACTCTGCACATAATTTTGTTTCCAAAATATAACACACCTAGTAATCAATTCTAGGAACCTTTGCCCATCTCACCACACTTTTCTAAGGATGGCCACGCCCACTGCCCTGTTGAGTGGGCAACCAACCAAATAATTCCCAACTACCCCCAACCCCAGCTCCAACTAACTGAACCAGGGAAAGACACTTAAAGCCAGAACAGCCATCTGTGGACTGCCAACAAGACTGGAAAAGAAAATAAGTAAGGACAGTCAGGTGCCTCTGCCAAGAACTCAGACTAGGAGAACAAGGGACCAAGCTGATTGGTGGTACCTACTGAAGCAAAGAAGTCATAACATAAATGGAACAGGGCAACTACCCAAAGACAGAAAGAACATCCCCAATATTTGTTGGCATGACACCTAGATACTACAGTAGCTCTGTATCTTAAACTCCTTGGTTTTACTTGCGTAAGTTGAGTGAATTTACTTGAGATAGGTTGATTAGTATATCCAACAAGAAAAAAAATCACTCTAGTAAAATAAATTTCTCCTCTACTATAACTGTCACACATTTGTGTGCTCATGTTTGAAATGAGTCCAGATACTATCAAATGTCATATGTGGTTTCCTTGGTTAAGGACTTCCTATTGCCCCTCTAATTAGTCTTGATAGGTGTAGACAGGTATAGATCTTCTTGTGTGAAGATAGTCTTTCACACACAAACCCCAGAATGTCTAAGGACCTATCTGTAGAAACAGGTACTGCCAGTACATGCTGTTAGGGCTTCCCCATTACTGCCAGGGTAGAAGTTATATTCTGAATGCCAATCTAGGCCCTCCCTGCCCTAGGTTAGCATACTTTCTCTACCCTAACCTCATTATAAGAACTCCTTAGTCTCTCTTCCCTAACATTTCCACTAACCTTCTTTCTGTTTACTCACTCAACTTCATCCACTAGACAATAAATGTTATAAAGTCAAGGACTATGACAGTCTAGGTCACTGTATACCTAGCAACTATCACAATACCTGAGAGTAAAAATGTGTAGATGAATGAATGAACAGATGAATAAACAAGCTTTAGAACCTAGGTTCTAAAAGAAAGCTCAAAGAAGAGGGCTGGACTCAGAAGGACTTCTAGTAATACAATAATTCAATTATACAGTGAGCTAAACAGGCTTTTGTGGACTAGCCTCTGAACCTAGAAAGTTTTTAAAACATTAACACTGTTTCTTTGGGAAAACTCACTTATATTTTAAATGACCAATTCTTCTGGCCATTTCCACATTAGGCTATGGTAGCCTTAAGAGCAGGAAAAAAAGTCTCCATCTTTGAATCTAGTGCTTTGCTCACTGACAAAATCAGTTTATTGATTACATGTCTTACATTTCCATCTAGATTTTAAATGAATCTTACATTTAAAGCACGGAGCTTTGTTTATAACAGAGTATTGTTGTTATATTTTGACCATATGACATGAGCTAGATAATCCGGTCCACATCAGTTCCAAAATCCTCAATCATGGCGTTCCCCAGCAGTGGGAACTTTAGAAATGCATGGTAACATTCGGGGTTATCACAATAACCCTGGGACTGAAGGAGGCTAATGTCATTTAGGGAATGAGACTAAGGATATTAGATTAGACATCCCGCCAGGTATGGAATAGTCCCATACAACAAAGAATTCTCCTACCCTAAATGCCAATAGTGATGAGCTACAGGAAGCAAAAACTTTAACAAAGTGAGAAATCATTAGGAGAGGCAGAAAAACACAGGGTAAGAGCACAAGCTTTGAATCAGGCAGACAAAGCTTCAAATTCCTCTCCTAATGCGCTGTGAAAGGCACCTGTGAGCATGTTACTCGGTCTCTTTCAGCTTCTGTTTTCTCATCTGTAATGTAGTTTTATAATAGCATCTACTCCATATGGTTTTTGGAAGTAAAAAAAATAAGATCATGTCCAGCAGACAGTAATATGGGTGCTCACTAAACGTTAAATATTATTGGCCTGTCTTGAAAAGCTCTCTGTTGTTAATTCTCATAAAAAATGAAAAAAAAAAAAATCAGACTATGTCCCTCTTCTGCTTTCAAAAATGTAATGCCTCTTCGTTCCTCACCCTCACACTACAAAATTTCACCACCTTGGAGTCTATGAGTGCTTAGGCAGCACACTATTCTTGGCTCTCCTCTGTATATCTCATTTTTTCACTTGTTCTTATTTTTCATTAATAAACTAACATACTTACCACCCTTTGCCCCGCTATCAGAATAACTGTTGCTGTTTTTAGAACTTCTTGAGTGAGTCCCCAGGAAGACACTTGCAGACTTGTTTTTTTGAGTATAAAAAGTCAATACCTCCTCTAGTTCGGCCTCACTGAAATGAGGAGAGAAAGTATGGTCAGAACAGGAAGCTGTTCTGGAAAAACTTTCCACCACATTTTATTATGGAAATGGAGTAAGCTGGAGAAGGGGGAAATAAAAAGCACAAGCTGAAAACTCCCTATTAATAGACGGTTAAATACAATATAAGTAAAGCAATCTAAAAATTTAAAGCACAGAAAGGCTTTATTCATTCCACAGTGAATTTTCCAGATCTGCACTGTCCAATATGGCAGCCACTAGTTACATGTGACTATTTAAATGAATTAAAATTAAATAAATTTTAAGATTCTTTTCCTCAGTTACATTAGCCACATTTCAAGCATTCAGTAGCTACAACATAGAAAGTTCTATTGGACAGTCATGTTCAAGGTCAGGGGTCAACAAACTACAGACCGTAGGCCAAATGTGACCAGCAGCCTGTTTTTGTAGGACTAAAAATGGTTTTTATATTTTTAAAGAATATGTTATAAAGACTATATGTAGCCCAACAAGTCTGAAATATTTATTATTTGGCCCTTTACAGTTTGCCCATCTCATTTCTAGATAATTATTCAGTAGAGAAGCCACTTGTCATTTTAATTGTCTATGTCAGCAATAAGAAGACCCACCATAACCATGGAAGAATTCTCTAACCATCTATACAATGCAGGAAGCTAAAACAGTTTCCAGGTCACTTCAAATATTAAAATTATGTGCATGTTACGAACACCCACAAAATGGAAAGTGTAAGGGAACAGATGATGGCCCGCAGGATTCTTCTAGTACATGTTTTATGCATGGATTTTGTAACATTTATAGCAGCCTCTCAATGGCTCTGCATTTTTTTC
The DNA here is from genome assembly GCF_902729225.1 of Pteropus medius. Lineage (NCBI taxonomy): Eukaryota > Metazoa > Chordata > Mammalia > Chiroptera > Pteropodidae > Pteropus > Pteropus medius. The sequence continues at coordinate 3,700,126 of NW_024349797.1, read as the reverse complement.
CTGGAGCCTGGCTATGTTCCCAATAAGTGGACTTCAAATAAACAGAATATTCCTCCTTCATTACAAAGAACCTATACCTCATCTTCAGCATACACTGTAATGACAACCTAGGTAATGGTGTCTATGAATCTCGGAGTGAACCCCAACGTCTCCAAAGTAGCAAAGTGACACTGGATAAGGACCTCAGGTTAACTACTGAAGACCAAAAGCTGAGGCTACAAAGGGGCAACTGCCTCTGCCTATCAGTGTTTTATGTGGCCCTTCAAAGAATACTGAAAGGGAAAAGTTAAGGTTGGTCAAAATACAAGCTGCTTTCTACCTTCTGGCTTATCCTATGCCCACTTCATAATTTATGTTTTCCTGCCTGATTCCTGCAGGTGTTGGAATTTACTAACCCTGACAAAGGGATCCATGTACCATCCAAATATAATTTAAAAACTGATATTATCGCTTATTTACAACAATCAACATTTAATCCACAATCAGTAGTAAATATGTTCCAATGTGCTTTACCTTCAGGTCTCTCTCTATCCAAGTTAAAACTATATATAATTCATCTTTAGTATCCAGTTAGGCCTGGTAGGGGAATACACATCACTTTTTAAGAGACTTTTTTTTTTTTTTTTTTAGGGATTTTGAAGATTCCTAGGAAGAACTAGAAATTAATCTTTCTATTTTAAAAGTAGAGCCATTTTCTGAAAATAATCTAGTTTTTTTTCTTTTCTACTTTTACAATGTTAATATGAAAAACTTTCTTGCTTTGTTTCTATACCTGCTTTATCAATTATATTACTCAAGACCCAAGAATGTCAATAAAATAACACTGCACAATAATGAACTCATAAAAGATAATGTTATTTGTTTACTGTGTGTTTACGCACATGATACTGAGGCTATGGTTAGGTTGATTCAAGGTATTAAACACAGATCATACCATATTGGTGACTGATAAACCACCACCTGATTTAACTTCACAAATCAACAGAGAGTTGATTTTTCTACTTTTCTCCTCACTGTGACTTTGATGGTTGAAGACTAATTAATGGGGTTAAACAGATGCTTTACCCTTTATTTTAGTGGTTTTGTACAAGTCCGTTAAGGAAAAGGCTTTCTGGTACAAGTCTTACATAATTTAAAATTAAATACCTTTGTTACCTCTTCCTTTGGAAATACACTGTAAATGGACACAATGGCCTGCTGATTTGTATCAAGATAGAGCTGAATGCTGAGATTTTTAATCCCTAAAGACTAACCCCAAGCATGAAGGACTTACTCTATTTTATATAAATTAGGTGTAACCCTCACAGTGCTGAGAAATTGCCAATTCCTCAACCCACTCAACGCAAGCAAAATTTGGTCATCTCCATCAACAGGTCAGGGATAAATTCAGATCCAGTAAACACTGGAAGTCTCTAACTTCAACTTTCCAAAGGGCTCTCTCAGCATTTTGAGTGGTGTGCACTTTGAAGGCTGTCTAGAAATACAGCCCAGATACCCAGCAGCAGTGTTCTGATAACTAGAACCATGACAACAGCAACATAATTAGCTAAGATATGAAGAAGCCAAGACTATGAAATACTTGTTTTCTTTCTAAGAGTGATTTTACACACATCCATATGTTAGAAATAAGGGAATATTGGGAATTCAATAGGGTAGTACAGAAGATAGAATAGATTTTATTAACCAAAAATGTCTTCTACCTTGCTCGTCTGATGAATTCTTGAAAGTTTTCTGTATTTACCCCATCTTCCTCTTCTTCCTCAAGTTTCTTCTTCGATTTCTTTTCAGCCATTTGTTCTGTTTCCTACCCGGTCCCCAACCCCCACAGAAAAACAACAAGATCAAACTGACTCCCAATAAATGCACACTTCATCATCTGGCTTCATAGCCTTGGGTTTATCTGTCTTTACAGTAAAGACATGTAATTCCTCCATGTACTTTTGCCACCTATAAATTTGTATTGCTTTTTGCCATTATTTCATGAAACAGTGTGGAATTTCAAATAAAAGTTACCTAATAAATGTAAAATTTTATCATGTTTTTACTTTCTACTCACATAACCCACTGAGAAGAGAGCTTTTTATAGTAGCTTAGTAATATGTGTGGTCACTTGCAGCTTTCACAGTATGACAACAGAGACACTGCATTTTGTTACAGTTAGGGAGAGAAAAGGTAGGTCTTCAAAAGATACTCCTAGATCAGCATCCAAACTGAATAAATTCTTCACTTATACAATAAATACCAAAATTCTCAACAGATCTGGGATAAATTGTGGCTATGGATTCGGTTGTGTTAATACTCTACTAACCATTTTACACATCTTTTAAAAAGCCATTTACATTTCTAGGCTTCGGCTTTCCCTTCTGCAAAATGACCATCCATTTCATAACCAAAAAAAACAAAACAAAACAAAACATAATTCTAAAGCATTTTGAGACCACTGGAAAAAAGACATTTAAAAAATATTTTAACCAAACAGTAAATTTCTTGGAGTTGGTTGTAAAATGATGTCTCTGGTTAAAATGTTCTAGAGAACAAAGTATGAGACTCTCAGGAAAAAAGATTGTCAATATATTATCAGTTCAAATTTGCTCTCAAATAGTCAATTTACCACTGTCTACAGGCACAATAAAGAAAGTGCAAATTCACATAGCCCAGGAGTTATTTCAGGTGCAACAGAACTCAAAAGGATTATGCCTTTTGGTAAGAGTTACCTAGAGATGCCACCAAAAAATTGCTAGAACTGATCAATGAATTCGGTAAAGTAACAGGATACAAAATTAATGTTCAGAAGTGGCATTTTTATACACCAATGATGAACGTTTGGAAAGAGAAATTAAGAAAACAATCTCATTTACAATTGCATTGAAAACAATAAGATACCTGGGAATCTAATTAACCAAGGAGGTAAAAGACCTGTTCTCAGAAAATCATAAGTCACTGATAAAAGAAATTGAAGATACAAATAAATGGAAGCATGGGCAGGCAGAATCAACATCATTAAAATGGCCATACTACCCAAAGCAATCTATAGATTCAACGCAATCCTGATCAAAACACCAATGGTATTTTTCAGAGAGCTAGAACAAATAATCCTAAAATTTATATGGAACCATAAAAGACCCCAAATAGCCATGCAATCTTGAGAAAGAAGAACAAAGTTGGAGGTATCACACTACCTGATATCAAACTATACTACAAGGCTACAGTAATCAAAACAGCATGGTACTACAACTTGCAAAAGCTGAATACATTGATCAGACAGAATAAAGGGAGCGAAATAAATCCAAAAGCACTTCTCTGGACCATATCTCTCATGAGCCAAGGGGGAGGCAAAAAAAGAATATAATACAATGGGGAATTAAAGACAGTCTCTTCTAAATAAAAGCCAGTTATGCTACAAGGAAAAAGAAGAACAGGCAGATACGCGCAAAAAAAAAAAAAAAAAGAAAAGAAAAGAAAAAGAAACTGGACTATCTTCTTACACCATATATAAGAATAGACTCAAAATGGATTAAAGACATGAAAATGTAAAACCTGAAACCATAAAACTTCTAGGAGAAAACAGGCAGTAATCTCTCTGATATCGCTACTAGTAATTTATTTTTGGACATATCTCCTCAGGCAAGGGGACCAAAAGAAAAAATAAACAAATGGGACTATATCACACTAAAGAGTTTTTGTGCAACGAAGGAGACCATCAACAAAACAAAAAGACAATCAACTGAATAGGAGAAGATATTCACTTATGATACAACTGATAAAGGTTAATATCTAAAATATATAAAGAACTCATACAACTCAACAACAACAAAAAACAAACAATCCAATTAAAAAATGGGCAGAAGACCTGAACAGATATTTATCCAAAGAGGAAATACAGATGGCCAACAGACATATGAAAAGATGTTCAAGGTCACTAATCATCAGAGAAATGCAAAATAAAACCATAATGAGATTATCACCTCACACCTGTCAGAATGGCTATCATCAATAATCAAAGAACAACAGGTTTTGGTAAGGATGCAGAGAAAAGGGAACCCTCATACACTGTTGGTGGGTACAGCCACTATGGAAAACAGTCTGGAGGTTTCTCAAAAAATTAAAAATGGATATTATACCTTTTGACCCAGCAATTGCACTTCTGGGTATTTATCCAAAGAAAACCAAAACAATAATTTATAAAGATCTATGCATCCATATGTTCATGGTAGTGCAATTTACAATAGCCAAGATACGGAAGCAACCCGAATGCCTGTCAACAGATGATTGGATAAAGAAGCTATGGTTCATATATATAATGGAATATTACTCAGTCATTAAAAAAATGAAATCCTACCATTTGCAATGACATGGATGGACCTAGAGGTTATTGTGCTAAATGAAATGTCAGACAGAGAAAGAGAAATACCATATGATTTCACTTATATGCAGAATCTAAGGAACAAAAAGAACAAACTAATGAAAAACAGCCTCACAAATATAGAGGATAATCTGCTGATGGCCAGAGGAGAGGGGGATTGGGCCTGGGAGAAGGTGGTGAAGGGTTAAAGAAGTACAGATTAGTAGTTGATAGATGGTCACGGCAATAAGGAGCATGGCATAGGGAATGCAGTCAGCATTAATGTAATGACTAGGTGGAGAGCCAGAGGAGACAAAGAGCAATTAGGGGGATCGTTTTATAACTATATATATGTCTAACCAATGCACTGTATACTTGAAACTAGTAACAAAACAAATTAAAAAAGAGAGAGAGAGTTCCCTATGGCCACTGGGCCTTCAGAAGTAATAAGCAGCTTTTCAGCTCAGCTGGGTTAAGGAGTGAGGTCCTGCTCCCCATAACAGTTACACACAGGGGAGTCTGTTTCTGACTGTGTGGCAATCTAAAGCAGAAGACTAACAGATAAATCACCTACCTTGTTGTACACCATGATAAAGTCACCCAGTTGGTGGGCCAGGATTCTTCTGCGTTCCAGAAGTGCCAGTCTTCGACTAGGTAATACCATCCTCAGTGAGTGCTGGAGGTTGCTTGATGCTCGCTTGAGGAAACGAACCACTAGCTCCTATAAATTAAGAGTCATTGGGGGGGGAAAAAAGCAGGGATTGTGCTAAGCAACAGAAAACAGAGATGTGAGAAGAAGCATACTATACATTTCCACAAATAAGACCCAGAGCAAATATGTCAGGTATAAGAAGGATATAGAAAGACAAAACAAAACAGAACAAAACAAACATTCTCTTCCCTCAATAAGCTGGCAATCAGAAAATCAAAATCAAATAGGTACGCAAATAACTGTAATAAAATGGTAGCTGTAAACGAACCATAAATCATATACAAATAGTACTATAATAATTCAAAGTGCAGATATCACTTCTAATAGGGTCATCAGAGAAAGTTATTTCGGGAAAGTAGCATTTGAGGATAAGCAATGGAAACTAAAATCATGGGATCAGATGAAATTATCGAAGGTGAGTAGACAGAAAGAATACAGAAACAGTCATGCTTAGAGATAGGAAAGAGGAGGAAAAAAATCAGAAAACAAAACAAAAACCAACCATCACCCTTGTCCGCCTTCTCCCCCTCCCCATCCCAGAACCCATGGTAGAAACATCAGGAAAGAAACTCAGGAGAGAACAGAGTCATGGAAGTTGAAGAAGAAAAGGGTCACGTGTCCAAAGCTTCCGGGAAGCTAGAGCTGGAGAGAACCACAGCTAAGACAAGGCCCTGGATCTGGCCAGTGTAAGATAATTTTAAGAGAACACTTTTAGAACAGAAAAAGGAAGAGAAGGATACAGTATAAAAATGCAAGGATAATGAAGAATATAGGTGAAGAGTAGAAACTCCTGATTTAAAAGTTTAGTGATAAAGGGAAAGAAAGAACTGTTACTATGCTTGAAAGGTGATAGATTTCTTTTACTTCCCAAGGATAAGAAAGCTTTTAGAGTTGGGGATTGGTATCCTTTTAGAGGAGGGTGCAGTGGAAGGTCATTGAGGGAAAGAAAGGATGCATCTCACTTGAGATAGGGAAAGGATTTTGAAATCTGAACAGATACCAATCAGATCATTCATGATGTCTTAAGTGCTTCAAAGAGAGATACTGCAAAGCCAAAGGCCTTAAATATAGTTGTTCCTTCTCTCTTCCACCAAACACAATAAAATTGAGACCTTCTATTGATGTGCCTTCTGTGAGTTATGTGATAAAGAATCTCTAACCCTAACCTGGACCACAGAGGCAATTCTACACCTACCTTCCTCATAAACAAGACCACAACGATCCTCAGGGAATGGGTTAGGGCTCGCTCTCTAGATATATTTTTGAAAAGAAATGCACAGAACTGGTATTAAGTTTTACAGTGATGATCCTAAATATTCTTGTAAAAAGCCCCATAGAAACCCTGTGTGAATCCCAAGCCAGCAGTTGCAGTGGTTATTCTCTTCTGAGCTATTTTTTTCTTCTTGAATATGACTTTGGTTCATTGTCCTTTGGTGCCAATTTGCTCCAGTATAAAGAAATGGCCTCATAACCAGAGGGTTGGATTTCATAGTTCTACTCTGCTGTCTTTACTATAGGGTGGCTTAAGCTGTTTTATTAAAACATTATTTTTTCACAGTGGAACAGACAAACTGACTCTCGAAAAGGCAGTTTTAATTTTCCACTTGGAAAGAGCAGAGCTAACATTTTCCATTGATGGTTGAAGGATTATTCACAATACACAAGGTTTTATCTTTGGGTTGTACTGGCTACTTTAAATTCACAAGTTGTTTCCTGGGATATCCATCACATTTTTAAAAATAATCCTGGCATATTGTATGCCTCTTGTATGTGGAGAACAGAAAATTACAGTAGAGTCACCACTGAGTTGGATAAAGGATGCTGCTTTCTCAGACTTAAAGGTTCCTCTCTTTTCTGTGACAGATTTCTGTGGTTAAAAAGCCTAGGGAAGGGCTGTGGCTTCTATAAGCATTGACCTTACCAAAGAAATTGAAGCTTCCTGTCACTCTGATCCAAAAAGGAAAACCTTGTTAGAATAATAAATTCTAGGCATGTTCAAATGACTGATATATAGTAAAAATTATTACACAAGCTTGTTTCCAATAATCTAAGAACCTTATAAAGTTACTACTAGTAAAAGAAAAAATGTTTAAATGGAGGATGCTACATTCTCAGAGGGCTTTAGCTTCAAAAAGCTAACTTGACATGTCAGGACAGAAAAATAAAAGCCCTGTGGCTCATGGAAACAATGGAGGAGCAATTAATATACCATTGTAACATCTGGATTCAAGTTCCATTTTCACCACATACATATTGTGTGGGACAACAGGCAAGTTACCTCCCTTCTCTAGGTCTTTGTTTCCTCATCTATAAAATGGGGATGACACTGCCTTTCACAAAGAGTTAATAAAACATGAAGATGCCGGAGAAATTACTCTTAAGTTGTTATTCTTTTTGAGGGCTTTGCACAGGGCCTGACATCTAGGGAGCAATCGATTTCCACTGTCAGAATGAAACAAACTGATGCCCTCAAAACAGAGCGATGAACGTGGCTCCAGATCTAAGATTTACTTCACATTAAAGTGAGAGAAATCTATAAACTAGACTATGAAATAATTATCCTATCAGAAGATAATATATTACTCTTTACCTTAATAGAAAAAGGGGGAAAAAAAGAAAAAGAAAAAGGGAAAGTAAAAAAGTTTCAACAAGAAGAGCCTCACCATCTGTTCATCTTCTTTGGCAGCCCAACTGGCACTGAACGTTTGACCTCCACTGTCTTTCATCAGGCGAATTTGAACATGCTGGAGATAGGCAGAGAATGCTATTCGAGCCTGCACTTTGCTATAGAAATCCAAAACAACATACCGTTATGAGACAGAATGGTAAGCCTACCAAATGTGTACCTGCCTCTCTCAAAGTGGCCTTTGAGGATCCTTCTATTAGGATGACTAAGATAAAGCCCACCATATAGTCACTGAATAAAGATTGCTTCTAAACGGTATATGAGGTGTTTTTTTCTTATTAAAAATATCAGAGATGGAGAATCCTATTTATTTTCTCATTATTACTGTGGGGAGGAAAAAAATCGAATAATAGAAAAGCAGGCTTCCTACTCTTAAACTTTATCTCTTTGAACTTTTTAACAACTTTTTAACTGTTCCTGGGGGAACAGACAGGAAAAGTATTGAATCTTCACAAGAGTCTTTATATTAACGTAGAAAAGTTTTTCTGCCTTGGAGGCCCTTAAGAATATACTTATCAGTTAGTGCAAAAGCATGGCTTTTGCTATGGCAACTAATATTTCTGGTGTGCAAAAGCCTCCAAAGCAGGAAATAGATAAATCCTACAAAGGAACTTTTGAGACCAAATTTTAAGGTCATGCTTTTCTCAACTACAAGACGGGAGTGGCTGGAGCCCAGAACAAATGAGTGAGGTCCAACAGAGTTTGGCATAGACAGGCTAGGACAAGCCCAGATGTTCAGCGGGAGAAAGAAATCCTCACATACAGTAAAAAGCACCTCAGCGACATCACCGAAGAAGTCAGCTGATTTCTGATTGGTGGTCCAGGTGGAAAACAATGAAATCAGATAAGCTATAGAGTGGAAGACAGAAGTATCAGAGAGACGCTGATGATTTTCACTTCAGCTGCTAGTTGTGGCAGATCTGTTTTCTTTCAGGAGAGATTTTGGTTACTTCAGCTGATCGGCCTTCTGACACTCTAGCCAAAATTACATCAGTGAAGATTAGGGCCCAACACAAACTTTGTTTACAATCCTCACACATGCAATCACTGAATGCTTTCTACTCACTGTTCCTCCAAGGTTAGGATGAAGGACTCGTCCAGAGTAAACTGGAAATCCCAAGGGGGTCTGGCCTCTATGTGTGTGTTGGAGGGACTGGATGGGAGGGGACTCTGGTTGGGGAGTAGACTTGCTTTTAATACATAAGATCTTCAGTTTAATACATAATTTAATACATAAGATCATAATAGTTTACTACATAGAATCTTCAGAGCATGAAATATAAGTAAGGTTACATCTTTGTTAGTAACAGAGGTAGTTTATGGGAGAACACATAATTTTGAAAGAATTTATATTTTCAAATGTTTCTCAACAAAGACAATTAGATTCACATTCACCTGGAGTCCATGTACCACTTGTCCCTCAACCATCCCATAAGTTCCACTTCCATTACAAATTACTTTTAAGTCAAAATAAATGCGAAATATTCTCAATTTTAGTCAACAAACTCACCTGCAATATGAGCTAGAAATGGCATGTGTCAGACACCTCCAAATGTAACATAATGTCCAATTTTAATGATTACTCCTTTAAAACTAAAACTCGAAGGTCTTTGGATAAGGGGATTGTTGCTTGGAAGTTGAGAGTTCAATCATCTTATTGCAAATCACTGTCACAAATCAAATGAGTAAGTACTGACTTTTCCACCCTTGTTAAAGAGATCCCTGGGACGTAAATCCTGAGTTTGTCCCTAAGGTATTAGGCACATTGGTCAGCTGGTCATATGAAACCAGCAAACCAAAAAAAAAAAAAAAAAGATGAAAGAATGAAAACCATAATGATTTATACCAGAGAAACCTACTTTTTAAAAAATAAAAGCCTATGTGGATCCTCAGTATACAAAATATACAACTAGGGAGATAGAGCCTGGGGTCTTGAATCTTTGCCATAGACCTCCCCCAGACCCCTAGTCATCACTGAGATGCCCCAAAGAATGATGGGCAACTCCACAAAATAGTCTGAAAATCACTAATTTATATTAACACACCCTGCAATTATAACAGTTTACTCACTGAGAATGAGATCCGTAAGATTTATGAAGAAATAATTTATTTCTGCAACAGCTAAGTAGAATGTTATTGCTGGAAAAGACCTTAGAATATAGTCCAGTGGTTTTCAAATGTTCTATTTCAATTCAGTGGAATCGTTTTTTCCTCTCCTGAAAGCAGTTTGAAAAACACTTCTCTAACCCCATTCCTTGGCCTAATAGAAAAGGAAACTGAGGCGTAGAGAAGCTGACTGGCCCGTGATCACAGAGCCAGTTGGTAAGCACCAAAAGGCCAGAGCCCAGGTCTCCTGACTGAGTTCAGTGTGCCCTCCAGTAATGGAACTATTCTTATATGCCGTGACCCTGTTCTGAACCTTAACTCTACCAACCCCCTACTCCTCCAAACCCCAGTATCACCCTCTACCCTTCCAGTATAAGAACTGACCTCTAACTTAGCGAATAAAGGCCGTCATGCATAAATACCTAAACTTCCCTTCCCTTTAACTTCTAACTACTGCATCCATCCCATACTGCTTTCTTATAGGGAGAGATACCCGCCACTGGCCTCTTTCCACCTTCCTTTAGGACCTTTCTCTATCAATATATCTGTTTCTGCATCATTAACCCTCTTCCCATCAAATCCTTCCGCTAGTCTATAAATAAGCTCCAGAATCCCTATCTTAAAAAAACGATCTTTTCTCTGGGCTTGCTCTCTCTCTCTGATGCATTCTTACCTTCCTTTCATTGCCAAACCTTTGGAAAAAGTTAGTGCACACTTGCTTTCTTATCTCCTCGACTCACAATCTCACTTCTACCCACTATGTCCGCCCCAGGTCATAAATGCAGGTGTCTCTTTTCGCTCATTCTGACTTGAACTGCCTGAGGTACTCTATTGCTTGAAACTCTTGTAGCTTTTACATAACTGCTATTTCTTGTCTATTTACTATTAATCATCCTCAGGGCTCAATTCTCTTCTTTTTCTCTCAGTCTATGCTTGTTGAACTAAAGTGAATTAAACAAGCTCATCCAATCTGAAGTATATGTGTCAACTACACAATCTTGTTCAACTCTGACCTTCAAAGCTGTTTTCACCTATCTGTGTCTCAAATGAAACATGTTATTTCTATCATGAAGCCAACTCTTATGCCCTTTATATTAACATATGGCATCACCAACTTGCCAAGGCTTACTATAACAGCTCTTAACTCACCACTCTGCCTTCAGCTCTTCTTTTGCCAATCACTACCCCATGATATAATCAGAATATACTTTCTAAATCAAGATGCTTAAAAATCATCCTTTATTTAGACTTGCTATTCTGCCTGGAATATTCTGCCCCCTGATATTCATACAACTTACCTCCATCTCATCATTTAGGACCCACCTCAAAGGTTACTTCTTCATGCCCAAACACCACAATCTCAAGAAACCCTCTGCGCAATTACACTCTAACACTAGACCCCTTTTTATTGTCTTCATAGAAGTTTCGTACTGCCTGAAATCACCTTGCTTCTTTGTTTACTATTAGTCTTCTCCACTAGACTGTAAGCTCCATGAGCCTGTCCTGCTCTCCACTGTAATACAACTGGTGGCACAGAGCAGGTGAGAAATAAATATTCGTTGAGGGACTGAATAAATGAATGACTGACTGTACTGCCATGCCTGTGTGTTATTTCCTCTACTAGCAATCCCACGCTTAGTTGTTACCTCCAAAACCTCTCAAAATCCTCATTTACTGATAATTTACTTATCAGTTAAAGCCTGGTTCAAATATCGCCTCCTCCCGAGTCTCTCTAGCCTTCTCAAGCAAGACCAATCGCTTCTCTTTCTGTGTCCTAAGAGGACTTTGTCCATATTGGGGTCATAGCCCCACTCTTTAAGTGTCCCCATACTAAATCATGAGCTGCTTAAGCTCCTTGTCTCAGTCACCTTGTGCTCTAAGTGACTGACACTAAAATCCAACAAGTATTTGTTTGGCCAAACAAATGGGACTTGAGTTTTTATCAAAGCTCTCTACCTTGGATAAGTAAATTCTCTAAGGCTCAGTTTCCTTAATAATATCAAATCATAGTCATTATTACTTCACAGGACTGCTGTGACTGAGAAATGGAAAATGGCTGTAAAGCCACCATCTTGGTACCTGGTACACAGTACGAGTTAGTTATTATCGATTTTACTATTATGATTACAAAAGGTACGTACCTAAGATTGCCGTTCTCTTGCAGAATCTGCATCAGGTTAAATTTAGGCTCTGGTTCGTGAGTCTCAATCCTGCAGCACTGTTCACCTTTATTAGTCCATTCAGGAACTTTCATGGCATTTTCTTTGGGGGAATTTTCGACCATAACGGTCAATGAGGGTGCGTATTTGGCTTGATTTTCTCCAAGGGATCCTGCAAACTCCTCCTGGGAAGCTTCCTGTTCTTCATCTTCATTGTCTAATGCAACTTCTTCCTCTTCTTCACTCTCTGTCTCAGTTTTAACATTCATTTCAGCTGGTTGGGTAATCACTAAATGCGAAGAATCACTAATGTTGCTGAAAAAAGGATTAAATTTTCCTCTCTCCCAATACCTTCTTCTCTTTAGTAAAAGCCCACATTTAAATCAGACCACAAATAACACACAAAATTAATAGCATACACGTCACTCTCCAATCTTACATATTCCAAAAACCTAGTAATGACTTTCATTACAGTTGATGTTTCTCATCATAATATCAATGGCTCTCTCACAAACTTAGGGAAAAAACATCTTAGTAATTTCTACAGTGTGTCTGAGGTTTTTAAAGGGCGCCTTTCATGGAGGTATAAAGAGCAGGAGAATATCTTTCTATGCTATGTTTATTCATTATCCTTCTCTTTTACTGCCTTAGAAGGTCTGTGAGAACAAGGATCATATCCTTTTTATTTACCAATGAAACCTCGTTGACAAACGTGCCTGATACAGATGCTCAACAAACAAGGGAAAGAGGGAAAAAAGGAAGTCAATCTATCAGTGACAAACAGATATGGAAGAATCTGGGAGAGAAATAAATCCCCCTTTGTCTGTTCATGTTTACAATATTTACACCATTTGGCAGTGTCAACAGAAAAACTGGACTTAATACTCAATCATGAAAAAAACCTTAATGATAATGCTCAGGGGCCTATTAAGCTTAAGCTAATATTATTTCTAAGGCATCGGGTATTACATGATGCTGAAATAAGAGCAAAAGCCAAAATGTATGCGCTTTGGGTATTCTTCAATACAAATATAGGATGGAAGGTTTAAAAACTTACAATCCTTTTGAATGTTGGTTTCAGAGAAAAAAGACTGTACAAACAAATTAAGTATATGTGATCAGGAAGGTTCTGATTCACTGAGCATTAATTAAGACACCGATTAAATTAGGGCCCAGATCATGGATTTTGGTGAAAGCTCACCAGCACGTACCTGGGTATTTTGGCCTCATTGCCCTCAATCTGCCACTCCGTCGTCGATGTTTCCGCACCTCCAAAGACAGGAGCTTCCTCTCATAAAGAGCAGCGTGCAGCTTGGCTTTTGAATTCACACTCTCTACCTTCAGTTCTGGTGCTCCATCAGTAGTTATTCTATGGGGAAAAAAACAACCCTTAGAAAGCTCTCTTTTATTTCAAGACTGAGTTTGACAGAAAACTATATTGATGACAGACTGGGCATGGTAACTAGCGAATTCTAAAAGGTTCGACAGATAAATGAGAATACTGGAATCTACGTTACAACTTCGCTAATGACCTATCTGAATTTGTTAAATGTTCTGAACTAAAATATATCTGAAGACAATGTTTAAGGATTTTTAAGTATTCAGTAATACTGGCTATTTACTGCAGAGATCATAAAGTGCTACCCAATGCCTCATACTTCAAGAATAGGAGATACTGGTAAAATTTAATTCTCAGGCTGGGTGGTGTCTAGAGGTGTTTATTTTATTGCTATTCATTATAACTTAGAATTATACAAATATTCTTGGAATGTACATGATATTTAATAAATACAGATTCAGCAGAGGTTGTGATGAGCTGAATAATTTGTGCGTCTGGTAGCATAGAGCTAAGACTCACAGGGGAAATGTGTTAGTGAAAAGTTACCAAGATCCTGGGATGCATCAAGTGTCCAGCATTCCAGTCTGTAGAACTTGTCCCTTAGAGCCTACTTACAGGTGTAAGTGGGGCGAGGTGGCAGGGACTCTTCCAGCTCAGGGGGTAGAGAGTCAGAGGCACAGACAAGGGGAAGTAGATGTAGGACAAGGCCAAAATCAATCAGGTCATGAATGGGAAATGGGATGAGGAAAGGGGACAGCAGCAGCTACACTAGGCATTAAAGAAAGATAAATCACAAATTAAGGAAGTGACAGGTATCAGGCCCAATCCAGATAACGGCAAAATACAGGGCAGCAGAGATAACCAGGTCAGCAAAGTCAGAGAGGGTAATTGGGTCAGAAAAGAGGTATCCACGTTTGTGTCTGAAAGCTGGCAGCCAACTCTATAGTCTTAGATCTCAAGTTCTAACTGGTTGGCTTTGAACTGTCTCCCTTGAACTCTCTAGTACTCAGTGTATTCTCTCTGAGGTTAAGGAATCATCCTTGTTACTCTGGGAGTTTCCGTCTCTGAGTCTGATGGAAAGGTTGTGTCTTTTGGTCTATTTAGGACTCTTAGGGATTTCTGGGGTGGATGGACTGGATAGTAAATCTTTTGGAGGCCTTCTCTCTAGAATAGGAAAATGAGCCAAGAACAGGGAAGGTCCTGCCCAGGGGTAGAAATGAGAAGCAAATAATGAACTTTAAAAATAATTCAAATTCAGTTTATGAAGTCTCAACAACTGAACATTGCCTCACCCTCTCTCTCTCTCTCTCACACACACACACACACACACACACACACACACAGTTGTAAATATTAATATATTTTTAGTCAATTAAATTTAAAAAATCTGATATTTTTAAATAACAGCTATGAGTTCCTAAGCCCTGAATAGACAGATAAATCCTTACCAGTACAGGGATGAAGGAAGAGAATATTGAGGAAAGTGTGAATATGAACAACAGAATTATATGAGAGCAAGGAGCACGCTTGTCTTGTTGATCACTGCATCAGTGATGCTTACAAGAGTGCCCGGCACGCATATGCTGTTAATATCATAAATATGTTCAAATTGATAAACAACTGAATTTCCTATAAATTTTAATGCCTTTTAGCTACATCTATTTCATTTTATTTTGCCAAAGATTTAAACAAACCTAAAAGTTTAAAAATTGTACAGTGAACATCCATTTACTTATTGCCTAGCTTCTACAATGAATTTTACTATATTAGTTTCACCACATATATATCTAATCTTCCATTTTCCTATCCATCATTGACCCATTTAATTTTTAAAGCATTTTAAAGTTGCACACAGATATCGGTGCACTTTCCTCCTAAACACTTCACCATGCATACAGTTAGTATCTACAGTTCGATATGTTTTGGGTTTGGGGGATTTTTGGGGGTGAGCTAAAAACTACACAGTGAAATACTTAAATATTAAATTTCCACTTGATGACTTTTGACAAATGCCCAGAGCTATATAACCCAAACTCTAACATTACTAATACCCTCAGAAAGTTCTCATGCCCCTTCCCAGTCAATTCCCCTCGCACACTCCAAAAGGAAACCACTGTTCTGAATTATTTTTTTTTATCACATATTCGGTTTGTCTGTTAGAATTTCATAAAAATAGAACCGCACAGTATAAACTCTTTTGTGTTAAGTCTCCTTTAATTTAGCATGTTTTTGAGACTCATCCATGTTGTGTGTATCAGCACTGATCCCTTTTTATTGTTGAGGATTAGTCCACTGGATGAATAACCCACAGTTTGCCTACTCTCCAACTGTTGGACACTTAGGTTGTTTGCAGTTTTGGAATATTATGAATCGAGCTGCTATAAACATTTTTGTACAAGTCATTTTGTAGTTATATTTTTCATTTCTACTGGGTAAAGATCTCAAAGTGGAATTTTCTAGGCTCTTTAACAAACTGCCAGACTCTTTCTAAAGTGCTTGTACCAGTTTATGCTGCCAATGACAACTTATCAGAGTTCCATTAGCTTCACATCCTCACCATTTGATGTTGTCAGTCATTTCCACCACTACCACCTCCCACCTTTATTGAGGTATAATCGACAAATACAATTTTAAGATATTTAAAGTGTACTATGTGATGATTTGAAGTAATTTTAACCATCTGCTGGGTGTTTAGTGGTACCTCATCATTTTAATTTGCAATTCCCTGATAACTAATGTTAAACACATTTTCATGAGCATATTGGCTATTCATGAATCTTCTTCTTGACACTCTGCCTAGTCACTTTCTTAACAGTATCTTATGATAAACAAAAGTTCTTAATTTTGATGAAATTTAGCTTATCATTTTTCTCCCTTTTTGTTTATTGCTTTCTGTGTCATGTCTCAAAATTTTGGCCAAGCTCAAAGTCACAAAGATATTTTCCTTAAGAAGTTTTATAGTAATAGCTTTTATGTTTATGTCTATGAATTATCTCTAGTTTTTGTGGGAGACAGGGGTTGAGGTTCATTTAAAAATATATAATAGACAGTTTCAGTCTCATTTGTTAAAAAGTTTCCTTTTCCCCATTGGATTGCTTTAAGACTTTTGTTTATAAAGTCAAATGGCCATATAAACACGATCTATTTCTGGACTCTATTCTGTTCCATTGATCAATTTACCACAGTTATGATTACTATATAAGCATTATAGTATTTCTTTAAGTCAGGTACTCAAAGTCTTTTCCAAGATTACTTTGGAGATTCTAAGTCCTCTGCAGTTCCGTATAAATGAAAAAAACAAACAAACAAAAAAACCCAGTCAATTTCTATAAAAAAATCTACTAGAATAATGACTGGGATTGTACTGGATCTTAGATCAATTTGGAGAGAATGGATATTTACAATATTAAGTCTTCTAATCCATGTACATGGCATATCTCTCCACTTATTTAGATCTTCTTTAATCTCTTTCAGTAATATTTAATAGTTTTACTGTATAGGTATTGAACAAATTTTGTTAAATTAATCCCTAAAAATTCACATTTTCAAATGGTATTATAAATAGAATTTTAAATTTAACATTCCAATTACTTACTGCTAGCATTTAAAAAAATTTTTTATTATATCGACCTTGTATCCCAACATCTTGCTAAGTGCACTTGTATGTTCTTGTATTCTGTAGATACCTTGGGATTTTCTACTAACCTGATCATGTCATCCAAGTAAAAAGACATGTAACTTCTTCCTTTAATCCCCCCACCCCCTTCCTTTGTTGTACTGCATAGGATCTCTAGCACAAAGGGAATACAGTGGTAAGAGCAGACATCCTGCCTTATTACATATCATAGGGGCAAAGCTTTCAGTATTTCACCACTCAGTATGATGTTAGAAATAGGTTTTTCAAAGGCCTTTACTAGATTGAAGAAGTTCCCTTCTATTCTTGATTTGCTAAGAGTTTTTCTCATAAACGTGTTAAATTTCATCAGATGCTTTTCTTTTTGCATCTAATAAAATAATCATCTAGTTTTTTCTCTTATTTAATATGATGAATTATACTAATTTCAAATGTCAAAACAACCCTGCATTACTGTAAAAATATCACTTTAGTGTATTATCCTTTTTATATACTAGTAGATTCCATTTACTAATATTCTTTGAAGAAATTTTGTGTCTATATCCATGAAGTAGTAGCTTGTAATTTTCTTCTTCTCTTTCTTAAATGTCTTATCAGATTTTAGTGTCAATAGTTATGCTGGCATCATAACATAAATTGGGAAGCAACTCTTCCTAGAGTTTTGAAAGGGTTCGTGTAAGACTAGTGTTACTCTTTCTCAAATGCTTGGTAGAGTTCACTAGTTAAACTACTGGGCCTGGAGTTTTCTTTTTAGGGAGGTTTTTTTTTATCATAAATTCAATATTCTGAATAGGTATGTGGTTATTCAAAATTCCTATTTCAGCTTATGTCAGTTTTTCTAAGTGTTCTCTCTCCACAAGGAATTCAGACATTTAATTTGTCAAAGTAGTGGAATGAGGTTAATAATATTCCCATAACATCCTTTTTATGTCTGTAAGATCTATAGTGATATCCTCCTCTTTTCTAGCTCATCTTGGTAATTAAGTGTTCTGGTTTTTTTCTAGATCAGTCTACCAAAGGGTTTATCAATTCTGCAATCTTATCAATGGACAATTTTGGATTTTATTAATCTTCTTTATTGTTTGTCTATTATTTAATTGATTTATGCCCTTTATTATTTCCTTTCTTCTACTTACTTTGGGTGACTCTTCTTTTTATAGTTTCATGAAATGGATTAGATCAGTGATTTAGTCCTCCTTTTTCTAATATAAACATTTGAAGCTATAAATTTCCCCAAAAGCACTCCCTTAGCTGCATCTCACACAGTTTAATATTTTTATTATCAATCAGTTCAAAATATTTTCTAACATCTTTGATGATTTCTTCCTTGACCCATGGATTATTTAGAAGTGTATTATTTAATTTCTAAACATTTGAACATTTTCTATTGTTACTGATTTCTAATTCCATTGTGGTCAAGAAAACATATTCCTTATGATTTTAATCCTTTTCAATTGATTAAGACTTGTTTCAGGTTCCAGCATATGGTCTGTCATATGCTACTTTTCGTTTGCTTATACCTTTATACTACCAAAAAACAAAACCCTACAACTGGCAATATAAAATGAGTGACAAAAAATGAAGAACAGAACTCATCTTTATTCTTGTTAAGATTTTGTTTTGTTTTTTTTTTTCCAATTTCTAAATTGATAGTATATACTCCAGGAAGCATATGCCTTTACTAAAAACTAGAGAAAACTTATAAACTAAGTGTGACCTTCATTTGGAAACAAGCTACAAACTTGATTTCTCTCAGTTTTCCCTTAATTAAATGGCAATAAAAATGTTTTCCTTCTTTCAAGAAAAATTAGATTTATGCATCAAAAGATTGGGATAAAACCCAGGTTATCTTCATTCTTAAATGTAAAACAAAAAGCTAGATAGAGGAGGTTTTTTCCTTATTGTTGTCATTTAGTTTTTTTTAAAGAGACACAGCACAAAGAGGATGTATGTAATGTCTCAAACCAGTGGCTATGTGTTTATGTCTGAGTTTTTGTTGTTGTTTGAGTCTTCAGTTGGGCAAGACCATCCCAGTCCTTCCTCAAAGACCTTTCTCCCCTCTGTCAAAATAAAGAGCCGTAGGTATTTTGCGCACTTTTAGTTCCGTGCAAACTGGAAGCAGTTCTGTTCAGTCGCATAGATGCAGAGCTGTATGTCCCAGGTATTCAAAGCCGAAACATAATTTCTTTTTTGAATCTAACATGAGAATAGTCATGAAACCTTATGAATACTTTGGTCTCTCTCATATAGCCAAACAAGACTACTACTATCAGTTGAAATAATACACCTGTAGTTATATATATAAAAAAAAGTAAATCCCAAACTTAGTTTGTAAGAAGATTACACAGAACAGTGTTTCAGTAGAAAACATTTTTATGTTTCTATTCAAGCTAAGCCAAAGTGGAAATGGTTATGTAAAATATCGTGCTTAGTCCATACATGGTCACACATTATGCACATGAAAGAATTTCTCAACTTTTAAAAATCAGTTACCGTGTTCTTCCTGTCAATAAGCTTCTTCTTGGGTTTCCCCTACAGAAGTAGAAAAGAAAAGTCGGTTAGAGCCCTATGCAGATATACTCTCCTCAGTTCATACACACACACACACTCCTGAAATCTGTATTGCAGAGATTCAAAGTGGAATTATGCCAGGGAAGCCATCTTGGGGGAGAAGAAGAGACATGAATTAAGAACATGCTCAGAAAAGAACAGAATACTGTAAGCTTGAGGATCAATAAAAACAAAAAAGAAAGAACAAATGAATTCTAGAGAAAAATCCTAACAATTACTTGCATTTGTATACCTAGTCACAAATCAAAACACACTTATTTTTCACAAGCATGTGAAGAAGGTTATTATCAGCCCCATTTATAAAAAGAAGCAGTATGAGATCATTTCGTGGTATGCCCAAGGTGGGAGCTTAATGGGTTTAAATTATATAAAGAGCACTAGAGTGTGAGACTTAAGCTCTGGGTCTCACATTCTAGTGCTCTTTATACTTTCACTGAACTGTATTAGGAAAAGAAACCAATCTCAATTCTCATGAGGTTTTAGAAGGCTGCTCATGAGAAATAGTTTCCACAAGTGATGCTCTCCATTGTCTATAAACTAGAATTGGGCTCTAACCACAGGAAATGAATGCCATTCATGTATAAATTGGCTTTTATTTTTCTTTTAAAACATTCTCTCCTCATTCAATTTCCTTTCACTTAATACTTTTTCTAAAAAAAAGTAATAATAAATCCCATTTACTCATTTGTGAATGTGTATATTTAGTTTGGTACAATTTTATCACTGTGTAAGTTCATTTATCCACCACCACAGACAAGACACTGAACAGTTCCAACATCATAAGGACGCCTGTGTTGCCCTTTTATAACCACACACCTCTTACCTAACTCCCTTTAATCTGTTCTCTGTTCGAAAATTTTATCATTTCAAAAATGTTACATAAATGAAAATACACAACATGTAACCTTTGGTATTTATTTTTTAAAGAGACAGATGCAATCAATACGAAGATTTTCTATCTACAGAAAATAATGTGAAAAGTTTGTCCTCCCCAAAACATTTTGTCTTTCCCTTCCCATGTCTTCTTTTCATGCTATTGTCCTGATACTGTCATCAAAAAGCCTCAAAATGATTTTAAATTTTTCATCAGATAATGGTTTTCTCCACTAATTTGCAATCACATTACCATCACCCAGCTGGCTTCTTAGTTGGTACCAATACTTCGGTCTGGGAGTGGAGTCAGGGGATATATATGGCTCACAAGATCCCCAGGAGTTACGAATATGACAAGGTTAAAAATACTGCCATACTGTAGGATAGTATGCAAGATATTGTTTGCAGGGCAGGGTGAGGGAAGGGTTGGGGAGAGCAGGAAAAGCAGACAAAATTAACCTAAAAGAAATGATAAGATAATTTGTTTGAAAGTAGCTTTGACCATAATACAATGGAATTTGCAAGAGAGAAAACATCAATTCAGAGGGAAGAGAACAGATATTGGAAGATGTGTGGGCTTACAATAAACACAATTTCAATTTTTCAATTTTTTTCAATGCATGTTTTTGTGTGTGTGCTACCATGTGGTAGATTCTTGATACTGACAAAGATGACCATAACAAAGTACTTACTCTTAAAAGCCAACTTGTAAAGTAGACAGACTAATTAATAAACAGGCACTTATAATACAATATGAGAATCTAAATCAGATTGGGATACGAGCCTACTCTTAGTCTGAGTAAGAGGATGAAGGACATAGCTAGAAGAAAAATTTAGGGGTGGGTTGGGGGTCAT
Organism: Pteropus medius; assembly: GCF_902729225.1. Taxonomy (NCBI): domain Eukaryota; kingdom Metazoa; phylum Chordata; class Mammalia; order Chiroptera; family Pteropodidae; genus Pteropus; species Pteropus medius. The sequence continues at coordinate 3,678,849 of NW_024349797.1, read as the reverse complement.
TCCAAGGGAAGGTGAGTAGGTAAGGACAAGGAAGCATGAAAAGCAAGCAGATGTGGTCTGATTAGCCATGGGTTGTGTGGAAAAGTGGAGATTAGGCTAAAAAGGTAGTCAAGAGTAGATCATGAGGGCCTTTCTTTGCTAAACGGTGAGATTCAGGTTTTTTAAATCTAAGTTTTTATAATGTTTTACATGCAGAAGTGTTAACTGGAGCCTGAAGAAAGAATTCAGGGAGTACACTAACTTGGATGGAAAAAAAATTAATCCTCTACCTGACATTTTGCATTTCCTTCATATGCATGTAGAAACCATACACAGCAGTATTAGCGTGATTTCATTACCAAAAGAAATATCTTTTTTTATATTACTTCAGAGTTGTTACAGGTGTCTCAAAATATTGCCGAAACTTATCATACTTTTCAAATTGTGGTAGTTATTAGACCCATTGCTAGGTCTTGTTATTGAATGTGTTAATAAAGAAACATGTATATGGTCACATCTCAAAGTTTTTTATTGTTATGCTACTCATAGGAGAATGTTTCCTAATTTTGGCTATTGTGGTAGTTCCTAGATTGTCTGTTCTGCCTTCCTTCTCCCTCATGGGAAGCCTAAGAATGGAAAGACCTAGCCTAGCCTCAAGTGCAGAGTCCATGTCAATTCAGAAATAGACAAGCCATGAAGAAACTCATGAAAACTACCGCTCCTAAGCAAACAATCCATTACTTACAAATGCGACTGGACAATCAAAGATCATTAAATATTTGAGGAAACATAACAGTACGAACTACAAAGAATGACATGAACAAACAGAACTAATGCAGAATTAAATCTAATGCAACACAAAAAAACAAAAAGGAACTTCAAATAAAGTAATTAAGACAGTCAAAGAGATGTGAAAAGATATTATACGCATAAACTACGAAAACTAGTCAGAAAGAAAAAAGAGTTCTTGGATATTAAAATACTTGCCAAAATAAAAAAGTAAATTGAATAATCCTCTCCTGTGCTGATCTTGAATAACAAAACAGATAATTGCTTAGGTTTATTTTGAGTTTTAGGAGACAAAATTTAAGAAATCTGCCAGAATTTAAAGCTAAGAGACAATGAGATCAAAGTATGAGAGAAAAAGTAAAGAAATATGGAGGATATCGCAAAATATCCAAAGTTCGTCTAACAGAAGTTCCACAAGGAGAGGAAAGACAGGATGAGGGGGATACTTCCTACAGTTGAAAGACTTAAATCTTCAGACTGAAAGAAATCATCCACTGCAAAACCAAACTTATAAAAAGTAACACATCAGAACATATCTTGGTAAAATATATGAAGTCTAAAGATAGAGGAGCCTTTAAAAGTTTCCAGAGCAGGGGAAGACAAAAAGGTTATAGATAAAGAACTGAGCTTCTATGTCTTCTAAGTAAATCTGAGTATCTCTTCATTAGAAGCCACACAGTGTAATTGGTCAATCAAAGGCAATAGCCACAAATTTAGAGAGAAATTGCAAATCCCACATATTGCCTTATAACAGATGATGAAATTGCAAGAAATGGCTGAAATCTGGGTATCTATTTTAAGAATCCTGAAAAACAAACAAACAAACAAACAAAAAACCCTGTAACTAATATAGGTTTCTCTAAATAACTAAGGTACCTTATTTTGATAGTTAATTACTGAACTGTACTGTAATGCAGTTCTGTCTCAGAGACAAAAAATGTATGTGGGACTTAGCAGCCCCTGATTGCTGTGCTATTTGAATTCCAATGTCTGTTTTCCTTCATTTCCCCATTTTCCCATTTTCCCTTGTATTGAGGTTATCAGTCATCATTTCTTACAATTAATTCTCAGTGTATTTATTTTGTGAATTACCTCCCCTCTACCTTTTCTAATCTGATCATTTTAATCTAGTCTGGAAAAACAGATGATCATGTCTGGTAAAATTGTGTCTGAAACAGAAAGGCACTGAGTAAGGGCCTTCTTTACTCAGAATAAAGTTCAGGGCATCTATCAAGATCTTTATGGTTTAATCCTATCTAATATTTGTTTTATTCTGAAAAGCACGAGGCAGAGTGCTAGACACTTGTTTAATACTCAATAAATATATATTAATAAAAAGGAATATTTGTTAGTATAGAAACACATCTTCCCCACTCTAAATGAAGGCAGCTCAGTTAGTTTAATATTCTTAGCCTCTGGAAAAGTTACAAAGCGCTGAGAGCAAATGAGTTCTTTAAAAATGAGGTGTTATATTGTGCTTTCTACAAGGCCTTTTCTATCAAAGATTTTACATGAAGACTTTTAAAAAATTTTTCCTTCATTTACATGTACTTTCTCCTAATTTTGTGATCTAGTCCTACCAAATTTATAAGAATAGCAACCTCCACCTGTCCTGGAAGAGACGTGTTGCCAGCATATAGTTCATGGAGGTCTTGTGTTCAAGGTAGGACCTGAAAGACAAAGAAACTTGTTATTTCTAACACTGAGCTGAAGAGGGAAAATACTGAAATACAAATATGAATCAAGCACAGAAGTGATAGGTTACTTATATACTGTTTCTAAAGCGGGAAAGGAAGAGGCAGTTGCTCAATTAAAATTATAAACTACTAGAGTAGCAGCAAATATAATAAAATTAAATAGAGGACTTAACTTAGAAAATAAAACTGGAAAATAAAAACAAAACCACAACCAAAAAATACAGCTGGGGAAAAAGGTCAAATGAAACTGGGAATGGGAGATGCTAAAAAGGGCACGGAAATGTGGACAGAAGATTGTTTCAATCAGGTTATTGCTCAAAGAGCTACACAAATCTGAGCTATTTTTATTATATGTATAAATAATTTTTCCATAATCATACTATTAACTCTCAAAGAACAGGGATCTTAATATTTGCTTTATACTCCAAAGCACCAAGCAAACTCCTAGACACTGGGTTAATACTGAATAAATGTATATTAATAAAAAGTTGATCGATTGGACTTCACTGAAATTTAAAACTTCTGTTCTTTAAAAGGCATTGTTACAAAGTGAAAAAGCTAGCCACAGACTTGAAGAAAATATTATATATGTATATATATGGGTGTGTATATATATAGATATAGATATAGATATCTGAGAAAGGACTACATCAAGAGTCCTTTATAACACAATAATAAAAAGATAAAAATCCTCAACTTAAAATCAAAATAAGATAGACAAATAGCTAACAGCACATGAATGCTCGATATCATTTTTCAGAAAAAAGCAAGATAAGCTACTACTAGAATGCCTAAAATTGAAAGCCTGACAATAACAAGTGCTGACAAGAATGGGGAGCAACTGAAACTCTCATACATTTTATGCTGACAAAATGTAAAATGGTGCTATCCTTTTCCCTTATCATATGACCCACCTATTCTACTCCTAGATATTTATCCAAAAGAAATAAAATCATATATCCATACAGGGACTTATACATGAATGTTCATAGCAGCTTTCTTCATAATAGCCCCCAAATGTACACAACCCAAATGTTACGTAGCAGGTGATGGGATAAACAAATTGTGCTACATTCATAGAATGAAATAGCACATAACAGTAATAAGGGATGAGCTATTACTTTACTCAACAACATGGATAAATCTCAAAAACATTACATCAAACAAAAAAAATCCTGACGCCAAAAAGTACATACTGTATGATTCCACTTATACTTGATGTAATGAGGGGGACTGACTGTAAAGGGGCAGAAGGGGACTTCTGGAGGCGATGGAAATGTTCTATATCTTGATTGTAGTGATTGATAATGGTGGTTAAATATTGGTGTTTATATTTGTTAAAACTCATCAAACTGTACACTTAAAATGGATGCATTTTATTGCATGTAAACCAGAGCTCAATGATTACAAATAAATAACATATTGTTTAGGCACACATATAGATGATAAAACAATAATTTTTTTCAAATCAAGGTAACGATAACCACAAAATTTAGGGCAGTGTCCACCCCTGGGTTAGAGGACTAAGTTAGGAAAGAGGCAGGGGATTAAAAAAAAAGAGGAATAATGCACAGGTAGATTTAACTACTCTTAACGTTCTAGTTCTTGGGTTGGGTAATATTCGTACTCTTATAAATAAATACACAAAATAAGAAAAGCACAACTTGGGGAGCAATGATGACACCACTATGACACAATCCAATTCTGTGGACCTGAAGCAGAGATTTAAAAAAAAGGTAGTCACCTCACCCATATATTTCCCACGTCTCTGACGTAGGGAATATGCGAATAAATCCACCTCTCCTATCGTTCTCTTCCTTCACCCTCCGTAAAACTTTGATCTACATGGAGGAAGAGAAAATAAAATGAGTACCTATTCTGAAAACTGGAATCCTTGTGGTTACAGGACAGAGGAAGCGTTACGACTCGAGAATGTGAAAGAAGTATGAGGGAGGAATTAAGATACGTTTTCTGAGAAAAAATTTCCCCCAATTGAATCCTTCTCTTTTCAATATAAGATATGAATCGGTTATGAATGTTATGAGTAACTCACTAATTTTTACTGAATACTGCGTTAACCCAAAAAAGCCTGAAATGGAGTAATCTTTACCTCCTCCATTGACAGACCAAGCACAGAACCACCTAACTTCCCCGGCACCTTCTCCCGGGCTGAGCCCACAAGGTTTTTCATCTCTGCATCACTGGCAGACAGTGGACGGGAACGCTAAAAAGGGAAAACAAAAACAAACAAACAAAAATTTTCATCAACTTTCTTCACTTCCCTCTATTCAGTTCCTCAACATCATTAGCTTTCTGAATACGTATAAGCTCAAATATAAAGCCCATTTTCTATCATTAATCTCTTAGCTTGAAACCCTGGAAAAACAAGATGAAAGCTAGTAAACTCAAAGGCAAGAAGAGAAAAGAGAAGAGTAGGAAAACACTATGGGTTGAGAGAAACAAGAAGAAAGAAAAGAAAGATGTCCATGTGTCTTTCTAAGCTAGTACTTACTCCTAATCTTGGTTTAGAATACATCTAATATTTTCAAGAATATAGAAAAAATCTGAAAATCTCAATATAAAATTATGTATTTATTTCAGTAAGCAATTATATTCTTTTCAGCACTGGGGAAGGAGAATTAGAAAAAGTGAGAAAACCAAAATAGAAAGCAAAAACCAAGGAGCAATATATTATGTCACAAATGAAAAAACTGGGCTGTAAGGATGTTTTAGAACATGAGGGGGAAAATACTGAGATGTCATCAATGACATAAAAGAGCTATGATGAAAAGACTACAACTTGAGAAATACCATGGCTGCTGGACTTCAAGAGACCTGAGTCAAGGATGACTGCCCTGGGCACTCCGCGGAGGCAAACAAACGTGCGGCGCTCATCGCGGGCCCCCAAAGATGACCTGGGCTATGTCCCCTCCTGAATGATGATCAGGATCAAAAGTTTTAAGTGACTTTGATGTTCTGTGAGCGGAGAAATATAACAAGCGAAGTCAGATGGTATGAAGAATGAGAATACACCATAACGAAATAGATAAAGTGACTGGTAAAATAAGACAAATCTGCCAAGTAGGAAGAATAAGAAATAATTCAAGAAATGTCGGTACAAGTTGACTTTCTAAATTCCTAGGAGTAACTTTAACCAGAGAGAAGAAGCTCACCGTCAGGAGCTATTACTGTATCTATTTTTCTCTTTGTGTAGACTTATCTCCTTGAGTAGAATGTAATTTAAATGAAAGACATTTTGGTAACTAGCTTTTGACTTTTTTTGGCAATACTCATTATGGACAGGAATATTTATGTCCCCTCAAATTCACATACTGAAACCTTAACTTCCAATGTGATGGTATTTGGAGCTTTTGGGAGGTAATTAGGGTTAGAGGAGGTCAGGACGGTGAGATACTGGTCCTTAAAAGAAGAGACACCAGAGAACTTGTACTCACTCTCTCTGCCCAAGCACACAAAAGGAAGTCATGTGACCATACGAAGAGATGGTGGCGACCTATAAGCCAAAAGAAGAAGCCCCAGAATGAAATTGGCCTTGCTGGCACCTTGATCTTGGACTTCTCAGCCTCTAGAACTGTGAGAAATAAATTTCTGTGGTTAAGTCACACACACAGTCTATGGTATTTTGTTACGGCAGCCCAAGGTGATTAATACATCCCTGTATAAAAATAACCATTTACCTTTGGACACAAGGGAGACCAATATATATTAATCTTCAAAGCTAGCATGGGAGTTATAAAAAATAGATTTTCTGGTAGGCAACTCCATGATGAGATACCTACATAAAGAAAAACCATGAAATCAGCAGATAAAAGCAACATGTGAAGATGGGGACTTTATCTGTTTAGCTTTGCCTGTGGTGTCTTCAGCATCCAGAATAGTACTTGGCAAGGAGTCAGAGATCAAAAGATATTTGTTGAAAAAAATTAATGAATGAATGAATGTGCTGACACACAGAGCAATCTCGGTTAGAATAAAACTTTGCAGATTTTGGGGATAAATTTTAACTCACTTCCAATCTCTGGGAATATGCTGAACAGTACATGAGATGAAAGGGGAATCGAAGGTAAAGTTTAAAGAGTTAGAAAGGGAATCAATATAATCATTAAAAAACATCTTCAAAGTGTGAATGCTTATTTAGAGTACAATTTGGAAAAACAGAATATTAATGAATGCTTTGAGGACTTTTCTCGTATTGTTTGCTAAAAATATTCATCTACTTTACATGTAACAACAGCATGACTCTGATCAAAAGCCACTGGCAGTAACTCCTCCAAAGTCAAGTTGCCTCATCACCTTGCACCATTTAAAAGTACCTTAAAGTTCTCTGAAATTATGTAAGAAGAGAATACAAAGTAAGCATACATCCAAATGATGTAATAAAGATTAAGCATTTTAGAATAGAATGAATGTAATTTAAAAGTGTTGGGAAAGGGGATAGGTTAAGTAAATATGGCAAAATCTTGATAGTTGTTGAAGATGGGTGATAAATATATGGGGGATCCATTGTATTTTCTCTTTTTGAGTATTTCTGAAATTTTTCACAATTAGGAATTAAAATCTTGAATTTTGAGAAGAGAGTATTGACAAACTAAATCTATATTTAAAGGTTAATAATAAAAATATTTTAAGAAATAGTTATTACCTATTAGAATAGTTTTAAGAAACACATAGACATCTTTATAAGAATATGCATCAAACCACTATTGAATAACATCTAATGAGCACCTCCAATTTTTGTTCCAAAAAAATTTTTTGCTGTTTTTCATCTTTTTGTTCTTGTTCATTTTGGTTTTTTTATTATTGTTTTTTTCTTTTTATGTTTTCTTATTTGTTGTTCATTTGTCTTTTTATATTTTTATCTGATTTTTTTTTTTTTTTTGATTTTCTAAGACTCCATTTTAATATTTGTGGAACAGCTTCATGATGGAATAATGCTCCTGGCTTCTAGAGATTGGGAATATAATGATGCTGCAACTTCACTAATCTAAACCTGCTCCTGTGAACAATGAATTAGCACCCAAAAACTCTTAACCTTCTCTGCCAGTCACTTTCAAAGAGTCGTCTTCCATACACATTCACAACCATTGTTTTGTTACAGTCCACAACTATAACTCTATTGACTGTGTGCATTTTTGTGGGCTGTTTGGGTTGGACATGTAGGAACTCAGGCAGGTGCTCTTGGCTGGGGCATTTGGGAGGTTTGACAAAGGAATGGACTGAGGGGTAATGGTGCTTGTTAGGTAAATGCCCAGCTGTTAACTCCCATAAAGCTGATGGTTTTACTCTTTTGTTGCCACAAATAACACCAGGGTGCAAAGAAAATGTCAATGCTACTCCAAGAGAAAAAAATGTGGCTAAAAATTTAATCTCTTCATCTCTTTATTTCCATTTAAACTATTAAAAAGGCTAAGAGGGAGAGAGATGTGAAAAGGCATAGGTACTGAAGTCTAGGTATCACAAATGCCTCTAAAATGCGCCAGGTTTCCTGTGTCTTTGGGGATATACTTGGAGATTAAAAGCAAATTAAAAAGGAAAAGGAATCAGACCAATTGGAAAGGCCATCAGGACGGTCAAAAACAAGAGCAAAACAATCCAAACGCAAGCCATTCTGTGGTTTGGATTTTGCGCATATCGACTCAGCTATGTTCTCTTGGTGGTAGATAGAATAAATCCAAATTCCAGTGGATTGACTGAATGCACTAAGGAAATAAAGGACCTCTGAACTTAAACAGAACCATTGCCTCTGGCAAGATGACACATGATTTAAACTACTGGGTAGTTTGAACTGCCAAATAACTGTCTAGGTAAGAATTCTGTCATGCAAATTGCAATTGAAGATGTTAAATTATCATTAGGACAACTTAAGATTCATAAATATACCCAGAGAAGAAACTTTTACACATCTAACTTTTACTGCTAGGGAAGAAGTGACTGAATGAAAATTATTGAGACAAGGAACCACCACCTGCCCCTACTCAAAGTGGTAAGAAACAGATGTTGAATCAGAAAAATGACTCTCAGCCTAAAGAAAGCTAGCAAGTATCGGTAATAAGAAGAACCGGACAAAACATAGAATATGAAAACAGGTGAGGTATTCTAAAAGATATCATAATTGAGGGACAAAAATAAAATCTGTTTGACGGAGAACACATGCGAAGAATAAAAATGTCCCTATGCAGTTTTACAAAATGTGGAATTCTGTGTTAAAAACAAATGAACTAGAAATAGTTTAATTTATATGCGATGTGTCTTGCCATCTAGAAAATGAAAGGTAATATCAAGTTTAAAAAGTGAAATGAATTAATGCTATCAAATTAAAGAAAACAAAAAGGACCAACTATGAATAAATCTGAGTGGAAACAGACAAAAAAATAGCTAATAGAGAAGGTTTATATGTAATGATAACCAGAAGTATACTTTGAAATTGGGGGGTGAGAAGTAAGTAAGCCTGTGTTACAATAAAAAAAAGAGATATGCAACATCTGGAAATTTAGAATACATGTAAGTCAGCAGGTCTGAGAGACATGCATCTTGTTATTAAGGGAACTGGCTTTAAAAACAACAACAACAAAAAAAAACTTACCAAAACCACTTACAATTATGTTTGAAAAATCATGAAGAACTGAGGAGGTACCAGAGGATTAGAAAAAAACAAATGAGGTACCAATCTTCAAAAATGTAAGCAGTGTGCTCCTGGTGATTACCGCCTGGTAAGTCTAACTTGAATCCCTAGTAAAATAATGGAACAAATATTAAAAGAAAAAAATCCATAAACATTTAGAGTTTAATGGGCTCATGAAGTATAGTAGTATGGAGACTGCTTTATTTATGTTAAAACATGCTTTAAATTTTTGATTTTTAGGACAAAATTACCAAAAAAAGGGAATATAGCAACTATATTTAATGTCTTTCTTTGGATTTTACAGAAGCATTTGTGAAAATTTCATAAAATTTTTATTCAAAATTATATTTCCAATTAGGGCTTAATGTCATGATATAATGAGTGAAATACACCAACAAAAACTGCAAACAGTTAAAAAGTGTAATGGAGGATAAGATAAATAGCAGTGATCAAGTTAGAAAGTGATTTCCAGAATGGGTATTAAGCATCATTTGGAATCTCATTAATGTCTTAGAGAATGGGTAAATAAATAATAAAATAATTTATTTGCATTTGTTGATGACAGCAAATGTGAAAAATATGACTACAGATAAATGAATATCAAAATAACATCAGATAATGGCTATCAAAAGGTAGAAGAAAAATCAACAGGATTCAAAAGTGTGAAGGGGACTAAATCTTCTGAGGGTAAACTATGTGTCTAGGGCTATCCTAAATATTTAACCCGTCTTTTATCATTTCTTTCTCACTATAACTCCATGTATGTATTATTCTTCTCATTTGACAGATGGGAGAAGTCAGCCTCAGAAACTTAATGGAACTTGTCCAAGTCTAACAGTTAGTTATTGGCAGAGCAAATTTGAACTCAGGTCTACCTGACTCTAAAGTCCAGATTCTTTCCACAAAACCATGCCACCTGCCTCAGAACACTGAAAAGTAATTTCTGGTGAGTGGAAACTTTGAACCATAGTATTTATAGGGAAGGAAGAAATGTAGAAAGAGATAATGATTTATAAAGGAATAGTCAGACAACAGGCAAAGAACTGTGACTTTACAATCTGACAGCAACAGAAAAAGAAAACTTCACATAATCTAAATGTCCAGAAAAGAGAACTTCCTTTCTTTTCTTTTTTCACTTAGCTCTGATGAAATGAGTGTGGAGTTGTGAGTGCTTCCTTCACAGAAAAGACTGACAAAGTAAAACACTGCAAAGAACAATAAGAGACGAAGAATTCAACATGTATAAAGTTGGCTGAATAAAACTGGAAGGCTTTGTGTCACATTAGCAGTGTTCATATACATGACTACTAGAGAGAGGCCTTGCTTATCTAGGCTATTGCAACTGACGGCAATTCTAGCGATGGAGCTAGATGTACTAGAGTTAAATAAAATAGGTAGAGGGAAATTAAGATTAGAATTATAAATCAAAGACACTTCTTCGGAGGCAAATTCAGAAGGCTATGACAGTACATTTAATGTTCTCCTTAAGTAGATTAGTTTGGAGATATTTAGAATGTAAGCTCTTTGAGTCAACAGCCTTGGATTTTGGGAGGGAGGGAGACAGGGAGGATATTTGTTTGCCACACGAGCAACTAGCACACTTAGGTACTTGCTAAATATAAAACACTATATTACAGAGTTTTGAATTCTACCCACTAACTCATATTATAGAACCACATTAACCAGTTACCAAATACTAGACGAGACAACTAGTAAGCCTTTTTTTTCATTTCTTGAATTCCTATAAACCATGTAAATCACTTTGTCAAAAAAGGCAGCTAAGAAAGTTATCATTCAAGGTTTTGAGCTTATCAGAAACTGCACCAGAGAGTACAAATGCCAAAATAAATATACTGGAGCTTTTTAATAAGCAACTAATAGTCACAAGTGACACACTTATGAATGAAACACCTGCATCCCTCATATCAAAGCACCATATACCAGGAGCAGTACCCCCACTGCTACCCCATTACTTCAAAAAGATGTTTTAAAAATCAGCATGGAAGAAAGTGACAGCTAATCTCTAATACTGCTAACAAGAACAGTAAGAGGGCAAATGCTGATCATTAAGAGACAGAGATAAAATATTTTGTCTTTATTTTAAAGGTAGCTTCTGAGACATTAATTATGGCAGTTTCTAAGATTCAGAAAACTGCAAATCATCACATATAACAAATGTCATCCGTTGAGAAACCCAAATACCACCTAATACCCGATGTGAAAACGTTTCCAATATCAAGCTACTGACAACAGTGTGTTTCATAAGGTGTGTGAAAAAAAGAAAAGTTATTTGTGAACTGTATTTCCTTTCTGGAATATTTTGGTCAAAGTGATAGATATGCCTCGAAACCCTGTTCATCATTTAAATTCAACTGCCTCCATCACAGCATAATCACTATCAGGAAAAGAGGATTCATAAGTTCTTGCAACCACTAGTGTTAGATTCTATATTTGAAAAGATCTCTGTGCATTCATTTTCATGTATTCTATTTTATGTTATTAAACTGTTCAAAGCAGGTACATAAAATACAGACTGTGAAATAGTAAAGCTAAAAGGCTTTCCATCTGAGGAATGGAAATAAAAATTTGAATGAAGTCTCCAAATGATCCAGAACTTACCTGTTTGGTGTTTGATGACTGAAATTGTGCAGATACTGGACGCTATAAAAGACAGAAAAATGGAATAAAGCCTTATCTTCTCCTAACATGTCTGCATTTTCCATGATATATGATATAAAAAAGGAAAAGAAGATCTCCATGCAGAAATCAAAGCAAGAGACCTACACCTTGTGCTTGGAAGATTAGAGCATTTATTATTTTTCGCACAGCTTCTTCCTATAGTATGTCTATCCACGTTTCATCTTCTCACCACTGAGGGCGCAATCCTCCTGTGATGTACTGAAGTTAACTACTCCCTCAGATAAATGTGTTTCACATAGTATGCAAAACTAACCTACAGTTTCTTTAGCCTCTAATAAATGTCCAATGGGCCAATGGATGAGGTCACACCATTACCTAACAGGTAGCTAAACAAATGGTGATAGATTCTCTAAGATTTGCAAATAGTCACCAGTAAAAGCTAACAGGCAAGCTAAGCAAAGAGATAAATTCATCCAAGATTGACACAGAGCTAACCTTAGATTAAAACTCAGCAGAAATTCTGTTAAAGCTGCACAGAAACATTCACAATCCTTTCTATACAATCCCGTGGCTCTTGCCACAGATACTGGAGGAAACAATTTGCAAAGGAATGTGATCTCCTAAATTCAGTTTTCTTAGTATACCTAGGTTAATTCTAACTTATTTATTTTTTAATTTTAATTTATTAAAAATTACGAAAACGCTGATCTGTGATGATGTAGTGATCAAGTACAGACCTGTTGCCTGATTTTACTTCTAATCCAAAATAAAACCTCTTAAGATACAGTACACCCTGTTCTACATCACAATACCATCTAGAGCAGGAGCTCACAGCTAGGCAGCCCACAGACTGAATCTAGTGCAAAGACATTATGTTTGGTCTACAAAGTATTTTCTTAATTGAACTAGTTGCTAATACTTTAGAACATGATTTCTGATTTCTCTTGACAGCAGGAAAACCTGACAACACTTGGCCCACACTCATACATGGCACTGATCAGCTAGAGCACATTGGTAAAATCGCTGCGCCTTTTTTTAGGAGGTATGAACTCTCCAGTTTCCTGCAGTCACATCACTCTTAGCTGTATTACACCTGATTCTCTTTCCTCATTTATATTGTTTGCCTGCAGCCCCTACAGGCATTTGAGTTTGCAAACTCTGTTCTAATGAAGTTATCTGAGTAAGTAATATTATATGAGCTCGGCATACAGAAATAGCACCACTCTAAATGAGACCAGCAAGCAAAAGGAAGAGGAAGAGGAGTGGGAAAAGGAAGGAAGAAAGGGATTAGTGGAGGAAGACGAGAAAGGAAAAGGGGAGGGACGGGGAGAAGAAGCTGTTTCTGCCTTCAAAGAGCTTACAATCCAGCAAAGGAGTAATGGAAAATCTAAAAGCAACAAATCGATGAATGCAAAACAATACAGCAGAGAACACATAAATCATAATGAAATGAAAAATAAAGGTCACGACAGAGTGAGATAAATTTAATAAGAAACAATCTTCAAACTTCTGAGCAGGCAAGATAATCGATCCAGATGGGAGGAGAGGAAGAAGGCAAAGAAACAGAAGCAGAAACTAGACAGGTCTAGTCAGGCAGAGACTGATTAGATGGTGAATGAGTACACAGAATGATTAGCTGATTGGTTTAACTGGAACAAAAATGCAGAGTACACAAAGACTGGAGCAATGCTTGATCAAAGAATGTTTCAGACATGTACAGATTTTGGTAGGCATTTTATCTCATTTAACCTCTATCAACACCTCACCACCGAGGGCCCTTTTGAAGAGAATCTCTTGTAGAGAAGATATTTTAATTGAGCATCTTCTTTATGGAGCTAGTCTGATGATGAAAAAAAATGTGACAGAGTAATGACTAGGAATCTGTAGGCTCCCTCTCTGTGCCTTGTTTATAAGCATAGTGATTTGAAAAAAAAGGGTGATCTTTTTTAAAAGAGTAAGAAAAAAGGAAAGATAATGGAAAAAGCCGAAAGAAAAGAAAAAAAACAAAAAGCAGAGAATAAGTTTGTTTAAAAGCATTGAAAGCATAAGCTATTAGCCACAGCTGATAATAATTGCCCCCTGTCCAGAATGATCCCCAAATTCTCCTGCTCTACGTGACCTCATATCCACAGAGCTTCAGCTCACTTATTTACATTGGCTGCCACTTTCCAGTAAGCCTCCTTTGGGTTCTCTGCTGTTGAATTTGCTTACCTGAGGTTTCTGGAAAGGGTTTCGCCTGGAAGACTCAAAGTTGGGATAAATTGCCCGGGTTGATGCCCGCTGGGCAGGATCTTGGCACACAAATCCTGAATGGGGAATGGGAAACATTAAAACCTGCCATTTTCTAAGAAACTAGCAGGTTTAGCTGCACCTTTTCTTTAGATGTACCAACTCAGTTTTACTGTCATAAATATTATAGAGCTCCATCTTCAAGAGGATTAAACATGACTCTCCCATACACACATACCACCTTGAACTTCAGACCAGCATAACTGGAGAGAATGCGAAAGGAAAATATGCAGATAAATCAATCTCCCTTGTTGGGGAGCTGAAATGTGATTCTGATGAAAAAGAGATGTAGAGTTTTGATGAACTTCAGAGCAAAGGTGCAAACCACCATTTAAAAACACACAGCTGTTAATAAAAACAAATGATTTTAAAGTGGCTTCCTGGATAGTAACTGGAAAATAATGTTGTTTTTACCGGGAAAATCCAGAAGCAAGTGAGGAGTCTTGTCCTGTTACAGGATCCGCTTCTGGATTTGCCAAAGGTGGTCTACTGGCAACTTTCAAAATGAGCTTTGTAGCTTATCTATGATTTAAGAGATTAGGTTTGGGCTAATTTCACTTACAATCTAAAAAGAAGCAGATGCCCACCCAATAAGAATAGCTAACTTTTATAGCATATGCCGGTACAGGAAGCACTCGTTCATTTCGAATATATTTTATTATGTCTTTTTAGAGTACTTTTTAACAGCAGATCCGCAACATACCCACCTGACTGCCCATCTTCATTTCAAAGTTTTGGCTTATATACTCAAAAAGGGATGTCTTCCTTGAGCTGCTTTAGTTATAACTACTACAGAAGATCATGTTGACACCAGCAGAGACTGTCTAGCAGAAACACAGCCAGTCTTCTTCAGTGGGTTTCACTATTCCAGCTCAGAGAAAAATATACTTTCTCCAGATCTTTGCTTAACTCTCTTCCTCGGCTCATAATTCCTGTGCCCAGGAATTAGGTCTCAGCCCTAGTTGTGGTTCAACCTCAGGACAGGATGGAGCCAGGGGGAGTAGAAACTCATAAACACTTCCCTGAAAATATAATTTTTTAGTACAAAACATCCAGCATGGCTTAGGAACTGCCAATTGGCAACACCTATAGAGCCTGACAAAATGGATGCTCTGGATAACTTTTATGCGAGTTTCAGAAAAAACTACTACTCACCTACAACAGTGAACATATCTGAAATCATACTGGCTTTAATCTTTAGGTCCAGAGGTGCATCACTAACAGAACAGAGAAAGAAAAGAGCAATCGATAATTTTATAGGTTAACAGAACAGCTGCCCCTAACGGGCCCCAATGTAGCAAAGCTTCCAAATGTCGATGAGCAGCAACACGTAAAGCACATCAAATCTGTGGAAAAAGAAATCTGGGCAAAAATACTAGAAATAAAAAGCCCGGTATTAAACTCATCCTCTGTAAGGCAGGCCCAGCACCAAGGCACTGATTCCCTGACATGCAATCTTTTTATTCCAGAAGGTCTTGTGTAATTCAATTTTGCACAAGTCAAGAATACTGCTTCATTATCACTGTGGATTTTAGAGGTTCAGACTTTTAACATGCTATTTTATGTGTGCCCATCATTCAAATTATTTTTTACTGCTGTAATAGTCAAATTGCATTCACATGCAAGAGAAGAAACTTTGCCCTTCTTTGTACTTTTTTCAAACCTTCGTTTCTGTTCTAAATCAATCTGCTTAAGCTTACAGGTTTGCAAATAAGGGCCAAAAAAAAAAAAAAAAAATACAAGTTATACCGAAATATCACCAGATGATGCAGCAGGAACCCACATGGAAACAAACACCACAGACTGAAAGCTGGAGGCCTCCCTGGAGCGGTAACTGCCATGCTGGCTGTGGCGTTGAGGTGTTTCTCCGTGAACCAGATGACTCTGGCTGCTGGACCCAACACTTCATTCTGGGGATTTCTAACATTATATAACCTACCATGCTAGGCAATCTGCAAAAAGGTGACTGAACAAAAGTGGAGCACAACATCCGAAGCGTCTGTAATATCTAGCTCCACACCTCACGACTGGAATGAAGCCAAACTCTCAACCCGTGAAGTAGTCAATCTGCCTTTATTTGATTACTTGGCATTTTGCCAATACTTCTCATCCTTAAAAGAGCAGCAGCTGGGTGGTCTCTGGAATAAATCCCTATGGTTCTCTAGCTGTTTAGAGAAGCATATAGTTAATAGAAACTCTGGCTGTAGCTGCAGATATAAGCAGAATATTCTCTAGTACAGAAAAATATATTTCTTTCCTTCTTCTGAATAGGTTTTTAAATTTTGTTTTAATTGTTTGAAGTTTTTAGACTCTAATCATGGATGGATACCAGGACATGGATAGGGCAAAAGGACCAGCTAATACCTACACTACCCTAGGCCTACCTCTATATATTTATAGTACATGTGGACTTGAGTCCATATAAACTTTTCATAATAAAGGAAATATAATACCTCATATATTTCTTTAGTCTTATCAAAACACCTACAAAGTTACCAAAAAAAAGAGGGAGAGAGAGAACTATGGATGAAAATGAATGCAAGAAGCATCCTTAAAAGCTTGTAAGACAGTAAACACAGAGTGCAAATTGACTAGTGAGACAGGGATCCGTGGTCGTCACGTGGGCTTTGACCACATACCACAAATCCCCCAGATGTAGGAATTCTAGTTAACTTTACCTAATGACTAGGGAAAAAATCTCCTAGTGCCAAGAGAAATGACAGAAAAAAAAAGGTGTTCCAGTGCTACTCACTGGAGGTTTGTCTTTTTCCAGCAGACAGAACAGACTACTTACCAGGCCAAAGAAGGAGAGAGATTCACTTCCAACAACCACGGCTTCAGAGAAGAATCTATGAGCACGTCAAAGCCATAGAGTTCTAGAAATACAACATAACACAATACACAAGATCATTTTTCCGTGTCACAACCGAACAGAGATCGGGAAGATTCAATCCAATCAACTCCCATCAGAGGCCTAGAAACTTGCTGAGGTATAAGTAATAAGTGAAAGTAAAAGCAGAGAGTCTTTCAAGTTCAAGAGAAATGAATCAAGCTCTAGAGATAAGAAAACAACAAAATTCCACTGTTTTCATCATCTATTCCATTGACATTCCTGAGTTCTACACTGAAAGTGTCCAGACTCTAGAGGTTAACAAGCACGATTTTGCTGTGCTTATGGGTAAGGAAAAAAAAAATGCTGGGAAAAAGAATATAAGTGCATCCAATCTCAATGCTACTTTGGGCTTGTTCTGGATTGTCCCCCATCACTTCCCCATTGCACTCTGAAAAGAGGAAAATCTATTGAAGGCATCTCTCTAGGATCCTTCGATCGCATTTTCTTAAACCAAGATCTTGCTTTTGCAACCTAGGTCAAGAAGACATCTAAGTATAAAATATATTTATTCTGTCCCACTTCCTATGGTTTCAAGTTCCCTTTGAAGACAGAAAATAAAATACACTGGCCCCAAACAGAAAGACAGAAGAAAGTGGAGAGAGCCAGTGGCAGCAGAGCAGGACTGTGACAAGCCACCTTGCACCACTAATATTATTTAAGCCTTCTTGTACCTCTGGGAGGGAGCCCGAGATCAAATTTCCATGGCTTCTGGATTCTTTACTAACTCTCTCCCCTAAGACCCCAACTGTTACAAAGAGCAAAGCAGGAACCATCTGCAGGCTTTCCTCCCAGAATGCAGAGATAAGAGGCTAACTTTGGAACCCAAGCTGGCAACCTTTACTCTCATTATTATATTATTAATGAGACGCTCTCCACAGTCCTCCTTGATACACATATATTAAATATACCAGACTTTCAGAAGTCCCATTCATTCCCAAACATCCCCCTCTGTGTCCCTCAAATAAACTGTTTATACCTTCTTTCCAGAAAAAAAGACTAGCTTCCTTACAGTTCAATCTGAGGTCACAGGCCACAACTCACACCCACAGGACACAACCAGATATTTTCAAGAAATTCATTTTGAAACAAATTTCTTCACTGCAAGAAAAATTTTCCCATTTCTCAATCCTCTTAAAAACATAGAAAACTAAATGTAGGCTTCTAAAAAGATGGTACCAAAGACTCTCTTCTAGAATATAGGAAATCGGATGTGATACCAAGAATCCCAGAATGGGACTCTAGAAACCCGAATCTTCCTCCTCGTGACGCAACCATTTATTCCCTGTGGAACATAGGAAGATCATGTCTCTCTCCGATATTCTTTAGCATCCTTTGGTTTCTCTTATGCCCTCTATTAGTCACCATTTGCCAATATCTGTATGCTCAGTAAACCTATATCCAGAATTCTTATTTATGCAGTATGGATTCAGGTAGACATTCATATTCAGATTCTCTCTTGTGTTTCCATAAGTGAGGTGGCTTCCATAGTACTTATTCAGGATTCCATTTAATTTGCAAAAATAATCAAACACTATAAGAGTCTGAGTTGAGATTTGCCTTCATGTAACTACACAAAGATCACATATTATCTATACTGTAAAATGCAGAGAAAGCTCCTTTGCCTATTTTCATGAGGTAACAAATCTATAGCTGCTATGGTACATTCTTCTGAATATTTTACCTGACCTTCAGTCATCCTACAGACTATTCCCCCCTTTAATCTGAGAAAAATCTTTTGTGATGTGGCTCTAAATAAGGCATTCGAACGGAAAGACCTAATTACAAAATCTTTAAGTCCATGTTAATATCACACAAGCGAGAGAAAATTTAGTGTGAATTTTAGTCAAGAAAAATAACAGTTATCTTCAGTTTTTAAAAGTTGAAGCACAGGATTCAACTGTTTCATAAAAGTGGTAATATGACTAATAATAGTAGGAGGAACAGAGTGAGAACAATGACGGATGCATATATTGATCAGATTTGCAGAATGAGCCACAAATGAAGACAAACTGAAATCAGAATAACAATCAATGAGACTCTTATGTAAACACCTCACATTAAGCAGCCAACACATTTACTTAACTATTTCGCAAATTAAGAGGCAAATTCCAAGAATCCCTGCTGAGAAGCTGAGAAACAACATTCAGGGAAGTAAGAAAAAAAATGACCCAGAGAAAACGTTCTTTACAGTAACGACTTAATTTGTACTCAGGTGAATAAAACCCATTCGTGCTAACCAATCTCATAACCAGTTTTGAGTCTATGTCTGTACGTGCATCAGGCTTGGATCGACTATCATTGAAGAGTGGAGTAAGTATGTGATAGCACTGTAACGTAGTGCAAAGCCCAGCTCACCTCAGAGGCTGGAACTGGGGGACAGAAATGGGGTGGAAAGATAGCATTTGTTTCAGGTTTATCTCTTAAAATAACAACTTAACTTAAGAAAAATAATTTGGGTCCTTGGCAGGCTGTTAGAGTCCTTATAACACTTTTAACTTACGATTGGTCTTTTCTGTGGACGGTAAAGGTGTTAAAAGTTGAGAAGTATGTCGTGCTGAAAATATCAAAGTTCCTCACCTTTTAATGTTGTGTGTTTTAGCAACTGCGTCCAGAATTTCAAAAATTCAGTATCCAGGATGAGTGCTACTAGTAGTGTTCCTGTCATGAAAGGCAAGCAAGGCTTTTCTAGTTCTCAGAGCTACTTTCTGTGTTCCCCTCTGCCGTCTTCATCATGACAGAAGAGCAAGTATTTTCAAAGAACTGTTGCTATCACCTTCATCAACGTCTCCTCAGGAAATTTTTCCTTGGTGAGACATATTTCCTTCAGCCCCCAGCCAAATCAAAACAAACTTGACAATTATACTAGTGAATGGTAAGAAGCTTGACTCCACTTCTTCCAGTACATTATTAGCACTCTTGTCTCTCTACTTCTTTAATGCAGCTTCTTAAAAAGCAATCTGTATTTAATGGCCTTAACTTTCTTTGTGCCTATTCACCCACCAACCCATAAGAATTTCTTCTGTTCCCACTCTAAAAATGGACTGTTCTCACTATGATCACCAGAGACCACCTTACTGCTAAGCCCAAGCATCTGAAACTGTCGACCACCCCTTACTTATTGGAACTTTCTTCTCCCTTGGTTCCAGGACACTGCTCTCTGCTGATTCTCCTCTTTCCTCTCCTTCTTTCATGCCTTCTCTTCTGCCCAGCTATTCACTGGTAGGTTTGCTCAGGCTGGCATCCTCAGGTCTTTTTCCTTCTCAATTCTACTTCTCTTCTTGGGTGATCACATGTATTCTCACGGCTGCAATTAATATTATGATGATGACATTCAAATTTGTATCTTTAGTCAAGTGTCTCCTGGACACCAAATTCATAATTCCAACTGCCTTCTAGACAACTTCACAAGGATATCCCACGGATACTTAACACTCAACCAAACACAACTCATCTTTCCCCAAAACCTGTTTGGCTTCCCATTATTCTTCATCTTGGAAAATCCACCAGCCTCCAAAACTGGAAGCACTCTCTTCACCACCTCCCAAATCCAACATATTACCAGATCTCTTCTCTCTGTTTCTCTTTAATCTAGCCTGCTACAGTCCCTTTTGAGGTATAATTTACATAAAATGAAATGGACAGATCTGAAGTATACAATTTGATGAGTCTTGATAAGTGGACACATCCATGTAACCCACACTCCTGTTATCAATCCACACAGAACACTTCTATCACCCCAGAAAGATCCCTCACATTCCTTCCTGGTAAAGACCCTGCTCTCCTGTCATACCCTCAATTGCTATTCTTATTTCTTCTACCATAGATCAGTTTTGTCTATTATAAAATTTTGAGTCTGGCTTCTTTCCTTTAGCATGTTTGTGAGGTTCATCCATCTATCATTGTTTCTGCTTTTAAGATAAGTTTGTTGACGTATATTTACATAAAATGAAATCACCTTTCTAAGTTGTAGTTTGATGAGTTTTAACAAATGTATACAGTTGTTTAACCACCACCATAATCAAGATATAGAACAATTCTATCACGAACTTTCCTTTGTGCCTCTTGTAGTCAATCCTCACTCCCTATCCATCGGCAATCACTGATTTGATTTGTCTTTTCCAGAAAGTCAAATAAATGGAATCATACAGTAATTAGCCTTTCAAGAGTGGCTTCTTTCACTTGGCATTGTGCTTTTGAGATTTCATCTAAGTTATTATATGTATCAGTAGCATAGTTTATTCCTTTTATTACTGAGTAGTATTACATTTTATGGACATAGCACAATTTATTTATCCATTCAACAGTTGACAGACATTTGTGTTGCATGCAATTTTTGGCAATTGTGAATAAAGCTGATATAAACATCTGTGTACAGGTAGGTGTGTGAACATATAGTTTCATTTTTCTTGAGTAAATACCTATAAGTGGGATTGCTGGTCCGCATGGTAAGTATGTATCATCACTGCATACTTTTTATCTCCCAAATCATTTCCCTAACACCAATCTTTCCCCACAATAGTCCATTCTCCACATGGTCATTAAGATTACCTTTCTAAGACTTAAATTTAATAGAGATAGGCAGTAAATTGGCCCAGGGATAGACACTGATGTCAGGTTGGTTCCTGAAGAAATTTAAATTGGTCACTTCTAATAATGTTGAACAGTTTTCCATTTGTTGTAATTCTATCATACCAAGCTGTGGGTCAAATCATGATGAAATTAAAGAAAACAGAGTTGTCCCATTGTTTTTCTGCTCTAAAAACCCCAGTGGCTGTCTGTTGTCTGTAGGATGAACTTAAACATGTCAAGCTTTTACAATTGAGCCCCAATATACTTCCATAACCTTATCTCCTGCCTCCCCATCCTAGGGAGGCTATATAGTCACAGAGAACTTTCCATTTCAAAAAATACTGCATCCTATCATGAAACTGTTCTTTGCATGCCATATTCCTTCTGCTAGGCATGGCTTTCCCTGGCTCCTCTAGGCATAGCTGATAACTCTTGCGTCTTCCAAGAGTACTTGAGTCACTCTACTACTTGTACTGTCATTTATCATTTCATGTCTGCTCCTCCCCACCACTCAACGGCAGGGGCCATGTCCCATTCGTTATATACCAAACAGCCTGTACCATGAAAAACACAGAAGAAGCAATCAAGAAATATCAAAAAAAAAAAAAAAAAAAGGAAAGAAAACAATTTTTAAATGAAAAACTGTACAATTTTTGAGAATGACAAAATAATTTCCAGCTACTCCCCCAAAATAATCCTGATCACAACTTACTATATTCATAATAAAGCCACCAATCATAAAGAAAATGAGACATCCTTATTAAGATTTTGACATACTAAGGAAAAACTTGATAAAATATGGTCTAAGGAGGGAAAAAGGAGAAAATAACAATGCATCCAAAGGCCTAAGAGATTACTAAACATGTCACACCATTAATTTTGAAATCGACTCACTAACCCTCCCCAAAAATAAAGTCCCAGTGAAGCTGTAATCCCTTAGGCAGTGGAAAGTGCTGACATTAGCCAATACTTGCTGTCAGTCAACTGCTATTGTATAAAGAAAATTCTTTTCACTTTGGCTTTGGATTTGAGTTGAAAACCTAAAGAGGAAGTCTTTATCTGGGGTCCAGAAGGAGAACTGGGAAAAAAGCAGATCAAGGTTCGACAGGAAAATGAACTAAATAAAAGAAAAAGCCCAGAGCCAATTTGTTAACTAGTCCAATAAATCAATATAGTATCTGGCTACCATATGTAAAGGTAGATTTGAAAGAAGTATCTAGGACTAGGTACTGTCGATTACAGCATATGTAAAGGTAGATTTGAAAGGAGTATCTAAGACTAGGCACTGTTGATTACAGCAGAAAGAGTGCCCTTTTTCTAGCAGATAACATCTGCTAGAAAAGATGTTATCATTTTTCCTGAGATCTAGTTACAGGAGAGCAGAAGAATCCAGGATATGGCATATGCCAAAAGTGGCCGGACACATCAGAACTCGTCTCTTTATGTGGGCTGGAGAAACAGCCAGAGACCTACCTCTCAAACTTGGCTTTGCCATTTATTAACTGTATGACCTGGGACAAATCATTAACTTCTCTGACTCTTCTGTCCTTGTCTATTAAACATGAGTAATAAATGCAGTAAATAACCAATGAAGAGTGTTTGACAAACAGTAGGTACTTTCTACTAAGTCCTTTCTACAGTAAACTTCCCTTCCCTTCTAAACAGGAACATGGGATACATCAAAGAAATACTATCTCAAAAAGTGAACTACTGTTGACTTTCATTATTGTTTTGTTGATCAAGTAGTTTACATTATTGGAGAATGTATACTGCAAGCTTTCATTCCTTTAACAAATATTTACGGACATTTCCCCTTTAAGAATGTCAGCTTACTCTGTGAAATGGTCTAGAACAATGGCAATAAAAGGCCAAACCAGCATTCATTCATCAATGAGAGGTGTATTAAGCATGGTTTGTCCTGAGCAAAGATGTCACTGGTCTCTGACCTAAACAAAGCCAGTCTCATTGATTTTACAAGTGACATGACAACTGGTTCATATGATCCCAGGCTGAAGAGGAACAGGGTCATAGCCTGTCACTTCAGCCATCTTCACACACATAGATAAAACCACTGTCAGCAGCAGCATCTTTAAAGGACAGCTAACATCCTGTTGTTTTTGGCTAGAGTTTTTTTCGAACTGGTCAAAAAAGCTGTTCTCATAGCCAGTTCTTTCACAATGCCAATTTCCTAAGCATATTTAAAGGAGTGCTGCTTAAGCATATATTTCACGTGGTATCACATTTTCACAATCTTGAAGGTAGTAAAAATTAGATTGTCAAAAATCTGTTTTATTGGGAGAAATATCAAAAATTCTATAAATTCCCGTGATCAAGATGATATGAGTGCCAAAAGCCATCTTCTGACCACTTTTTTTCAAGCTGAGTCTTTTTCATCTGAGTTCTCTCACTCACTAACTCTGGAACGTGAAGCAAGAGTCTCAATTTCTCAGGATCTCAATTTCTTTATACAGACTAATTATTCTCTGAGTTCCTTTCCAGACATACGGATCTATGAAAAAACATTAAATGGCTAAGTTTCAGGTAGTTTGGAAAGGTTCCTAAGTCTATATTTAAATGCTAATAATACAATGCAGATATATGTATATATCATCCTATGTAAAATCTGCTTTGAGAGGAACAAACTCATAATCTACACCTTGCACACAGCAGAAACTAAACAAAAAGTTAAATGCATAAGTAAATGAATGGGCATACGAAGGTACCTGGAAACACAGTTGGATGTTACAGGTGGTAGGGTAGGAAAGAAATAGGACAGGGACAATTAGAGAGTAATGGATGCTTCTGGCAAGGATCCATAATGAGAAAGGGCAGAAACAGCAACCAAAGAATATGGTGAACCCCATCACTGGACTGTTGGCTTCCTATAAAAGCACCAATGCTCTGTTCAAGCCAAATTCTTCTGGGAAGCTCTCAATTCCTGTTTACTCTAAAACAAATGAAAAAGAAAAGGAAAGAAAAAAAAAACCAGCTTATTCCTTGTAACTTAAACCCCAGGGGAGGTTAGGAATCAGTGGGAGGCAAAGAGATTCACACAAATATATACACGTTTACAAAATCATATCTGATGGGGGGAGGTTAATGAAGCACATAAAATCCCAGGGCTGAAAGGAAGTGGAATTAGAACCACAAAAGCCAGGAAGACAGTCAACAACTTAAAAAACTCCAGATGCACTCAGTTTATTAAAACTGAACACAAGTAGGGAGGGGGAAAGGAGACCCATGGCTGATGACATGGACTTAGGGGTAGTTCACTGAATCAGAGAAAGTCACTGCTTATTTCACATTAGAACTCCGATTGCCATTAAGTTTTAGAAATTCTCAAGCATCTGAAAGGCAATCAAAGAATGAAACAAAATAGAAAAGGAAACATTCAGAAAAGCTTGTGATGATTTCCAGAACAAAGATTTTCACATCAAGAAATTTACCCTCTCATGAGAGCCTAGTAGATGTGGAAAAGAAACTTTTATTTATTTTTTTAACCTAATAAGGTTTTTGAAGTTGGAGTTATGTTCCCCAAGTCCCCTCCTCAAACAGTTTACAATAATTCTAAAAGCTCTAGGCCCTACCAAACCAGATCTATTGTGAAGCCTGTCAGGCCACCAAAAGGCAATTCAAACGAGTACTAATTAATCACTCAACAAACATTTCTTGAACATCTTCTAAGAACAAAAACTGCTGCTATGCACCAGAAGGGCAGAAACGAGGGAGACACTGTTTCTGTCATCAAGGAGCTTCCAGTCCAGAGCACAGACAGACACATAAATGTATACCAGACGACATGCAGGTACCACTGCAGCTTATGAACGGAGTGCTGGGGGTGGGGAGGCTCGCTGACTGGAAGACTTAGGAAAAACTTTGCCAAAGAAATGACACTGGACTTTGTCTTGAAAGATGTCAGTAATCTGTTAGGTAAAGTAACATAGGAAAGGTATTTCAGATGCAGGATAAAGCAGGTACAAAAGCAAAGGATTAGGAAAGAACCTGGAAGGTCCAGGGAGATGGTGAAAGGTTTGATTTGGCAGAAATAGGGTGACAGGGGAAGGGGAGACAGTGACTACTAAGAATTCACAAAGGTAAGCTCAGAGACTACCGGGGAAGTGTATGTGTAATATAGCTGAAGAGCAGAACTTATACAGAGGCACAAAGGCATGGAGTGCTCCGTGGTGTAGTTGGATTATAAGGTGTAAGAGGGGAAATAGAATTCTAGAAAATTCTATTCAGAAATTCTATTCTAGTCAGCTGAGGTCAGATCCCCAGAAGCCTGAAGTTATATCAAGTTTCTATTTAGTACTTAAGCCTAAGGAGCCATTTAAGGGTTTTAGAAGACATGAACATACTTGTATTTAAAAAAGATCACCACCTCTTCTTTTCCTATATAATTTGAGATCCTGGTTTATCTACCATCTTCTATTCAGAGTCTCAACACTTCCTTTTGTTTAGTGCCCCTCAAGACTGTTAGGATAATCCATTGAAGAGATCAAAAATTATAAAGTCTAATTATAAAAATAACAAAAAAAGTTTATTGAGTATAAATTATGGGCCAGACATTGTGCCAGGAGCTTTGCATACATCATCTTGCTTGATCTTCATGGTACTTTTAGGAAGTAGGTGCCATTATTACTGCCATTTTACAATTGAGGAAACAGAATTAGAGCAACTTGCTGACAATCAGAACTCTAGTCAGGGCTACAAATGGGTCTCAGACTAAGTAAGTATGTCAGGCTCTAAACCCCATGTTCCTTGCTTTCCTGTTACCCTGCCTCCTAAGCAAGCAATGACTCTTCGATCCTTACTACTATATTACTTTAATTATCCTCCCATCAATGACTCTAGTGTTTCTTACTAACAAAGTGTAATGCCTGCTGAAAGCCTATTTGACTTTACGGACACTTGTCCTGGCAATCGCTAAAGAGTTCACATCCACATGAAAGCAAATGTAGGCAGGCACACTCAGGGCTCCAATCACAGCCAGTAGGTCACTAGGCAACAGGCTTCCTGGTCTAATAGCTGTAAACTGTGCCTTACTCCTCTGAGCAATCAAGGAGTTAGAGGTGACAGAGAAGGGGAGGAGGGGAGGAAGAGGAAGAAAAGAAAGAAGAAGGGAGAGGGAAGAACCCACTGGAGAGAAGACTAAAACAAAAAGGAGGAGTCATCGGAAAACGGGAGAGAGCACATACTGGTACCAGCCAGAGCTTCCTGGAATGGTTCCCAGTCTGGCTGCCAAAGAGCTCTGGAATATATTTGTTAGAGCTGGATTCCTGTATAGTCCGTTGCAGACTTTTTCTGATTGCACTCTGACAAAGAGACCCACACTTTAGTTCCAATCCCTGTTTCCCACCCAGAAAGAAAGTTAGTTCTCAGGGAACCTCCAACTAAGCTCACCACTGGCCTCATAGTAGGATTTTCATATGCTATGTAAGCTTGGAAAGAAAGAAAAGTCCACCACATACCTCTCACTCCTGTAGAATCACTAAGCCTCTCTACCCCAGGATCCCATCCCAACTTCCCAAGCCCCTTTTCACAAAGCACATTAAGCTTCTTAAGTCTCCTTACCAAAACAACTGCTGCGATGAGGAACGAAGGTTTTACAGGCTGTAGCAATAGCCAGTTCAGCAGAGATTATAGTCTTAATAATCAAGTCTTCTACATGGGCCATCAGTGCTACAAAAAAAAAAAAAAAAAAGAAGAAGAAGAAGAAAGAGGAAGAAATACTATAGTGCATGCATTAGAAGGTCTGGATTCCAGAACATGATATAATATAAAAGATTGTGTGCTCATTCAAAAAAGTCTCTCCATGACAGTCTTGTGAATGGGTGCTCCACAAGAAGGCATATCTGTGAATAGGGCATATCTGTGAACACGATCAAGAATGTGGGTGTTGGAAGATGTACTTTAGTGACCTCCTATGGCAAAAGACACAGAATAGAAAAGGAATCTTACTCCTCTTCTCATGCTTTTCCCATCACCGTTCTCTTTGTGGACTGAGAAAGGTCCTTTGGCACACTGTTTCCCATTCTGCTCAAGGCTCAGCAATGGTGTCCATTTTGATTCCAAGCCCTGTACTCAAACTTGACACTGCCCATTCTCCAATTTAGCAACATGAATGGAAAATTAACTTAGAAAAATCTGAACTCGGGGCCAGTATGGAGACAGACAATTTATTATATAAAAAGCTGATAGTATTTCAGTTAGCAGTTCAACATTCATGAAAATAAATTCACTAAAGATTAAAGAGAAAATGTATGCCTTTCAAACTAGAAACAAGAAAAGGGATTTCAAGGATCATGGAAAGCCTTTTCTCCATCTTGTAAAGGGCAGGAAAAATTCACACCAAAACGGTGATCCCATTAGATGTCTTAGCTATACTATTCCAATGAGAGAGAATGACTCCTGGTGAGAGACAATGGTAAAGTTACACAAACAAGACAAGTCAAAATGAAAAAAGGCCTGGTACTCACCAGTTGTATCTCTGCCTTCTTGTTTCAGATACCTAAGCATAGCACTCATGCTCCATTTGTTCCCATAATCTTCCACTTCTGGATCATCACAACTAAAACAAATTAATGGATCGAGATCATATATGCAACAAGGCCTGGCTATAGAAACAAGATTTTTCGCAAATAGTTTTCTTACTCTTTTAAATCTTTAGAGAAACAGTCCCTTTACTGATTTCCACCTCACCCACTTTTTCTTGGTCTTTTTTGTCATATGTCCCTTTGTACCAATTTTTTCTAATGAAATGGAAATGCATATAGCCTGCCTTATTGAATGGTGTAGGGGAGAAGATTCCTTAACCAATTATGTATCATGAAAGAAATATGGGAAAGAATATAAACAAATTTAAGAATGGTCACAATATATTAATAAATTGAAATATTTGGAGTACAAACCTAGCCTTTGAGGTAAATGCCACATGAGCCCACAAAACAATCTCTGATGCCACTTTCAGACCAAAACTGAGTGCGGATGGGCTAGTGAGCTAACCTAGTATAGCATTTTAATGAGCTAACCAAGCACAGAATTGTTTTAGCATCTGAAGCAAGTTCCCTCCTCTCTGGTGGTAGACACAGCTTTTTCAAAAACCATTTGATATATTGCTGAAGGGAGAACACGCTAGAGCGGCAATAAAAGTAGTGAAGTATGCCATCACTATAGCTGCAAAGCGGCGAATGGGGTAGACTCCCATGCCTGTTGGAAGGCTCTTACAACCGGATGCTTGTGTTTTGCAGCTGCCCCCTAATTCCCTACCATCACCCATCACTTGCTTCTTTGCTCATCTTCTAAAGTGAAGGATGTCTCCAACCAATTCCTAACACTGGTCACAGGGACACTTGGTGAAATCTATGTAGCTTCAGCAACTTTGCCATCACTTCCAGATTCCTTTTTTTTCTTTCCTTGGACATTCTACGCACCTATTTTTAGTCTGAGTAGAAAGTAACTGTTTGGGTTTCTTTTTTATTTTTCCACTTTCTGGCAAAATTATCAGAATGAAAGAAAACAGAGCAGAAAGAATATTTCCACACAGCTGGGCTCGTACTCCCTTCCACTGAATCCTTTTCTGAGATGGCCTCATTTCTTTCTTTATTTAATTTATCCTAAGTAAACCGCCCCCCCTACACATAGAAGTATTTATGTTAGAAAATCTTAGGAAATACATAAAAGCTCAGAGGAGAAAACAGAAATCACCCACTCATAATCCCATCCACTATAGTTAAGAACTGTTAACATTTTAGTATATATCTTTCTAGTTTTCTTCCCCTGCCCTAGCAAAAATAAACGGATTTAGTTATCTTCCACAGTCGAAAAAGAAAATAATTGAGTGTAGTGTTTGATAACCTGCTGTTTCCACCTGACAATGTACACCGATGAACATTCTTGCCTCTGATCTTGTGTGCACATCCTTCATTATTTCTTAAGGTTAAATTCCTAGAAATGGAATTGCTGGATCAAAGGGTACAAATATTTTTGAAGCTTTTCATACATTTTGCCAAGTGCTGAAATGACCTCATTTCTTGACTTTTAAAAAGTCGCATATGCCTCTTAAATTCCCACCCCTAAGTCAAGTGAGGGAAGACAATGAAGAAGATGAAACATGGGAAGGTATAATGCGGTAGAGAAAGGTGACGCTGTAACTACACAAGCAATGGTGAAGCGGCAGCAGAGATATGCCTCAAAGCTATGTTAAATGACTGCGAGAGCTCTTCACAAAGTTACGGAGAGAGAAACATAAAGTTTTCCTCCAGTGCAACTTTTGACTGCTGTAACACCCAAATCTGACACTGGCTGCTGGTTCCTGCTGCAGGTGCAGCCAGTACCTGACATAATCTCCACTCTTCTTATTCACGCTGTAGTTTGTCAAGTGCATGAACTGGTTCCGAATGTTCTTGGCTCCTTGATCATATCGCACAGTTGCAAACCTGAGAGAAAGGACACAGGTTAAATGCCAGGAACAGGGTTTAAAGGAAATACAGGCTAGAACTCAGGATCAATGAGATATTAATAAAAGGAAGGTGACATCATTAACAAATACTGAGTGCCAACTCCCATGGGAAGTAGTTCATATATAATGTCATGTTTAATTCAACCCTTAAAGCAATTCTCTGAAGTAGGTAATATTAAATCTAATTTTTAAAAATAGGTAACAAAACTAAAACATAACCTAGAAAGATTAAGTAACTTGCCCCAAATCACACTGACTCAAAAACCCATGTTTTTAACCACAAGATGCTGCTTCTCTTATAGAGAATCTTAGATCGATAGAAAGGATAAAAGTAAAGTTATTCACAACCCAGGAAACTGTATGTAGGATGCTGTGAATGATGAGGCATTAGCTGGTCAAGAAACCTACTGAAGGCCTATACAGTGACTGGTACTACAGCATTTTATGAAAAATATTAAGCAAAAGGAAAAAAAAAGGATAGCATAACAATATACAGACTTAGAACTCACATCTATAGAAATAACAGAACTGATGTATAAAGTCTATTTTGAGGAAATAACAATGGCAGCATTAACAGCAGACAAAACCTAGGTCTTCAGAACTGCATGAATATGTGAGCTCAGTGCAGGAGACTAATTCCTGAATCTGGAATGAAGGCAAAAGACAGAGATTAAACATGGAGCCCACTGAAAACAAGGCAGCAATTTGATATCCTGGACTATTGTCAAAAGAAGACCAAAATATAAAATATACGTGCCTCTGAAGGAAATAACCAGGGAAAGAGAAAACTTTCCAGAGATGCTCAACATCAACAAAAGGACACTCGAGTCGAATGGTTATGGTAAATATCAACCCCTGTTTACATACCATTATAACCATATCACCCTTCACTAAAGTGGTTTTCCCAAGAGGCACATTCAAGTGTGTGAAAAAAAGTCCTGGAAGTCCACAAGTTTATTTTCATATGATTTACAAATTATTTACATATGCTCACTCAGACTATGAAGTCAACATGAATTTTTACCACATTAAAGGGCAGCATTTAAAATTTTTCTCTTCTCTATTTCTTCTCACCCACCCATCTACCATTTCCACTCACTCATTATTCCCTGTACTAGAAATACATAAGAGCCGAAGAAAAGTACAAACAAACAAATAAACAAAAAAACAAAAAAACAAAACTAAAATAAACAAACGTGAGGCCAGGAAGAAGGATGTGGACAAAGAGAAAATGTTGACCAGGCATGAATGGCTAAGGGGCAAGAGTTTGATGAGCATTAAGTTTGTACACAGAAGAACCTCAAATTTTCCAGAAACTCCCAGAGTTATCACCTAACTTCTACCTATCCATGTCACTGCATGGTGAGTAAACACTGCTTATATGTCCCAATCTTCCTTCCAAAGATTGTCTTCAAGCAAGTG
Source organism: Pteropus medius (assembly GCF_902729225.1). Taxonomy (NCBI): domain Eukaryota; kingdom Metazoa; phylum Chordata; class Mammalia; order Chiroptera; family Pteropodidae; genus Pteropus; species Pteropus medius. The sequence goes on along the minus strand of NW_024349797.1, from coordinate 3,647,467 downwards.
GGTGACAGTCGTTCTCTGAGTTCTCGTAAAACGCAAAGGGCGCCCACGCTGGTCCCACAGAGACTGCCTTCCTCACCCAGACGTGACTTCACAATGCCATATTTCCTGCCATCCTCTACCCTAGAAGAATAGTGATTTAGAGGGAGGGAAAAACTGTACTTCAGAGAAGGTTTTCATCTCTCCCACGTATGAGTACCTGATCTAATTTGGTCAACAATGTGAGAAGATTGGCAAAAACCTGGTGGTTAACTGGAATCCAACACATCTGTCATTCCTACACTCCTGTTTTCAATAGGACTCATTTCTCAAAAATAACTTTTCTTCTTCCTAATCTTCCTTTTTGCTAGGAAATTTATATTCTGAACACCAGCATGAACAAGATTATTAACATCACTATAGAGTGTATGAAGCGGTAAAAAGTAAAAATTAGAGAAAATAAAAACAAAAAAAAATGTTAAATTCAATGAAAAGTTACTCAAAAGGAAAAAAGGGCTACATCCCTTAGTCCAATGAGAAATGTAGAAGACAGTGGAGAAGAAAGGTTAAGTGTATAAGCTCATATTTCCTTGTAACCCAGGAAGATCTTATGGTTCTCACTAAAACCCATATTAAACAGACTAGATTCATCTCTGATTGCCATTTCCCAACATTTTATTCTTATTGTCTAGACCAGAGGTCCCATTAGTCTCAGATGTGGCATAGTAACCAAGTTGTGAATAACCTACAAAGGTTCTTTAAAACTTGAAATTATTCGGCCGATATTTAAAAGTCAGACCTTCCTGACTGCAGCCCAGTGGCAGCCAGGGCCCACGAGAGGAAGATGGTGGATAGGATGGGAAAGCAGCCCAGAGGTTATCCGAGCAGGGTAACCCTGATAGCCGCACAGGGGTCAAAGTCCACACAAGGAAGGCATCTGAATGCAACAGTGACCAGGGAGGTTGGGAGACTGGCTATATACAAGGAAACTGAATAAATAAATTTGTTGAAGATAATGGGAGTCAGATTTCTCACTGCTGGAGAAGAGAGATTTAAAACCATGAAAGGGAAAAAGCTAGAATGAACTCTGTAGTTTTGCACTAGAATTGGAGGTATTAGTATGAACTCCTGCTTTTCATTATATATAGAGACAGATATAGAAATAAATATAGATGTAAGTGTGTATGCGTGTTTATGTATATGTTACACAAACACATTACCAGTTCTGCCCATTGTGAGGACCTGAGAGCAGAGACACCCCAGAGCAATAAGCATATCTAATATCCAGATCTTGATTTCTAAATACTATTCTCCATTAAAAGCAACCAGTGCTCCGTAGAGAAAATGGCTGATTCCAGGACCAGGGCAGAGAAAGAACAAGATGAGTCTGAAACATCTTGTGCTGAAAGAATAAGGGAACATGTCAAAAGGACACAAAAGCCAGTTTAAAGGGGCTCCTATTGTCCGCATCTAGGGCAATCTAAGCATCGAAATAAATTACAATAATAAAGAATTATAACCCATTAAATAAAATAGGAATCCTTGAGATAATGTTGGTAAATAATTGGGAAGAAGAGAAAGCTGTTCCTTGGAATAAAATGCCAAATAATAAAAGCAAAAAAAAAAAAAAAGATGGAATTAGAAAACTATCATTTGGCCACCATCATAGTAATAATTCCTTCAGGCAAGAAACGTCAATGGATATTAAAATTATTAGGTGAAAATGAGGAATGAGATTTTATTTGGTCTCTAAGTATCTCCTCAAAAGATAATTATCAATTACAGAGGGGAAGACAAAGTAACTTTACAGAGAATAAATCTGGCAGACACTATCTTAATCAGGTGGTCCAATACCAATAAATAGTTAAGTGCTATCAGATATAACGCAATGAAAACACAGCATCACTTCTGCAGCATTCTGGCCAAAAATATGTAACCTGAGTCTAATCATAAGAAAATATCAGACAAACCCAAATTGAGGGACAGTCTACAAAATGAATGGCCTGTAATCTTCAAAAATATTAAGGTCAAGAAAATCAAGGAAAGACTGAAGAACGGTTCCAAACCGAAGGAGACTAAAGAGACATGACAACTAAACATAACATATGATCCTGGATTAGATCCTTTCGTTAAAAAGAACGTTATTAGGACAACTGGCAAAATCTGAATGTGGTCTCTAGATGAAAGGTAATAAAGCAATTCTAAAGTAATTCTTCATACTATTTTTACAGCTTTTCTATACATTTGAAATGGTTTCAAAGTTAAAATGCTAATAAGAAAGTAAGTTTCTTAAATATCTAGATTTTTCAGCATCCCTTAAAAAAAAGACAAAAGATCTGGCAATACCACCTGTCTTAATCCATTTGCACTGCTATAAAAAAATACCATAAACTGTCTAGCTTACGAACAACAGAAATTTATTTTTCAGTCCTGGAAGCTGGGAAGGCCGCGATCAACATGCAGACAGATAGCACCTTCCTGCTGTGTCCTCGCACGGTGGAAGGGGTGAGGAATCCTTCTGGGGTCTCTTTTATAGAAAAGGGCACTAATCACATTTATGAGGGCTCCACCTTCATGACATAATCACCTTCCAAAGGACCCGCCTCCTATTACAATCACCTTGAAAGGCAGGATTTCAACATATGAATTTGGGGGAGACACAAACATTCAGAGAAATTCAAGAATCAAGAAAAGGCTGAGACTTGGAAGGGCAGCAAAGGAAGAATTAGGAAAGATCCTGAAGAGCACAGATATGTCATAAGAGACCAAGGCTAAGATTATCCACACCCTTGTGTTCTCAATTACTGTGTACGGATGCAAAAGGGGGACAATGACAAAGGCTGATGGGAAAAAAATTGACTCCTCTGAAATATGGCATTAGAAGAGAGCTCTATGGATACCCTGAACCACCAGAGAAAAGAACAAGTGGGTCCGAGAGCAAATTAAGAGTGAACTATCACTGGAGGCAAAAATGACAAACCTGAAGTTGTCCTACTTTGGGCACATCATGAGATGGCGGGGTTCTTTGGAAAAGACAATAGTGCTGGGGAAAATAGAAGGCAGCAGGAAAAGAGGAAGACCGGACACGAGATGGAGGACTCTATAGAAGAAACCATAGGCATGATTCTAGAGGAGCTGAGCAGGGCTGCTGAGGACAGAACACCATGGACATGGCTTGTTTGAAGGGTTACCAGGGACCGGAGCAGACTCCAGGGCAGGTAACACAAACAAATAACACCACAGCACCACCACACGCCAGTGACTCGCCGATACTGAAGAGTAAATGCTCTTTAGGTGGGACATGGTCTCTCCAGTTCTCTAGTCTCCAGTTGGCCAACTTCTTCCTCAATGTCCTTGTGACCACTTAGGTTTATGACTCCTGATTTAGACCTTCACATATCAAATTTCATCCTATTTAGGTCTGAAAGCTTCAACTATTTCTTTATTAGAAAGAATCGAAAAGAGGTAATTCTCTACTGAGTACCCCAGGACCAAATCTGCAAACTCATCTTAACACATACTGAAATTTACATGATGAATGATGAATGAAATCTTGAACCTCTCTCTTAATGAAATCATGATTTAGGGAAAGCTCTCATGACAGAATTTCATAGCCTTGACAGGACAGGACAGGACAGGACAGGGAAGGGAAGGGAAAAAAAGGAAAGGAAAAGAAAGGAAGAATGCAAAAAATAAAAGGAAAAGAAAAAAGAAAAACCAGAGAAGAGGCTCTACTTTCTTTGCCAAAGCTGAAATTCTGAGTACTATTTCACTGCCTCCTAATGAATAGAGAACTCTATGCCCATTTATTTTTTCACTGTACTGAAACATATAGGAATTATCTTGATTCTGACAATAAATTCTTAAATCAAAAGCTACATTTCCTTTTTGCTTTCTCATGTTTCTCAATGAGAATCAAGACGACGATAATAATTTGTTTAAAACTCTTTAATATCTATGTGAAGGAAGAAGGACTTCAGAGTTAGACATATAGTAAGTACTTGATAAGCATTAACTGAAACTGCACTTGAGTTGCTTGTTTTGGGAGCTTCAACAATATGGAACCAAAATGGGAAAGAAAGCAGAGTCAGTGGAATCTTTTAAACCTCTTCCCCCATTTGAAAACTATTTTGTTCTTCTAAGAATATAAGACTGTAGTGAGAGTCATAGATAGTCTCGATGTAGGACAGTTAACCACTCCCTCTCTGATAGTTACATATTCTAACAAATATTCACTGCCAACGTACATAGAAAAGAGGAGGCCAGCCCTGAGGACACCCTGGCTGTGGCACAGGAGTTATCTTTCAGCAGGTGTAGCCACTGAGAGCCAGAAAGGCCCGAAGGATGAAGAGACAGCACCTCAGGCAGAGCTGCCAGGAGCCACTGGGTTTCATCCCTGCCTGACCCAGAAAAATCTTATGGAAGAGAACAAGAGGCCCAAGAGCTCTCTGATCTGCTGTCAACCAGCTGCAGCCGGGAGACTGCCAAGTGCTGCAGTGATTCGGCAGCGCCCTGCAGAGCCGTCTGGGAGGGGATTACCAGCCTGATCCCCTGTCTTTAGAGCCAGAAATGACTCAAACTTCACAAACAGCAAGGGCCTGCCAGGGGGGGTGACAATGAGCACTGGAGAGGGTTTTCTCCCCCTCACTGGTGTCTCTTCCCCCTTCGTGCTGCTGTGGCAGATTCTGGACAGTGTACAGCCTGTGAGGTAATATAAATTCCTTGGCAACCAGCAAGTACCTGAATTCTTTCAAAACCACAGGAATCCAGCAGAGAAAAGGTAAATATCCCTTCGGAGCCAGTGTTAATTAGCAAGGAAGGCTACTGAAGAAGGAACTGGGGGTGGGGAGGAAGGGAAAGGCATCACAAAGCTTTGGGGTCTTTTCTGAATTGCCACTGAATAATATGGCTGAGGCGGAAAAAAAGCAGTCCCGAAGGGCACTTTCCCAGAGTCTTCTCCTCCCACCTCCCCAGCACAGGTGGAACAATCCCAGGTCCCTGGAGGGGCACCCTCATTCCCTCCGGTACAAGTGCTACCTATTTTGGGGTCTTTGACAACATATTTGGTTTTCAATTGAATTTTGTTTTAATTTTTAAAAATGTTTTATTTTTCCTGTTTCAGTGAAAATTTGGCTATTAGCTCTGTCTCAAAAGAGGCCTCGTCAAAATTTAGACCACAATTGGATCCACCTTAAACTGTAAAACCCAGGACAGTCTTTTTGGATTCCACTTCTGACAGGAAAAAGAATCTACACCATTTTGGTAGAGAATGACACCTCTCTCTGGAAAGTGAGTGTCCCCTGCTGGTGCAAAGCAGCAACATACATGTGAAACTCAAAAGTATGGTGGACTTCTGGGGAAAAATGCTCGACCCAAATGTTAGAAAGACAATCTTTTTTTAAACATCTCAATATTTTGCCCACATATAAGAAAATAATGAAATTTTTCCTACTTCCTAGGTTAATAAAACAACAAGAACAACTGAAATTAATAACCTAGAAAAAAACTACTTTGGATCTTTTTTAGTAAGTTTAAGAAGGTAAAAAATTTACATAAAGTACTTATTTCACTGTCTTATGAACTTAATCACTCTGTCACCTCAGCATTAATTTGAAGCCCAAAACGGAAGTGATGTGGGGCAAGACCATTCTTTTCTAAAGAAGGAAATCAACTGTCCTTGCTGCTAGTTCTGTCTCTTTAGGAAAGATTACGGTTTTCCTTGTTGAGCCACAAAGTAAAATGGCCTAGTGAGCTCATCCCAAATTAATTATTTTCAGTAATGTCTACATAAAACACACGTGACCCAAGATTACTAGAAGCTGCAGATCTAGAGCTATAGACTATTGTTAAATGTAATGGCACAATCAAGCATATCCTGAGGATTAAAAAGCAGCAGCTGCCAAGATACACAGTGAGTTAAGATACAGGAACATAGGCGTATGAAGTTATCATATAGAGCAATGTGCCCTCGTTGGACTGTAGCTAATAGCCTGTCATCGTGTATTAATTACTCTGTTGTAAAGATTTTATATTCACCTATACTTTTAGATAAACTGAACCAAAGCCCTGAAAATTCACTTTTTGTTGTTGTTGTTAAATTTGGTCTGAGTTTTTTAAAAAGATTTTTCCAAATTATTCTGAGAAAAAGCATCCATTAATAAAAGTACACACGGGACGTGGTTCCATAGTGTAGCAGTTAACACGTCTGCTTTACACACAGAAGGTCCTGGGTTCGCACCCCAGTGGAGCCACGGTCCATGGTCTACGGCCATGCCACCCCGAATAAGCCCGATGTCTGATCTCAAAGCTAAGCAGGGTCAGGCCTGGTTAGTATGTGGATGGGAGACCACCTAGGAAGACCAGGTGCTGTAGGCATAAATAGTAACAATTTTTTTTAAAAAAGTCCACACACAGTTTCTGCTGGAGGCAAGAAAGTTACTCAATTCAGTAGATTCTGACTTTGATACACACTCAGTAGCCAAAGCACTTGCATATCTGTAGTATATTCTACAATAAACGTTGGATCACTCTCATTTCATGTCTGAACCATTAAGGTCTTAAATCTATGCCAAATTTTACCAATAGAGAAGGCTATTAATATTGTGGGTAAAATGTCTTTGGAATATGCAAAGCGTGTTGGTATGAAATCCTGGCGAAATAGTGAGCGTAACCTTGAGGTCTTTTCCCTAGTCAAGAAGTCCAGTTGGTGGCAGGACATACTCACTCTTGAGACAAGGAGACAAGCTGGAATGAGGATGGGAGGATGGAGAGGCTCATGATACACAAGAGGGAAAGCTCAGATGTCTCAAATTACAATATAGAAAATCCTTAGCACCTTATACACCTGAGTAGAAGTAAGAGGTACATTTTACCTTCTTTTTCTTCTAGGTAATATGGGGACTTGGCTCTTAAACCTATACTTCAAAGTATGAGAGCACATGGTCTACATTATAAAAAACACTATAAAAAACTTTGCTATGAATCTGATTAGAGCTAGCAATCAGTTTGTGCTCAGGTGCCTTGTTCAACCCTTTACCTAAAAACTGAGAAATGTTTTGAGGAACAAGTAAAGATAGAGAATATATAAAATGGAGTCACTTTAACAAAACTGCTAAAACTATTAACATTATGAAAGTTGAGGCATGAGGAAAAACTCTATTATTTTAACTAGCCTGGCAACTTAAATTTTTTGAACTTTCCAGTCCTGCATCAATGCCTGGATATATATCTAGACACGCACCAGACCTCCAGATAACCCTTTGATTAACTCCCTGAAGGACTCATGCATCCAAACCACGTTGACACCCATTATCCAGACCACTGGATGTGACCAGACCTCCTGGCATCCATCATCCAGGCCACCTGACATCTGACTGATAACCATCCTGGAACAATCCTAGGGCTGAGAATGCAGGCAGGACTGGTAATTCTCAGGACTGTACCTTTTACTATAAGAAGTCTTAACTTTTCTTTCTCCTTTGGAACACGTCTGGGGTTTTGCCTAGCTGTGTTCCTAGTTTGCAATCTCTAAGACCCTTGAATAAATCTTTATAATTTACTCCTAGCCAAAGCCTCTTGACCCTTTTTGAGTTCACTGGACAATTTTCAAGGAACAAGAGGCCAGAACTAGAAAGCTTCAGTTGTCTCCACTGTTCCTAAGGCTCAAACTCATAAATCTTAGTTAAGAAGATGACAGGGTTTACAAATGCTATCACTGCCACCTAGAGGTGAAAGGAAGAAACAGCTCAACCAGCTAGAATCTGGAGAGCCAGCTCTCACCCTCGGATTCTAGTCACAGGATGCATCAAAAAACTTGAGTGTATGAAATAAATAAAATGTCATTCTAAAATAACAGTTGTCAGAGTACGATAATATGGTCAAAGCACCTATACTTAGAGAGGTAGCCTTGTTTTGACCACTGTATTCCCCATCTTTGAAGTGCCTTTTCTAAAACAGAGAAACACATACAGACCATGCTTTTTATTTGTCATGACTACTCACAGATGCAAACCACCTCCTAAGCTGCTATGTTCTGTAAGGCCACTATGCATAAAAGGAACTTCAGCGCAAGCTAGTTGGTAAATACATGTAAGTTTTGTGGGGGAAAAGAACACATGCATAGCATGTTACATAGCTATTTTAAAGAATTTAAAGGATCTATGAAAACATTATTACCTGTAAAATTCTGTGCATGGGAAACAAAAATTCAAATTATTATAACCTGAACTAAATTTTATAAGTCAGTCACATTACCATAAAACCTCAAGAGTACCTCAAGAAAAACAGAATAATGTATGTACAATCACCGTAAAGTATATTACTTGCAGGTGGGAAAAACAAAAAGCAGTTAATATCTCCTAAATACAAAAGGGCATGAAATAGCTCAGGCCTTCAGCTCTGGAGTCAGATCCATGAGATAAAACTCCTGCCTCATGGCCAAGCAGCTGGGAGATCTCAGAAAAGTGACTTCAAGTTTCCTCAGCTCTCTAAGCCTCAGTTTCCTCGACTGAAAAAATGCATCAACGGTGATGAGGTGGTTGCGAGAATTAAAATAAATGTTTGATATATTACAGATAAATAAATGTGGGATTTTTTTATTCTTTCTAGATCGATTATGAAAAACAATGACAAATTGTCTTATTACCCTAAGGTCTGCATAACAACTGCCATCGCATGACGATATGATGTGACCATGGATCCCTGCTGGAAGAGGAGTGTGTTTACACACACATGCTTATTTATATGTGTGGATAAGCAAGTGAGACTGCAAAGTAATCTGAAGCCCATCGGGGTACACTCTATTCTCCAGAGTTGAATGTAACAGAAAGAAAAAGCCTGATCTTAGTATACTCTTTTATGGGTGCACTCTAATAAACATCCCACAACCCCCAAATGTCTCTTACCTAGCCAGTCCTTCTTCATAGAGATAGATGACAAGAGGATCATAGGAAGTCACAAGCACATAGAGGCGCACATCGAACTTGAAATCTAGAAAAAAACAATTTGAATTCATAGGAAAAACTAAGTTCATTTGTTTTCTGTTACAGAATGAACAGGACAATGTAACAATGAAATAGGAAAGAAAGGTCTCCCTCTCCCCACAAAATACACACTGCCTACATACCTCGCCTTTTGAGAATAACTAATAATTATACATTTCATACATATATATAAAATGAGAGAATTTATGTGTACTGTACAGTTTTCACATATTTTTGTTATTATATAACCTATAAAGCACTTTCTTTTTCATTATCTCATTTTATCTTCAAAATAATCCCATGAGGCAGGTGATGAACCAGCCTCATCTCTGAAGCCTCATTTGCCAAGAATTTCACCTGAGTTTAATAAAGCCTTATTAGAGAAGACTATGAAAATGTTAAAAAACTTAGCAAGATCTAACCCAATCCAGCGAAGAGCCTAGTCACAACTCACCATCTATGAGCAGGGGGTTGTTAATGTAACGGGAGACCAGGATGTTCTCTTCCAGGGAGATCTGGTTTGGCTATCGAGTAAAGAGAAAGAAGGAAAGAGAAAGAATGAAGCGCAAAGGAACTCTAACCCACAATAAGAGAGCAAAGTTCTTAACCTTTTAGAGATGACAATGTAGAAAACTAAAACTCTAAAAAAAGTTTCCTTCAAGCTACCCATATATATTCAGTTGGCCATAAAACACACCACTTTCATAAACACTGCAATATCCAATTACAATGGGGGAAAATGAAGTTACATAGCATCTCTCACATAAACAGCTTTAAAGATTTATATACATGATATTAAATAGTTATATGCCAAGAAAATAAAAGCTACTTAAAAAATAAATGAAAACTTGCTTTCTCCCAAATGGAGAGTATCATGAAAAATTTAAAATACCACCATTATTCTTACATGAAGGCTTTCAGCAAGCTGCATAAAGAACTTACAGCTCTTTCCCCTGTGAAATGGGATGGACGTTTCATTGATTCACTCAAAGGTACTTGCTATGCCACTGCATGTAAAGATCAAACTAGATATTTTAAAGATTTTTTCAGTGAAAAAAGTATTGTTTTTATAATAAATAATTATGAGTAGTACTGGATACTGTATAAGGCACAAGGGATACAGTGAAGAAAACAGATACAATCTTGGCCCTCTCCAGCCTAATCCCTACTCTCAAAGAGTTTAATATTTAAGTAGAGGGACAGCAAAATACATAATCTAAAAGAACACAAAGCAGCATATCTCTAAGTGCAAGATGTGGGTTGCAGAGAGGAAGAGCAGACCAGTTAAGGGAGACCAGACAGGGAAGGCTTGTCCTGGAAGAGCTGGTGAAGAAGTGAGTGCTGAAAGCTATCAAGCACGTGGTGGGAAGGAAAGGAGGCCATTATGGGAAGGCAGCATGCACAAAGCCCAGTGGAATGGAGAGTGGGCAGATTCATTAACCTAGGGCTAAAAGACTGAACTGGGCAATAATGAAAGATGTGGTCAGACAATTAAGAAGGAGGAAACCCCACAGGCAAAGGAATTTGAACCTCTGGCAAGGGTTGAACATGGTGGGAAGCAGAAAATTGTGAATTCTTGATTAAGTAAATATTAAGATTAAAATATCTGGAATAGAACCACTCTATGTGAGATTAGTTTAAGACAGAGAAATCAGCTGGAAGTTATCACAATACATTTAAGACAAAAGGACTCCAAAAAGTGGCTATCATAGAAATTGTGATGATAATAGCTAGTGTAGCATAAATAGAAATAACTATTAACATTTTCAGCAAAATAATAAAATTTAATAAATGTGTTGAACATCTGCTATGCATTGTTCTAATTCTTCACAAGTATTATTTAGTTTAACTCTCAAAGTGAGAATAAAGTAGGTATACCACCATCCAAATATTAGAGATGGGGTAAGAGTCAGAGAGGGTTAGGAACCTGCTCAAAATCACACAGCTAGTAAGAGATAGAGCAGCATTTGAACCCAGTCAGTGAGGCTCAATTCTTAAGCATATTCACATCTTTCCCCCAAAGTTCTGAACTAAAAATAACTGTCCCCCAAGTTCAAAAGTATGTCTTTATAATAATGCATTTGCTATCCCAAATACTATAGTTATCATAAAATAAGGATAATTTTGCGATTCATCTCATCATACACAGCCATAATGAGCAATTCCAGAGTCGGGACATTGAGATTCCCCCTCATTTCTCACTGTTGCTATCCCAAACGTAGAGCACAGCTTTCACAACTCATCTCTATGCATCATATGGACAATGACATCAGTACTGATTCATGCTAATGGACTCAGTCACCCATGCCATTTCCTGACTCCCTTACATTTCTTGATTAGCTTCTCACAAGTACTGTCTCCATTCTGAGTCAGCTTAGTGAGATTGATGCAAGCGCAATACAAAGCAGCAAGCTTGCAGTCTGTGTTCCAAAACTAAAATTAAAACAATTGCAGCTCTCTTCCTGCTGAGTAACATCTATAGGCTACAATGGACGTAGGCCCACACAACCTTCCTCTGAACCAGAGAATACGCTGGTAATGGTCTTCACTCCATGACACATCGAAGGTCCATGGCCATTTCTCCTCTTTCCTTCTTCATCACACACATTTGTCTTTTGAGTTATGCGTAATATAATCCATACATTATTTAGGTAACTGAAATATTTGTTCCATGGTTTGTACCTCTTATTTTTATTGGCATTAGGAATTAAATTATAAGCTCATAAAAGAGTATAGTTTCTTTGTAGGTACTTATATACTGATAAGCAACTAATGAAAGTTTTTTGATATCATCAAGCTTGTTTCCTTTTCATCAATCTCCAATTAACTCATTTAAAATTATTTCAATTCCAAACAATACTCTCACATATGCTGCCTACAAGAGACTCACTTTAGATATTGAAAGACACACAGACTGAAAGTAAAAGGATGGAAAAATATATTTCATAAAAATGGAAACAAACAAAAGAAAGCTAGGGTAGCAATACTTATACCAGACAAAATGGACTTTAAAACAAAGGCTATAACAAGAGACAGAGAGACAAGGAAGGAACTGCTAATCCCACTTCTGGGTATTTATCCAAACAAACCCAAAACACTACTTCGAAGGAAACTTGGGTGTCCATCAATAGGTGAATAGATAAAGAACAGGTGGCACAGACATACAATGAAATATTACTCAGCCATAAAAAAAAAAATGAAATCTTGCCATCTGCAACAACATGGATGGTTCTAGAGGGTACTGTGCTGAGTGGAGTAAGTCAGACAGAAAGACAAATACCACATGATTTCACTTACATGTGGAATCTAAAGAAAAAAATAAACAAGACAGAAACAAACTCACAGATACAGAGAACATTTTGATGGTTACCGGATGGCAGGGGGGCTTGGGGAGGTCGGTGGGTAAAAAAGGGGAAAAGATTAAGTACAAATTGGTAGCTACAAAATAGTATGTAAAGTAGGGCATAAAGAATATAGTTAATAATATAATAACTACGTATGGTGTCAGATGGGTACTAGATTTATCAAGGTGATTGCTTCATAAGTTATATAAATGTCTGCCTAATCATCACATTGTACACCTGAAACTAATATAATACTATATGTCAATTGTAATTGAAAAATAAAAATTAGTAAAAAATAAAAAGAAAAAGAAATAATTGCAATTTAAGAAAATGATTTCAATTCCAAGCTCAAACTGCCCTCCAAAGTATGCTAAGCAAGAATCTGAATTGTTGGGAAAGCTAGAAATACATCCATTTTTCAAACTGGACTAAAGCTCATGGTATCTGTTAAGTTATTACAAGGCAGAATGGAACAACGGTTGAGACCGTATGCTCTAGAATCACCTGAGTTACAATCTTGACTCTGCTACTTACTAAAGAAATAATAGTAATTACCTCTTATGTTTCTTATAAAGACTAAATAAGATTATATTTGGAAGGCACAGTGGTAGGCACATATTAAATACTCAAGAAAGATCAGCTGTTATTATTACTGCAATCTCAATAGTATCTATGTGGTCCTATTTACTAAGTTCCATAACTCAGCAGCATCCATCACAGCATGCTACATGCCAATCTACTCGGAGCAGTGCACTGAATTATAATGAAGATACTTAAGATTTGGGAGCTAGTCCTTATTCCTCGAAAAGTTTTAAGCAGTGGCAGTACCTGGCACATAGCAGGGTTCCGTAAGGACTTGCTGAACAATGAAAACACAGAGAGCACAGTACAAAGTGGCAAGCGTATGAACAAAAAGAAACGAGAGCTGTACAGAACTATATTCACAAATACAGGAGTGAACAGTGACCTAAATACTCTCCTGGTACTTTAAAATCTCAGGGAAAATATTAATATCGTATTTACCATGGATAATGTGTGAGACAAGGATGACTAAATCTGACTTCTATAATCAAATTCATACCCTAATCAGAAAACACCAGATCTTTCCCCTCCTCGATTTGCATAGAGTAAATTGGGAAAATATGGCTTTTAGTCACAGTTACTGAAGGAACTGGATCAAACACAACTCTGTTCCTTTATGATGTATTTCTAGAGTTAAAGAGCACATTATCAAGAGACTATGAGCCAGTCAGCCAAGATGCTTCCATCTGTAGGAGCTCACACTTCTCTTCAGTATTACATAAAAGTACTGCTTTTTCTATCTTTTATCCTGTTCTCGTAATGGTAAAAGTTGCTATTTGCAGATACTTTCCAAGAGGTTATGACTATTATTGGGAATGTTTAATAAGAGGCCCTCTCACTCCAGCAGGAAAACAGGGAAAGATGTTTTCATTTGGCCCTCACACCTTATTCCACACTCCCACAGCGTCCCTCACCCACTCACATTAGTGTTAGTTCTGCTCACAGACCCTCCGCCTAAGCAATCCCTCCCCCTCCCCCTCCAATCTAAAAGGAAAGCAGGCAGCAGCCTCGGAAAGAGTTACTTCATCCAGTTGGCTAATGGGTCACATATTCCATGGGAAAAGATCCAGGTATGGAAAGAGGGAATGGTTGGGCCTTGTGTATGAGGAGAGAGAGAAGAGTATTAACTACATGGTTTGTAGGTCTGAATAAAAGGTGATAAAACTCCAGTTTTAGAGTGAAATGGGAATACTTTCTCATTATGTGCACATGTTGCCAGCTCCCCTGGTGCCTGCTGGCATCTTCCCAGGCTTCTGTCTGGCACCTCCACCAAGTACCTCAAAGAATCAGACTCATTCCAAAGCTTCTCTGAAGGGGAGGGCGACCAAGGGTCCAGCCAAGCACTTTGATCTATGCAGGGGGTCTCCAGGGATTCAGTCCATGGAGAGGTAGGAGGGAGAAGGAGAGCCTGCCAAAAAACGCATTCTCTAAAGACTTGTCACCCCTTTTATGAGACGCAGCATCTAGGGAAGAGTCAGGGCACAGGGTTCTCAGCCCCACCAAGGAAAGTTTAACTTTCCTATTCTTTATGATGTTGGTTTAAAACTAACAAATCACTAGGGTATAAGAGCATTCCAAAAGAAAAAAGTCCCAGATGAGCTGGGAATAGATCCTATTCTTTTTGACTCATGTCTAAGAAAATAAAAAAGCAAATTTGTATTGCAGTTGACTTTCAATAGCTATTCCATTTGGCAGCTAAAACCCAAACCCAAACTAGTGCCGTCTATGAGATTCAAACAACACTGGAGCTCCTGGCATGGAGCTGAAGAAAAAGCTGTCGGACAGGAGCCTTCATGCCAAGGTCAGAACAGAGACAAGGAGAGAGAGATCCAAGGCATGTGATCAGGGCCTTCTGTCACAAGAGGCCCCCAGAGTGACCCAAGGCCAGGTAACATGACTTGTAGCCTGGGCCTGGGGCTGTAGTAGTTGCTGTACCAAATCAGATTCTATGTGCCTTCAACACCAAAGGTCTGGCCAGTTATAAACTGTGTTTATAACACAGTTTTTAGTGCAGACTGAATTGAAGAACTTTCCAATATGAAAGACCCCTCAGGAAGTTAGTACGTAGGAAATAGTTCAGACCACGTGAAAAGAGAATAGGGGGATTTAAGATGGAGTGCTGAACAGACACACGATATAACTACCTCTCCCTCTTCCCTTCCAGAGTCCCACTGGAACGAACGAGATTTTTAAAAGAATGAAACGATAACAAGGCTAGAGAGCAGTTAAAGGAGCCAACGACACACCAAAAGTTGAAGGAAATCCTTTAAGATACAAAGCAGATGGGATCAGGTTGAGAAAACGGAACAGAGGAAGTCCCAACCCAGAATATCGGAGGTGAGAGTGATCTTCCCAAGGAGGCCCCCTGAGAAGTTCCAAGCTGGTAGTGAACAAACATGAGGAGCAGGAATGGGCAGAGAACAAGAATCAGATAAGCGATTAACACAGCATTTGGAACAGTGAGGCCAGTGGACCGTCTCCAACACCCAAAGCTCTGCCCTCGGGATAAAGTCTAATGATGACCCTCTGAGAAGGACATCTTGTGTGAGTGCAGGGATCTGAAAGAAGAGTGGAACTTGTAGGCCACTCTATCCCTATGACAGACATAAAGGAGAAAAGAGAGGAAAGGTAGCACCACTCAAATGAGAAATCACCAAAATCTTCCTCCATCTTCATGAAAAGGCCTGCCCGATCTTGGCAAGGGGGAAGGAAGAGGCGTGCTCCTCACTCACATCCAGCTAACATGCAGCCTGACAGTCAACATGCTTCGCCCTGGCACAAAACTCACAGACAGCCTTCTGCCCAGGGGGAAGCTCCAAGGAACCAGTACTACACAACAGGAGGAGAAACCCCGGCCGGCTGTCTCTGTCTACTTCAATCGGTCTAGTTCTTTGTTCATAAATGTGACTCGACACAACTATGCTTGCTGACATCGAGAGAATCCAACAGCAGGGAAAAAAGACGATCCCAAGAAAATTTACCAAACAAAAGAGAACTTTAAAAAACTTTCAGTCAGTATACTCAGAAAGACCAGAAGGCAAACAGCATCCATTAAGTAACAACGGGTTGTTAAAAAAAAGCAAATCAGAAAATAAGAGTTTCTGTAAACTATGACAGTCAATATAGAAATACAATAGATGGAATAAATAATAAAATGGATAGAGCTCAAATTGGTCATCCAGAAGATAAATGTGGGGGAAAACAGAATTTAAAATGAGAGAAAAGTTGACGAAAAGACCCACAATGCCTCAAAAAGAAGTTCTAGAAGTAGAAACGAAGACCAAAAAAATGGATAATTTTCCTTGAACTAAAGAAAAACAGTAGTTTCATACTGACAAGGCCGACCAAATGTCCAGGAGGGATGAAATAGTGGAATGAAAGACCCAGGCTGAAATACTGGTTAAATTTCAGAATTCCAATGCTTTAAAGTTTCTACTGAGTTTAAATTTTTTTACTCAACTTAATTGGTAAAGCAGAGAAACTGAACCATAGTTACTGAAGAGAATATAAATATTATAAACCTTTAAAATATAAAAATAACAAAAAGTAATCAAACTCAAGAGATAGAATGTAGAAGGGAGGGAGAGTAGTAGGTGATGTGAGTGCAATAAATATCAAACTGGGAATTAACAAACAGTACAAAACTGAGAAAAGAAGAAACAGATATCAACTATATTAGGTTACTAACTACAAGTTAGTAACACAAGTTAGTATTACAAGTTAGTAATTACAAGTCTAGGGAGTGAGACTGGGGTTGGGATTTAATTTTATCTATTCTGTATATGTATTCAACTTTAAAACAAGTTTTAATGAGGATTTTGCAAAGACCCAGGATACTGATGACATTTGAGAAAAGAAGAGGGTGCAAAAGATGAAGAGCAGAGGAGGGAGGGACGGAAGACGGTAGGAAGGAGCAGCAAGGATGCCACACCAAATTTAGGTTAGTTTCCTTGATGACCTTGCAAGTAGGAACCCACAGTTCTGCTCACAATAAAAACTAAATGTATATGCTACCAATTAACACTTAAGAATTCACATGACAGGATGCTGAAAGCAGAAAAGGTACCTCTTCTCTGCTGACCCCAAAGGCTGCCTGCCCTGCAAATGTGATCAAGTAACTGTTCAGCCATAGAGTAACTGTTGCAATGAAAGGAGGTTACTGCCAGTAAACAACTCATAGCCACCCTCAACTCACACTTCCGGATGCAGATTTCGGAAAGGACCACCTGCTCTTAAGGAAAAGGCACCATATTAGTAGCTGGGACAAAGAATGAAGTGGGGAAGAAAAGGAAAGAGGTTGCCATGTGCTGAATACTTACATTGTTGATCAGGTAGACACCCCGCCCCCTAGAAGAGGCCACTGGTTTTACTATCCAAGGTCCCCGGTCCTTTGAATATGAATCTGCTCAAAATAGTAGGAGATAAAAAGGGGGAGAGAGAAACAGAGAGAAAGAAGGAATGTGAGTTTATCAACTTAAATTTCAACAACGGTTAACTACTCAGGTACCCAAAGAATTTTCCAAATTTCTAAGTGGAGCAGCTTAAGTAACCTGTAGTTTTGGACTAGCCTTAAAAATTAAAACAAAAACAGAGACAGAGGCCAAAAGAGAGAGGAGGAGAGAGAGGGAGGAAAAGGGAGGAAGAGAGGGAAAAAAAAGAGGGAGGAGGAGCGAAGTAGGAGACAGCAAAATTACAGCAAACACTACATAATATATTTCTTCCACCACTTTCCCTCTTGAATGAAAGGATGAAAACAAAATAAGGCAAATATCAGGATGTTAGTCTATTACTGTCACCAACAACCTTCATGAACCTTTGAGATTCTCACTTCCATTAACTAAAGGACCTCTAGACACTCACACTGCAGACAGTGACAACAATCAAACGCCAGATCTCCTAATATGGTTACTTTCCTTAAGCAATTTCTCTGAGCTTATAAGAAAAAAAATCACCTAATATCAAACAATGTGCAAATGGAGAGGAATAACAATAATTTACAGGTGAGTAAAAGGTGTCCTCTACTCTTGTTCCTTTCACAGGTTCAGGTTTATACCTTAGACATCTTGGGGTCATGGGAAGAGAAACAACCACACTACACTCCCAGGACTTGCAGGTGGCTCTGCCTTCCAAGTAAGGAAGGTCAGAGGACACCAGAGAGAAGCAAGAACAAAGGACTCTACCTCCGATATGAGCCAAACTGTTTTTCGAGGCCTACCAACAGGCACTTGCTGTTGTCAGGGCCACAAACCATTTCACTAGGAGGAAAAAAAGCTCTCCTTGTCCACTCCCCATCGTCCCCAACCCCCCTCCTTCTACCCTCAATGCAACCTAAAAGACAGGAAACACGGAACATGGCACACGGAATTGAACTCCATAAGCCATTCCACTTCTAGGAATGTACCCTCTAGTTCCGTTCGCACATGTGAAATGTTATTTGTACAAGATCGTGCAATAATACCAAAAGATGTCCACTATATTGCACCCATGTGAGGGGCCAGCAAACTATTTTTTGTAAAAACCCAAATAATAAATAGTTTAGAGTTTGAAGGCCATGCAATCTCTGTCACAATTATTCTCCTCTGCCGTTGTACCTCGAAAGCAGCCATAAACAATGTGTAAACAAAGGGACAGGCTGTGTTCCAATAAAACTTTACTTATGGACACTGAATCTCATGTGATTTCTACATGCCACAAAATTTTATTCTTTTTTGTTTCAGCCACTTAAAAATGTAAAAACCATTTTAAGCTCGTGGGGATGTATAAAAATAGGCAGAAGACCAGATTTGATTCAAGGGCTATAGTCTGCAGACACCTGATCTCCATAATGGAATATTAAGCAGATGCACAAAAGGAGGATGTTATTAATGGACAGTTAGGCAATGGTCTCAAAGACAGGCTAGTCAATGAAAATAGGAAAGTGCAGAGCAATGTGTATTGTCCACTCCCATCTGTTCAAAAACACACTCAAGCTACATGCTAGTAAATGCGGAGAGTATCTCTGGAAGGATATGTAAAAAACTAGGAACACTGATCACCTCTGGGGAGGAGAAGTGGATATCTAAGGAAAAGAAGAAAGTTTCATTGAATTCATTGAAGAGGAAAATTCATTGAATAAGAGTACAAGTGCCACTTGGAAGAGAGCCTAATAGAAAGGAAATGTTCATTAAATGTTAGTTATTATTATTATTACTATCTAGACTCTCACGAAAGACCTGCCTCACACCTTCTCCTTGCACTAGGCCTACTAAGTCAGGCTCTGCTTCACGAAGGAAAGCCTGAAATAGTCCATCTCCTATGCTTGGATCTGGGGAGGTAAGTTCACTTCGAGGCAAAAGAAATAACAAACTCACTGACACTTGAACAAAGGCCACCTGTCCCTATCTAGATTTACCAGAAATACAGCTGACATTGAAATCTTTATTTGGCTTCCATGTATATTTTGCGATTAGTCTCAACTCCAAGAAGAGAGGTTGTGACTGGTACCTCTGAACCCTAACACCAAAAGATACATGATCCTTTACCCCAAAGAACATAAGTCACACAAGTCCAGAAATCAAGGTGACAGGAATATTCCCTAAATGGCAAGAGGAAGAGAGACACCAAAAAGGGTGTGCACATATAGTTCATATGCAGAAGTGCATACATCCTTACATGGGCACGAACTCTTATCAATAAAGACGACTTTTTGTATAAAGCAAGAGTATTTTTATATTACACCAATGTGCCCTTACATATATAATACTGACAGTCTTACTAAGAACAAACATACAGGTACACAGCCAGAATAAAAACAGTTTTAAGTTATCTCTGTAGCTGTTTTACTAAAGAAACAGTTTTTTTAAGGCTTTGAAAAGCCTTGATTGGTTACTGACTTGCGGCAGCCCTTTGGTTAAGTCTGTCCCAAGTTCAGTTGCTGAGGATGAGCGCTCTGAGTCAAGCACTTACTACAGAATTCCGCGTACTCAGCTGGCAGCAGGAAGGTCTGAGGGAGGATGTGAAAAGCCTTGAATCCATGGGTATGCTGCATTCGAATGATGTTTTTGTACAGTCGGTCCTTCCGAGTTAGTTCGTATGACCTAAAAATCATAAAAGTATTTCCATTTCAGTAAACTCTGAGGTTTTCCAGTGTTCTGAAGAGTTCAGAGTTCACAGTTTTAGAGCAGTTACTGAAGATAGCAGTATATCCTAAATTTATCACTTTATCAACCCCAAAGGTTTATTAAGCATTTTCATAGAATGGATTTTTTTGGTCAGATTTATTCATCAAGGTATAATCTATGTACAAGAAAATTTGTCCTTTTTAGTGTATAATTCTATGAGCTTGAACAAATACATACAGTTATGTAACCACCACCACAATCAAGATATAGAACAGTTTCAACAATCCAAAAAGTTATTAAGTCCTTTGTAGTCAACCCTTCCAATCACCTCCAGGCCCTGGCAAACATAACATTCATCTGTTTTCTGTCCTCATAGTTTTTCCTTTTCCAGAAAGTTAAATAAAGAAAATCTTATGATATGTATTCCTTTGAGACTGGCTTCTTTCACTCAATTTCACAATTGAGATTTACCCTTGTTGTTGCAAGTATCAGTATTTCATTCCTTTTGACAGCTCGGAAGTAGTCCATTGTTCGGGTGTACCACAGTTTGTTTATCCCTTCACCAGCTAAAGAATATATAAGCTGTCTCCAGTTTTTAAAGATTATGAATAAAGTCACTATAAGCATTTGTATACAGGTTCTTAGATGAACATAAGTTTTTATAGGTTTTTGTGTAAATGTACATTTTCATCTCTCTAGCAGTGGAATTGCTGGGTTTAATAAGATTGTTTAGTAAGTAGTATTAGTTATCTAATGCTGCCTAATAAATTATCCCAAACATAGCAGCTTAAAATAATAAACATTTTCTGTCTCACACAGTCTCTGTGGGTCAGGAATGTGTGAGTGGCAGAGTTGGTTTGTTCTGTCTTGGAGTTTCTCGTGAGGCTACAGTCAGGATGTTGGCCAGGGCTTCAGTCATCAGGTTTGACTGGGAGTGGAAGACCCGACTTCGAGATAGCTCACTCGTATGGGGCTGGCTGTTAGCAGGAAGCTTCAGTTCCCTACATGTGAATTTTTCCATAAGGTTGAGTACCTTCATGACATGACAGCTGGTTTCTCCCAGATCAAGTGATCCAAGCAAGAGAGCAAGAAAGAAGCTGCAATATCTTTTATGACCTGGTCTCAGAAGTGACAGTTTTACTTCTGTTACACCTTATTCATTAGAAGTCAGTCACTAAGTCTAGCCTACATTCAAAAAGAGAAATTAAGCTCAATCTTTTGAAAGCAATGTCAAGGAACATTGTGGACACATTTTAAAACCACCGCAGAAGTATATATTAACTTAATGAGAAACCATCAAATAGTTATCCAAAGTGGCTGTACCATTTTGCATTTCCTACCAGCAAAATTTTACTGTTCTAGTTGTCTTTTTTTGTTTTGTTTTTAGCCATTCTAATAGGTATGTAGTAGGATCTCATGTGGTTTTAATTTGCATTCCACTAATGATGATTGATGTTGAACATCTTTTCACGTTATCTTTTCATGTCTATATATCTATTTGGTAAAATAGCTATTCAAATATTTTGCCCATTTTGAAAAATAGGGTTGTTTATTTTTGTGTTTTGACAGTTTATTATGTATTACGGATGTAAATTCTTCATCAGATGTGTTTATAAATATTTTATTCCAGTCTCTGGCTTGTCTTTTCATTTTCTTAACAGTGTCTTTCAAAGAACAGACATTTTAAATTTTAATGAAGTCCAATTTATCCATTTTTTTCTTACAGATTATGTTGTTAACGTTATATCTAAGAAACTTTTACCTAATCCAAGGTCATAAAGATTTTCTCCTACGTTTAAGTTTTACATTTAAATCCATGATAATGTCAGGTACCTTTAAATGGAGCAAAGTAGCTAGCAGAGCATTACCTGGGAAAGTGATTAACCTTTTGTGCTTCAGAAAGGGTGCGAAGTAAGAAGGGCTTCAGGTGGGATCCTGTCCACATTAGGTTATAGTCAGTGCTGCTTGGGTGAACCTGAGGGCAGAAAAAAGACAAGATAAAAACATCAGAGATAGCCCCTCTCTAGGAAGAGGATGGCAGAAGAGGCCAGAGATTTTTTATCCACAAAGAGTGGCCAAGTTAGCATATGAGCCTAGCAAGACAAAAGTTGAATATAGAGAATAGGGGATAATCAAGTTTAAAGAATGAAAGAGTTGGGCAAATCCCAAATGCAAAAAGTAGAATAAATTAATCCTTCTACAAGATTTCATGATGTCTCTTAATATTCTTCCATATCAAAGTATGAGAGGACCCAAACTCACAACTCCCTTTTCAGAGTGTCTTTATCTTCTGCAGATACTGAACTAAAAACTTATAGTAGCAAACAAACTTAGAATTCATTCATTCGTTCATAAGAATTCTTTTGTCTATTCATTCAATAATTATGTGTTCTGTGCCTATGATGTGGCAGGTGCCATATTAAGCCCTGGAGATAAAACAGCAATGAGACAGGATGTGAACAAGTATCAGACCTCAACATAGGATAAGCAGCTAGCAACCAGATCTTTACCCATTTTCTCAAAATACAGTAGAAGTCTGTCCATGATTTTTGCCATCTCTTTGCTGCCAACATCCCAGTTTTCCCAATTTTCTTTGAGAATAACATACTCCTTGGTTTTAAAGGACCTGCCAATCACCTCTTTCTCCCCCAGAGAAGTAAATCCATGACCCAAGCTGGGCCAGTTATTCTGTCTCCAGAGTGTGATTCCTAAGTGGAGAAAGGCATAAGGACAATGAATGGAGTCGAGTCACTTACATGGTGGTGGCTTGAGGAGATGGTCCTGAGGATTCCTATTCCCAGATCCCCTGAACTATTCTGGTCTCTATTCCAAAAGTCTGCCTTTTAGGCTTTTCCTCTGATTTTGCTAGCCATTTTGTGTACACTTTTCCCACAAATTCCTTTAGGTTTTAAGTTAAGCAGAGTGTGTTTCTGTTGCTTGCAATCAAAGAACCTTAATTGAGTAACAGACAGTTCCTTACAGGCAACTCTGCCTCTAGCCCAAGCCTAAAAATATTGCAAAAATGTATATATATTCCCCCCCTCCCCAAAAAAATCTTGTGAAAATGTTTTCCATGTATTGCACAGAGAAACTGGTAAAGTCACTCAGAAATTCAATGCAAGTTCTACATCACCACTAAGCATTGATCCCATGTACTTTTTAGAGCTGGCACTCTTAACTGATAGTCAGGTGGCTAGAATTTTCAACTTTTGGACAGATGAGATGAAGAAGTAAAAACAAGCTTACTTCATGAAATCCATGGGCTGTCAGAATGCTGCGTACCAGGCGACTATCTGTTCGCACAATCTTGTAAGATAAATGATAACGTTCTAAAGAAAAACAGAATCAAATTCAGTAACCAGAAAGTTAACTGCAGAAACAGACATAAACTGTAAGGGTAGCTTGCTTAATTACACTCAGTAACATTATACTGCTACCTTTATGCTACTAAAAGTTGAGGCTGCGTATTATTTTGGACTAAGAGTTCTTAACTTGAGATCTCTTGAGGGTTACTAAGCATGGATGTTTACTAAACATCTTTGTTTTCACCGATTTCTAGTTAAAATTTAATATGACTTTCAATCGAGATGGTAGGCAACAAAGCAGAGTAGTATTAGAGGTACCTGGACCCTGCTACCAAAAGGAATCAGGGATTTTAATATTATTTTATAGTTGTTACAGATATTTCAAAATGTCACTTATTCTCATGGTACTTAAAAATTATGGAAGTTAACAAAGCTAGCACTAGATCATGTTATTTAATGCACTAATAAAAAAAGCATATATATCACAAATTTGGGTTTTTAAAAATATTTTGATAACTATATTTCAATACAATTGATTTATTTGTAGTCATATGTAATTTTTTAAATTCATTTAAAAAATATTATTCTGAGAAGAGACCTGTAGACATCTCCATACTGCCAGCAGGGTCCACTGCACCAAAAAGGTTAAGAACCACTGCTCTAGATAGCCCTCTCTGTGCAATAATGCTGGTTCCCAGTTTTATTGATTATAAACTGGAGACCTGAAGGCCAAAACCAATATGCAGACATGGAATGTTCATGGCTCACTGTACTTTAGAAATAAAACTGAATTTATTTCTAACCTTTGAAATTGGAGGAATTCATATAAAAAATCTAGATTTCTGGGCTTCTCTTGAAAACCCTGGGCTGTCTGGCATGGCAAGAGTCAGCTGGAGAAAGGCAAGTACTTCCTCCAGGACAGGCCTGCACTGTCCAAATCGGCACAGCCCCTCCCGCCTGCTTCACATATTCATATTTCCTGCCTGGCCCCTGCAAGCAATCTGTGCTTGTGGTCCTTGTCGAAGAGGAAAGTCTGTAATCATGTGAGCTTTCTATATATCCCTAAAGGTTAACATTTACTCTGGCCCATTAAATTCAATCTTTGTATGCATCACTACAAATTGTTTGAAAAAGTTAGCTAAGAATTCTATAGAACAATTTCCTAAAAGGCCTGCATATTGCCCTTGTTCTTAGGAGATGCATGCTAAATAAAGGCTTTAGGCATGAAGCATTTAAACTAATTCTGGTGAGAGAGAAGCAAATATGGCAAAATCTAGGGAACGAGTACACACGTGTTCACTATATTATTCTTAAAACCTAGAAAAATGAAAGAAAATCAGGCCTTTTCATTATAACTGTGATCACTGACATCTCTTTTACGCTTGCAAAAAGCCAAAACATCATCAACTGCCGGAGACCAGGACTGTGCCTTTTCTGCAGTGCTTGCCTTGCAGTACCAGGCCACAGGGACAATGAGCAGTAAGGTATGTGGAAAAATAGAGAATGACTGATTACATGGGAACTGCGGGACATGGGGGAATAAGAGAAAGAGTATGTCTCTGGAACTGAATTGCCAGGGTTTGAATCCCAGCTCTACTATTTCCTGGCTGTCATCTCGAATAAGTTACTTTATTTTTCTATACTCTATTTCCTCATCTGTAAAGTGGGATTGATAACAAAGATACTTACCTTATAGGGTAATTGTAAGCACTAAATAAGGTAATATGTATAAAGCCTTTAAAATAGTTGTCGATACATAATAAATTTTTATATAATAAAAAAGTAAATATGTAGTAAAATAGGTATTAACACATAGTATTATACAAAGTAAATTATACACTTTATATAGCAAATAAAATAATTAAAATGTTATTAATACTCTTCCTCCTACTTCTCCTAATACAGAAGAAAAATGTAATCATGACTGTGCTCAGTGGCAGACCTGATTCTCAAGGTATGTAAGTAGCAAAGGCAAATTATAAAATGGTTTTTCATTGTAGGAAAAGATACCTTTAAACTGAAACTACCTCTGTTTTCTCTAAAATGCAAGCCCATTTATGTGTTCAAAGCATATACAATTTTGTAAAAAACGAGGATATAGTGAGGAAAAATATATTCCTGGAGTATTTAATAAAGCATATGAAATCCTATTGTACCAAAAATATTAACAGTGAATTCAATAAAACATTTACTAGATAACAGAAAAAACAAGGTTGGCGTCTAACATAAGATCAACAGAAGATAACTAATGCCCCAGATACACTTCTCAAGGGGATTTAACCACAGGATTATGATTTCAGCAGATCTATGTCAGCTATTTAAGTGAGCAAAGAATAAAAAAGTAGACCAAGAGTGTTTAACAATTCAGAAATCTGAGGCAGAAACTAGCAAAAGTCATTCAAATCATTCTTTATATACAGAAAGATGGAAAAAAATTATTAAACCTCAAGGAATTAGGAAGATACTAAAAATTCAAAAACAATTTAAGAACAAAAACCGTTTGGCTTTTTCTTTAACCACAGGAATGTGTAAGGTAAAAAAAAAAACGTAAGTTCTAAAAAATAGTGATTGCTTGAATAATGGGATGACTATATCGATGGATACTAATTTCCAATAAATGTTAAGATATTCTTAAAAAGAAGGAACTGCCTATTGCCATTGGATACAGAGATTCATTTATGTGACAAGCACGCCAAAAGAAGTATGTTTTGGGGCAATCATCTACCTCCATTGTTTTCAAACCCACCTTTGGTGTTTTAACTCAAGTCATATTTGGAGGGAGTTTTTCAGTAAATGTTAGTAAACCTTCAGTTGCTTGGGCCTCAGAGACTATAAATGACCCATGTCCCTTTAAGAGGTAACCTAGCAACTTGCTGAGGGGATTAGAACACAAGGACCCCTGGGGAGGGAGGAGGATTCAAATCCCAGAAGCAAGTGCTCACTATCTTCTGAACTCCTGGCTTATTATGGAGCAAGGACAGACCTTAAAGTCATTTCATAGTAGAGCAGATCCTATTCAACAAGTAGAGTAAGTTTTGAGTGTGTACTGTGTGCCAAACATTAAATGATAACATTTGTTTCTCACAATGCCTAAAAATAGATATTATCTCCATTTTACTAATAATGAATTGAGTTAAGACAGCTTCATCGGTGAATTTTATCAAATGTTTAAAGAATTAATACCAATCCTTCTCAAACTCTTTCAAAGAGGAGGGGGGAAATCGTTCTATGAGGTCAGCATTACCCTGATATCAAAGACAAATAAAGGCATCAAAAGAAAACTATAGACCAATATCCCTTATAAATATAGGTGCAAAAATCCTGAACGAAATACTAGCAAACCACATCCAGCAGCATATTAAAAGGGTTATACACCATGACTAAGTGGGATTTATCTCAGGAACACAAAGGTGGCTCAACATATAAAAGTCAATCAATTAACATTAACAGAATGAAGGAAACGAAACATAGAATCATCTCAACTGACATAGAAAGCATTTTTAAAAAATCCAACACCCTTGCATGATAAAAACACTCAACGAAGGAATAGAAGGGGGCTTCCTCAACACGATAAAGGGCATTTTGAAACAGCCACAGCTAACATCATACTGAGCAGTTAAAGACTAAAAGCTTTCCCCCTAAGATCAGGAATAAGACAAAGATGCCCACTTTCACCACTTCTATTGGACACTGTACTGGAAGTTCTGGTCAGAGCAATTATGCAAGAAAAGAAACAAAAAAGGCATCCAAGTTGGAAAGGAAGAAGTTAAAATGATCTCGATTTGCAGATGACATGATCTTGTACATAGACAATCCAAAAGAACCCCACTCCCACCCAGCACAGACTATTAGAGCTAATAGAGGAGTTCCACAAGGTTTCAGGACTACAAGATCAATGTACAAAAATCAATTGTATTTCTACACATTGGCTTGAACATGAACAACCCAAAAATGAAATTGAGAAAACAATTCCATTTATAATAGTATCAAAAGAATAAAATATTTAGGAATAAATGTAACCAAGGAGCTACATGACTGTACATTGAAAATTAAAATACTGCTGAAAGATGAAGATGAAAGATTAAAGATGATCTAAATAAATGGAAAGACATTTCTTGTTCAGGGACTAAAAGACTTAACATTAAGATGACAATACTCCTAAAAGCAATTCACAGATTCAATGCACTCCCTAACAAAAACGACCTTTTTTTGCAAAAATGGGAAAGCTGATCCTAAAATTCATATGGAATTGCAAGGGATATCAAAAAACAATGTTGAAAAATAAGAACAAAGTTAGAGGATTCACACTTCCCAATTTCAAAAGTTACTACAAGAGTACAGTAATCAAAACAATATGGTACTTGCATAAACATACAGATCAATGGAATATTAGAAGTCCAGAAATAAACCAATGTACCTATGGCCAACTGCTTTTCAACAATAATACCAAGGCAATTCAATAGGGAAAGAATAATCTCTTCAACTAATTGTGCTGGGACAACTAGATATCAATATGCAAAAGAATGAAGACAGATCCTTAACTCACACTATATAAAAAAATTAATTCAAAGACCATTTAGCTCTAAATATAAGAGCTTAAACGATGAAACTCTTTGAAGAAAGCATAGAGATCATGATCTTGGGTTAGGCAACAGTTTCTTAAATAAGACACCAAAAGCATAAACAACAAAAAAAGATAAATTGGACATTATCAAAATGAAAAGCTTTTGCTCATGAAAGAACACTATCAAGAGAGTGAAAAGACAGAACAGGAAAAATATCTGTAAATTATATATCTGATAAGGGGCTAGTATCTAGAACGTACAAAGAGCTCTTATAACTCAACAACAAAAAGACAAGACTCAGTTACAAAATAAGCCAAGGCCTTGAATAGACATTTCTCCAAGGAAGATATATTAATGACCAACAAGTACATGAAAAGATGCTCAGTGTCATTAGTCATTAAGGAAATGCAAATCAAAACCACAGTAAGATACCACTTCATACCCACTAGTACAGCTATAACCTAAAAACCAGAAAATAACAAATGTTAGTGAGGATGTAGAGAAATGAGAACTCTCATATATTGTTGGTAGAAAGATAAGATGGTGCAGTCACTGTGGAAAATACTTTGGCAGTTCCTTAATAAGTTAAACATGGAATTACCATATGACCCAGCAATTCCATTCCCAGGTATATATCCAAAAGAATTGAAAACAGGTGTTCAAACAAAAATTTGTACTTGAATGTACAGGACTAGTTACCATAGCCGAAAGGTAGAAACAACCATTCCCCAACTGATGAATCGATAAACAAAATGTGGTATGTCCATACATGGGCTATTATTCAGCCATAAAAAGGAATGAAGTATTGATACATGCTACAACGTGGGTGAACCTTAAAAACATTATGCTACCTGAAAGAGGCCACATACTGTACAAGTCCATTTATATGAAATATCCAGAACAGGCTAATCCAGAGAAAGAAAGTAGAGTAAGGGCAGATGGGCTGGATAGTGACTGACTAATGGGATTACCTCTGGGAGGATGAAAACGTTCTGGAACTAGACAGTGGTGATGGCTGCACAACACTGTGAACGAACTAAATGCCACTGAACTGTACACTCTAAAATGGTTAAAATGGTAAAATTCGTTTTGTATATTTTACTAGAATAAAAAAATAATAATAAACATATACATAATTCTGAAAAAAAATCAAAAAGTAAAAACAATTTAATATGCAGAAAACAATCCAAGAAATCATAAATAATCCTTTCAAGTATAACAAACCAGTAGCTTCTTCTGACGGCTATGGTTACTTCCCTATCTAAAGGTGATATCAACTTCTGCAAGACAAGGTTGTCAGGGCCATCCCCAGCCCTGCCTCCTGTCAGGGAGGTCATACTCACCTCCAATTATTCGAATATTGTTGTCCTTGGTCAGAATTGCCTCAGCATGGAACACCAAAACTGGAATTCTCCTGCAGCCTCCAGTCCACATGATACATGGATGATCCCTACAACCATAGCAAAGGCTTTATTTATAGCTCAAAATTTGAATTAACAGCTGAAATATATCACTATGGTTGGCTACTTAGCAACTTTCTCCCTCCTTCTGAAACAAGAACCCTAAACGTCCTACGGGAAACCATTCATCTCCCATTCTTAGCCATGTGGTTTGTTGAAAATTAATTCCATCCTTGATCCAGGGATGGGTCCTGATTGATATCAGTCAATCAGGGTATTCCATCCCTCAGTTATAGTGGTGGCTTCAGGGGTGAGCACATAACCCAGATGGAGCCACTGAGGGTCAGGTGACATGTTGTGAGACCCTCTGAGAAAACAATGCTTTCCTTCTCTTCTCCAGCAGCTCAAGAAGAAATGGCCTCTCTTGGTGTAAGAGAATGAGAGGTCTGGAAGTGCTACTGTCATTTTGTGACCTTGGCAGGAGAGCCTGAAGCTGTTGGTAAGGAAGGAAGTCAGTGGGGACCTGACAGGAAAAATGAGATAAATGAGATCCTGGGTGACACACTTGGAGTTGAAGCATCAAGTCTTTCCTAAATACAAGTTAATAAATTCTCTTAATTTTTAGGACAATTATATTTTAATATCCAGAATACTTAAAGAATTCTAACTGATATATTCACAATAATGTATATATCCCCTTTATACCCTGTAGTCCCTTTAAGCCAATTTGATGACCCATCCTAAGATTCTGAGCTAGGAACCCTAAATACTAATACCCCAATTAAAGCCACATATTTTAAAGAAAGCTTACACTAAATGGACCAAGAGATACTTTCCTCCAGAAAAGGACCTCTGACTTTATCCTCTTTTCCTATCCTCAGGAAATCTCAGTTTAATCCATCTCAGGCGATACATATTTACTCACAGATAAGAGATTTCAACCTCTTTAGCGCAGGGAGGTAGGATGAAAAAGAAATGACTCGAGTCCCTCCTATGAGCCAGGAATTAAACTAAGAGCCTTCACATGCTATCTCACTTAACCCTCTTGCCCACACTATGAGCTGAAGGTATCTCAGAGAAGTTACGTAATCTGCCCAAGGTTGAGTAAGGGAAAGGTATCTGAACCCAAGTGTCTGTGCTCTTTCCACCTTTCCATCACCCTAACCACATTTCAGTGCTATTCTATATATGGAACATCTTAAACTCAAATCTTTGAGAACTTAAACTAATCAATTTCTTCAATGAAGTAAGATCTATTGAGCCAAGATTCAGGCTGCTCTCAAAACCTCACATGACCACACCCCTTAACAAAGGCCATACCACAAATCCCAAGGCCAAATCAGACCCTCTCAGCCCAAGTTTAAAAGATCCACACTCTGAATTAACAGGCTGCCAGGCTGCCAATCTTAGAAGTATGACAGTCTTTAGATTTGGGATGCACCACCAAAAGCCTTTTAGTGAGGAAAACAAAGAACACCATACTTAGTTCATTTCCTGTTTTCTAGAAATGGAATGTGGATGCTTATTGTTCTTGCTCTTTGATCTGAGTTATAGTGCCCACTTGTGAGAAATGGTGTTTATAGGATGCATTTTCTAGCAAGGATTTTTTTGTGTGTTTTTCTTGTTTTAATCTTAAACACCTGTAAGACATAAGCATGGGGCCAAATAATTCTTGTGATCTCCTCCAATTTTAATTTTCCACTGTATTTCTCAGTCAGAGGATAGAGGAGAAAAGTAAGCAATATAAACTACAAAATCTTAGAAACTTTGAAAACTATCCAAAGTTCCTTGTCAATCAAGCACTAGCTACAAACTGTGTTACGGCATCACTGTCCCTTAACACTTACAAACAAAAAATTACTGCAGTAAACTTTAAAATGTCTCACAAGAGTTAGGAACACAATCAACAGATACACAGCTGGGAAGAGCCAAGGCCCTAACTTTGCTATCTGTGGAAACCCAAATCCCTGACAAGAGAAATCTTTTCACTTACAATCTGTGAAAAGATAAGAGATAGTAGACAAATTATTAATTCAGTAAGGTCAACCAAAACACACATAAGGCAGATGCTAAATTGTCATTAAAATCATGCTCCCACCAGGTGGTGCTAAAGGGAAAAGATTCAAAATGATTAGAGAACTGAAAATTGGGACCTTAAATTTTCATTCACACTAGAAACTGGTATACATTTTTTAAAAATTCTTTATAGGCATGAAAGAACAAAGTATTTGAACGATTAATTACCAAAGTAGACCTGGTTTATGATTTATCTTATTGAAAGCCTAAGAACGTTTTGGTTTTTAAGGAGCAATTTCACGAGGAATATATATTATTCACTCCTGGGATCCCACCTACATAATTCAAAGCTTCCATGCATTACTCATATCAGTGCCTTCCCCAAGTCTCTCTGTACATGTAATCCCACTTTCCAAGGCCCAGCTCGTCTCACCAGCTCCACAGAGCCTTCCCCAGCTCCTCCAGCCCACAGTGATGCCTTCTTTCTCCGAACTTCTGTGCCACTCGCTGTAAAATCATTTATTGATAATCTTTTATTTTTTCCACGTAAATGCTATCTTTTCACCTGATATAAAGCCAGCTTTTATGATAGAAATTAAAGTTACTATTTTTTCAGAGACAAAAGAAACCTTGTATTAAATCCTTTTATGGAAGTTTCCACATCTGTACATAAATTTGTATTTGGGATCCCTAAGGAAAATATAGAAAATGAACCCCTTTTACATTTACTATTTTAAATAATGCCATGCAAAACAAGTACTGCCTGGACAGTTTCTAGTCCTAAAGTCCAGGACTGCGAGGCATTAATACTTTAATACAGGCTAGAGATCTGAGCAGACTAACAGATGTCCATGGATATATATCTTTGGATCAAATCAAAATCCTGAAGATGATTTAAGGCCTATCTAACTGCCAAAACTTTTTAAATGTAAGCTTATTGCTCCAAGTGTGAACAAGACCAACTTAAGATTCCTAATGTATAAAATAAGTGTCTCAAAGACACAATGACCTGATGGAACAAGATTAACAGTCAAAAATCAACAGGAGTTTGAAAGGAAGGAGAAGAGAAGGTCCATGAATTTGGACTGGGGAAGAGAAGTAGGGATTATACCTTTATTTTCACTAACTTCTACAAATTTAACATTTCTCAATTACAAATACAGGCAGCAAAGCACAGCAGTATTAGCATTATCTGTGCTGTTGACTCTATTCGAAATTACAGATTTTTATACCATTTTATAGTCGATGCCAGTATCTTAAAATATCATTTACATGTATCACTACTGCTAAGTTATGTTAGTTATTAAACTTGTCACTAGATCACCTGTGATCACAATCTGTGACGAGTCACCTGTGATGAGTCTGGACAATGAATGATTTGGCAATTGTTCAGCTACCAAATGGTGACATCTCACATTGATGGTCCAGATATGTATGATGTTTCCCGGTATTCTCCACTTACAAGTGTTACTCAAAGACCACCCTATAGTGTGCTGATCTTATGCAAACTAAGCAAAAACAGTCTTCTTACTGTTGTCTTTAGGAAATAAAATTTAACTTCTTCATGTTTTACATGAATAATCTTATTTAATGTATTAATGAGAAAGCACATATCACTGTATCACAAGTCTTTTTTTTAATTATGATAACTGCATTTCAATGTAATTTGTGTTCTTTGTAATGATATGTATTTTATTTTAAGTACTTAATATTTTTCTGAGAGGGGATCCACAGCATTAAAAAAAAATTAAGAACGCCTAATATAATGTGATCTATAGCACAAAGCCTCTATTTATTCGTTCATTTGGTTAGTCATTCAATGAGCAAGTATTTATTGAGTACCTACAATAATACTAGGTTGAACCAACTGAAATTGTCAATATTTGACTGTTTTTGACCTAACAAAACGATAATTTCATACAGTTCAACCTAATACTTGTTAGGCCCAACCTCTAAGCCCACTAATAAGAGAGCTATCTATGGAGTAAAAGAATGATCTTGAAATTGGAAAGACCAATACTTGAAGCAGTTAGAAAATTTGTGAAATGGGTAAGAGGCAGCATACAGAAAGCAAAAAGTCACAAGAAGGCAAAGTAGCCAGAGGGAATTATCCATTTAATTATCCTAAATGAGAATGACCCAAATATAATGTCATATCTCTATTATTTTCTGTAACCTAAAAGTAATGAGAAGTCTTTCCCCAAAGCTTTAATAATTTTAATACTGCTTCAATAATTTTTTAAAGTTATATTAGATAATGTAGTCTTCCACCTTATAATTCAATATTAGTGCCAGTAAGAATAATGCCTTATATTTGTATGGTACTTCATAATTTACAAAGTAATTTCATACACATTATTCTATTTGATTCTAACCACAAACCCTATAGAACAGCCTGGGAGATAGTATCCCCATTTTGCAGGTTACACAGCACACACATATGCAAGAGAACTTGATGAAAATCTTAAAAACTAATCTTAACTTTAAGCAAGTCTTTCTCTTTGTTCTCTGTGTTAAGTAACAATGTTAAAGGAGGCAAAACAGTGAAGTACTTCAAAATTCAGTAAAATTAGGTCTGAATCTCAATCCATCACTTACTCTCTCTGAGTCCCTGAGCAAGTACTTTGATATTCGTGAGGCTGAGTTTAATAAAGTGGGAATAATAACATCTCCAAATTAAATGAGATATAGTAGTTAAAGCCCTTACCATCATCTATAGCAGCTCCATGTATCGTTAGCATTCATATTTTTATTATTATGAGAACCCAGCAATCGAGAAACTTGACTCTTACCTAAAAAACCTCAGGAAACAATGTGGTTCAATAGATGGAGCACAGGCTATATAATTTTAATGTCCTGCTACAGTTACTGTGGTAAGTCACCTGACTTCTCCATATTTTCATCATTCTATCATTGTAAAGGTTTCTGAGAAAGTAACGTGACCAATGTCACAGAGTTTGGAGATTTATTTTTCTTCAATAACTAAAAAGTTAAAAATCTCCTTTGTTAGGAGCTCTGATCTAGAGTTCACTGAGAGCTACTTCCTGCAAAATCTAGAGCTGATGTTCACTCGTGAGTCCAGAGCCTTATCTCATTTCAGATAGCTGATGGGGACCAAATAATAAGCTCTTGAATTAGATCATGGGTAGAAGCTAAAACCAGAGTCAGGCGATACCAAAGGAAAGATATTGGGTACAAGAGTAAAAGAGAACTATTTCCCATCCTAGGAAAAAAAGGTTCAAAAGCAGGCTTGATATTACTTACTCTTGGCTTACCACCTCCTCATCCTCTGAGGATGATGCTGTTTCCTCCAGGTCCCGGGCCATCACGACTGGCATTTCCTTTAGGGTTTGTCATGCAGTCAGCAGACGGGGGGCTCAGAGACCTTTCCTGGCACATAGACTGGATCAAACAATTTGGATGGCACTGATTCCTGTAAGAAAGCCAAAAGATCTGAAACACATGCAGTTATCTATTGGTTGATTATTGCTGATGATCTCTCAAGTAATAAAAATATTTACCTAACTGGTGCCCAATCTCTAGCTTACCTTTTATCACAATACTTCACATATGCCCTCCCACCAAATCAAGCTTTTTTTCCCAGACTGTCTTTTCTCTATGTATTTGAAGAACTGTTACTAAGTTAGAGTTTCTCATCTTTCTTTTAAATACTATATCCAACATGCACCAAAAGGTAAGACTTACTTAACTTTTAGGAAAGTCTGAGTTAGGTGAATTATTGCCTTAAACATAGATTCCTTGCTAGAAAAACCAGACCTGGGTTAAAAGTAAAAACTCATGATTTAAGATCCTTACAAGTATTTCTTTAGCCTCCATGACAAGCATACGGGTAAAAATATCCTCATGTTTTCACTAAAATAAATTCAACCACTGACCCAAAAGATTAATAAATTCTCCTGAATCAAGGTCATAAATATCTGGGGGGAAAAAAGGTCCTTCCTAACTCTCTCAAAAATTACTCTCCCTTGCTAAAAACCACAAACTATGACCCGAATCTCGAACAGAAATGAAAATTAGCATATTTCCAATTTCTAACAAATATTTTTTTCCATAGGAAAAATGTTCATTGAGGAAGGAATAGAAATTACAGATAAAGAAAACTAAATTATTTAAATGATCATAATCCCATAATTCAGAGATAACCACTTGATGTCAATCTTTGCAAACTTCCTTTTTCTATATAAGATAAGTTATAAACAGAACCTAAAAATGCAGATCCAGAGGATCCCTACAGATCTTCAGCGGAACGGGCAATATCTAACAACCTCCAAAGGCGTTCTTCCGAGGATTCCCAATGGGATTTCTCGATCTTTCCCAAATGTTGGCATATCCTTTCAATTAAAACAAAACAAAACCTCCAACCAGGAAGGGATGCCAACCTGTCCTGTGCTGCCTGCAGAGCAGGGAGAGACAGGACGTTCGGAAGAAGATTAAGGACACTCGCCCAGGGAGCGTCCTCGCACTATAGGGATCAGCCTCTCAGCCCTCGCTCACCCCAATCCCGGGTAGTTCCTTAAATGCTCCCCACGGGAAGGACGCGGGCGACTCTGCCGCAGCGATTCAGCCTAGCGCGCCCGGAAACCAACAGCTGCTCCCGGACTCTAAGAGGGAAGTGCAGCGGCCGGCACCCGCCCAGACCCAGGAGCGCACCTCCCTCGGGTAAGGAAGTGCGCCGGCGTAGGCGTTTACCTGTCTCATCTTCCCATGGCTCGGGGCGGGCAGGCCGGGACCGCGCTCAGCGCCTAGCTCCCTCCTTCGCCAGCCGAGCGCACGGCGGCCGCGGACGGCTGCTTCCCCGGTTACTACAACAACCAACAAGCAACCGCCCGCTCGGAGTCACTGCGCAGGCGCCCGCTACCCCGCGCCGACAACGCTCGACTTTGGGTGCGGACGAATGTCGTCACAGCTGCGCAGCGCGGGCTCGGAGCCCGCTCTCAGCAGAAGAATCTTGACTTCGGTTTTCCGCTTTTTTTTTTTTTTTTTGCCCTCCGCCCCTAAAGGGTTGACGCCAAGCCCGGAGGTCTTCCGCCACACTCGACAGGCGGGTTCACTGCGTGAGGGGCGTACCGGGGCCGAGACTTGAGCAAGAGCGTCCGGTGATTGGCAGTAAAGGGGTTCACGCCCCATCTCCTGCTTGAGCAATTCCGGAACAGCCAATCAGAGCGAGGACTGAGGGAAACGGCCCAATCCTGGAGCCGAATGAAGGAGGGGGCGGGAACAAATGGCTCAGGTAGACTTCTGGCTGGAGCTGTCTTGGGGTAGCGTCTTTGCTGTTGGTGCTGCTGCGCTGGGTTCCAGTCGCCAGGTAAGGAGAATATGGGAGAGAAGAAGGATGTAGGTGTCTGTGTGGCATCTGATTGAGGGTATCCAGGGAGAGGTAGCTTTTTGGGGGAAAAGGGGTTCGAGAGACCATGAGAAGGAGGAGCTAAGAAAATGAAGGCTTGATAGGTTCGGGGAACGAATGCATGGATGAATGAATGAGCGACCACTATGAGCCTAGCACGGTGCAAGGAACCTTCACTTTCTCCTGTAGTTCTTACAAAAACCCTTGAGATAAGTATTTTTTAAATCTCCAATTTGCAATTGAGGAAACCTAGGCTGTCAAGTGTAAATGATTTGCCCGGGGTCACACAGCTACTAATTGGTAGGGGCAAGATAAGATTGCGTTTCTCTCGGCTCAAGTTTTAACACCACATCTTTGCTGGGCTGGGCCAGGGCAAAATTTGAGACTAGACGTTGCATACTCTAGGAGGCCCTCAGCTTTAGGGAAATGGGGTTGGGGGATTGGTAGAGCAGTTCAGGAAAATGCTCAGGCTCTGCCCTCATCAGCTATCAATTGGGATTTCTAAGAGCTTCTGTGAAATGGAAGGCATCAGTTCTGTCAAAAAGAGGGGACATCCATGCAGCTTTTCTGACCCTGGGAAGAGAGAACCTGAGTCCTGATGAGGGAGGATAGGGGGCATCCTGGCCCAGGCTGTAACTGCCAGTGATGTCCAGTAGAGTCCTATTCTCTTTGGACTTCGACAAAGTTCACTGTTGTGATCCACCTTTCCTCGAGCGATTTATCCATTCATCCTTCCTCTCAGCTCTTTTTTGTTTGTTGTTTTGGTGCTTTACACTGTCTTGAGCCATGGCTGACTTTAATATCTGTTTCATCTGGGTAGTGTGTAGGACCATACATCCACTGCCATAGTGTCAAAGGAAGCCTGATAAGTTGTCACCATGTCAACTCCAAGAAGTTAATCTGACAACAGATAAACCATGCCCCCCCAAAAAAGTAATGAAGATAGGAAGAAGTAATTCCATTATTAGATTCTTTATCTACGTAGGTTTTATTTAAGTCAAGCTGATTGAAATCAATGCTCAGCAAGGGTTGATCTTAGCGGTTTTTTAAAGAAAAGTACATAACCTAAGTGTATTTTCCATAACTTGACTGTCTTCCTCAAAAATGAAACTTCATCAAACTATTCTGAAAACAGTGAGGTGGTATTGCAATGTAGAATCCAACAGACTATGCTTTATATCTCAGCTCTGCCATATACTAGCTGTGTTACCTCAATCAAATCACTTAACTTGTTTGTGCCAACCCTCATCTGTAAAATGGAAATATTAATAGTACCTACAATATATATTAGGTGCTTCTCTCAGTGCATGGCACATACAAGTGCTCAATAATTATCAGCTATTATAATTTATCTTGCATCCCAATGCCAACATTGCTATTTCCTTCCCCGTATAATTGCATACTAGTTCTCAAGTCACAGCAGTTTATTTATTTTTAACTTTTAGATTATTATTCTAGTTTAGAGAGCATAGTATACCTGAGAACCAGCGTAGACAAAAACCTAAGGATGTAAATATTGCCCCCTCACACCATAGGTTC
The DNA here is from genome assembly GCF_902729225.1 of Pteropus medius. Lineage (NCBI taxonomy): Eukaryota > Metazoa > Chordata > Mammalia > Chiroptera > Pteropodidae > Pteropus > Pteropus medius. The sequence continues at coordinate 3,609,294 of NW_024349797.1, read as the reverse complement.
CACTCAATTGTGCACTTGGAAGGATGTCATCAATAGCCTGGAAGGTATCTCTTAGTAGGTTTATCATCACCTTTCAGCCACTTGTATTACAAAGAATGACATGAGAAACCAGGAGATAAGAAAAGGTGTTAAAGGACTGATTGCAGCCAAGAGAAGAATTCTGATGTAAGATAATATTTTGGAAAAATTGCCACTTATTGGAAAATATACTGTTGATTCACCACTATTAGTATGACTAAATAGTGAAACCAGTTTCTGCAAGTCTTTCACAGAAATCCACTTTCTTACTTTATAATAATATTTATACACCTCTTCTTCTGCTCCCTTTCTTCTCTCCAGTTTTTCTGCTGGGTTTGTCATTTCTACCCACTGCATTATTTAGCTTTTCTCACTCTGGGTAAAGGTCATCATACTTTGGCTTAAGGCAAAGTTTCAAAAGCAGAGTGCTAACCCTGTGTAAGAGTGACACTTTAAGATAACTGGGGACAGATGAACCTAGGGGACTTGGCAGAGGAATTTATGAAGTGATTGACCAAAAAAGCTTAGTACAGCCCTCATGAGTGGGACACAGGTTAAGTACTGAGATGAGAGAGCTAATGGTTGAAGTAGTCTGTTGTCTCATGTCCTTTGCCTTTTTACTAAGACAAGAAACCCTCTCAGATTTGAGGAGAGTCATGAGCCGTTTTCTGAATGTGTTACGAAGCTGGCTGGTAATGGTGTCCATCATAGCCATGGGGAACACGCTGCAAAGCTTCCGAGACCACACCTTTCTCTATGAAAAGCTCTACACCGGCAAGCCAGACCTGGGTAAGAAGTCAAAGAACTGCATCCTTTGCAGGAGTGGCATAAATTGTGGTGCCCACACTAGGCTGTACATCAGGATAACCTAGGAAACTTACAAACAAATGAACAAAGCATAGGTGCCCATTTCCCTCTCTAAAACTATTTACTGAAACTTTCACCCCCTAGATGGGTCTAGGAATCTATTTTTTAATAACTTTCCAGGTGATTCTGATGCTGCCTACTCTAGCCTTTGGAAGCCACTAGAGTAATAGAGTTTGTGGATAGTACTTAGCCCTTTTTTCCCCCAAAGATTTTCTGAATACCTTTTATTCATTTTACACTGCCCTAGGCAATTAGTCTGTTAAAAAGAGAGAAAGAAAGAAAGAAAGAAAGAAAGAAAGAAAGAAAGAAAGAAAGAAAGAAAGAAAGAAAGAAAGAAAGAAAGACATTACAAGGACAAATGAAGAAAGAGAGTTACTTGGTGACTCTTGGATGCCCCCACTAGAAAGCCATAAAGAAGCTTTTCATGTTATCTCAGCCCTCCTGAGAAATCAGGTCATGGGATTCATAGCTACATTGCATGTTGCAGATGGAGCGTTACTGATCTAAAGTCTTCCCAAACGATGACATAGTCCCTGAGAAGACATCCAAGATCCCTCCAAGTTGGTCTCTCAAAATGAAACTTCATAAGGCCCATGGTTGCCTTTCCCAGTTTCCTGAGCCTCTCTGCTCAGAGTGTTTTCACATTTCAACTTGCGCTTCCTTGCGCTGATGCGTGGGGTAGCTTGAGCTGCAGCAGCATTTCACAGCAGCTGACAATTCTGTGTCACATTTATAGCTAACCCAGATTCAGGCTCTGACCTAGCTCATTTTCTGTAACATCTGGGTATAAATGAAACTAAATAGGCTAAGGCTCATTTTGAACAAAGCTGAAATACAGTAGGAGTAAAGAACCTAGAAGAGTGAGCAGGACGGTTCCACTTTCACCCTCAAACACCGCCCTCACATGGTCCAGGAATCCTGTCTAGATTCACAGGGTTTTAGAGGTTATCTGATCTAGCCCTTTGAATTTGAGACAGAGAAGCCCAGGGGTCATGTGACTTTTTGAAGGTCAGTAGAGCTGAGCAAAAGAAGTATGTGTGGTATGTGTCTGTCTGTCTGTCTGTATCCAGTCCAGAAGTAGAGACTGCCTCCTCCTTGGTGATGCAGGGACTGTCATAGTACTCTGCTGATCATAGCAGTAGAGTTTCACCTGATGCCTCATCTGGTTAGGGTTGGTGAAATATTCCACTTTTGTATCTCTCTAACTACAGAAATTTCCTTCATTTTTTTATCAGAAGAGCTATCAAATTGATTTATAAAGAATGTAACCCACTGGAGCTAACCACTAAATATTTGGTTGGCGTACGTGATTTTTTCTCACCTTACTACTATCCAGAGGTCATCAAGTCGTGAAATTAATATCACTCTGGTTTTCCAAAGGCTGGAAAATCCTTAAAGCCCAAGTAAACTTCAGTTTTCAGTTGTGTCCCTTGAGATTTCTCTTGCTCAATAGACCAGCAAAGGAAGTATCTTTGCTGTTACTATTTTCGCATTCCGACCACTGAATGCCTTAGATCAGTGGCTGTACATTACAATCACCAAGGGAGGGGGTTTTCAGAAAAATGCTTATGCCCAGGGTCCACCTCCAGAGAGTATCATTTAATTAGTCTGGTACCCAGATCTTGGTAATTTTATAAAACGTTTTCCATTGATCTACTAAATGCCCAGGTTCAAGAACCACTGTATGGTGGATTACCATCCTTACTTTCAGGATAAGACATTTACTGCAGCAGAGTCAGGACAAAGCCACGAACAGAGCAGGGTGGCCTCAGCAAACACTAAAGAAACAGTCCTTTGTTCCACTACCTTGTGTACAGGAAACCAGCCTGGTTTGGGCTTTGTTTGAATAATATAGAACTGGATTCAAAAGAAGACCCAGGGACTTAGGTCTTTAAGAGATGTAGTCATCTAGATAGGTCCCAGTATTCCAAGTTCTCTCCCACAACAGCCTTAAGAGTCTACTGACCTTCCAGGTATCCTGTATTGCTGGACCACTCTCTATGACATTCCCCCAAACCTGTCCTGATCCAGGTACGCTGGGCTTCACCAATACCAGAGCAGCTTCCAGGGCAGAGGTATAAACTACTACATCCAAGTGGACTCTGTTGGGTTTCCACTCTTAGAACTCCCCTGCCCAGCTATAGACATTTGAAGAGGAGCTGAGCAGTTCTCATTTTGGAATTCCTTCCATTCCTCCTCGTTCCCATGAGCAGCACCAGACCCTCCACTCTGCCCAGCCAAAGGTAGTTCAGGCTCGGCGTCCTGCCTCCCCAGAGCCCCCAGTGAAGTAGGAGGAGTTTGGAGGGAACCCTAACCTTCCCTTTCTCAACACACTTGCTTTTTTCTGTTACATAGTGAATGGCCTCCAAGCTCGGACCTTTGGGATCTGGACACTACTTTCATCAGTGATTCGCTGCCTCTGTGCCATTGACATCCACAACAAGACGTATGTAAGGGAAGGAAGAGCTTTAGTAGAACTTTGGTTGTAAATCAGGTGCTAAGCATACCCACTGTGGTCCTCCCCTGGGAGACCTGTTTATTTTGATACATATTAGCCTAGAATACAGATAACAAAACGTTAACAGGTTCTGTTCCATCCAGGTCTAAAAAAAGTAATAGGCCTAACAGATATTTAAAGTTTGAAAATTCTTTGGAACCGACAGAGCACACTGGCGGTGCCATGATCCAGTGGCCTGCACCATACCCTTCTTCTTTACTAAAGAATCAGCCTTTCTTGTACTAAAGATGTAGTGTGCTCTTTTTAGAGCAGCCACCCACACATACCTTATTCTCACATTCCTCCTTAAGCAAGGAATGATCAGAAATCATAATCCATTAAAAAAGGAACCCACAAGTAATTGCTGAATGTTTATGCAGAGGAGGGTGAAAGAGAACCCAGGACTTCTGTATTCTGCCTCTAGGGTATTCAAATAGACTAGTGTGGAAGGAACAATTGCAGACAATCCTAGTCTCTTGTCTAGAGAATGCTGTAACTGGTGCTGGCCACTGGAGGGGGCTCGAGCCTTGTTCCCAACTATAGTCATCACCACAATCAAAGTGCAGATTGCTCAGGTCAGTGGATGGGGCCACCGAAACGCCAACTTCACACTAAAATATTTTTGTCTTATCTAGATTCTCAGCATCTGGGGAGGAGGGGAGGTAATGATATTTACTGGGCCCCTCCTTTTGTGCCAAGAGCTTTCATCTATGTAACCTTGATTAAGCCTCCTCCTAGCAGCCCTGGGAGGTAGTGATTTTCATTCCTGATTTTGCAGATCTACACGTTAGAGACCCAATTAAATTAAAATGGGGAAGACTGACTCAAATGGGATTTGAAGCAGGGCTATGCGCCCTGCTATCTCTCCAAGTATTTTTTTTTTTTTAATTTTTTTAACTTGAAACTGTGGTTTACTTGTTCTAGATTGACATATAATTTTGGAAACAATGTGGTTTAGTGGAAACAGCCTGAGGCCTGAGAATGAAAACAAGAGAATGGACTCTGGTTTCAGTTTTTTTGGTAGCAGCAAGTTCATTATATACCTTCTCTGCATCTCAGTCTCTTCACGTATAAAATGAAACTAGTGTATCTGTTCTACCTCTCAGGGTGACTGGGAAGGAATAAGGATGGAATCATTTTAAAGACCTTTGCATGATGAAAATTGCTGATAGGTATAAGGAGTGTATCTTTTGTTTGCTTTAGGAATGAGCAAAAACAAGTCAGACTTATCTTTACCTCTATTACCTATTCATTTCCCCTTCTTCAAATATAGGACAGCGGCAAATGCCGATGTCTATTTCCAACCTCTTTTTAGCCTGGGACTTTTGTCCATGCACTTCTGATGTGCACTTTGATTCTTTTATCTCCCTAACTGGAAACTCGAAGTCAACTCCCATATGTACATATTTATTAAATGGGATTTAATATAAATATGCACAGGAATGATAAAAATGAAATTTAAGATATTGATTCCTTCTGGGGCAGGGGGAGGCAGGAGAATGGGATCACGGTGGGATAAGAATACACAGGATGCTTTAACTGATATCTACAATATTTTATTTCTTAGAAAAAAGTATCTAAAGCAAAAATGTCAAAATGTCCAGGTTTGATGGAGCAGGGTATTGGTTGCACATGGGTAAACTATAGTATCCTATTATCTCTAATTTTTTTTTTTTGCATGTTTGGAGTATTTCATAATTTAAAATTTTTTAGTTAAAAAAAAATCAGCAATCCAAATGGTCAATCATCCCGTAACCTGTCTGTTCTCCACCTCTTTGCCAAAGCTGAGGAAAAAGTTCTCTTCCCATGAGGTTATCACCGCGTCCTTCATCTGACCATTTTCCTAGGATAAGACACAAAATAACCAGCCCACATTGCAATAGCATCTAAAAGCCCCCAAGAGGTCTTTGATGCTCATTCCCCATTCAAGCCCTCTATTCTGTGGCATCTATCATAGGAGCACTGGGCAGACCCTGGCCAAACACCTGCCAGGTAGATTCTGACTACAGAGCCAAGCCATTGTGATAAGCGGAATATGAAAGCGTGGTTGATCCAAAATTATCTACACCTCGTGGGATTGCCGTAATCCAGATACTGCTTTGCTATATAGCTGGCTTCACACCCTTGCTAAGACGTGGAGATCCACTGTGGGTGCCTGGACCATTCTCCTCGGAGTTTAGCAGTTGAAACCTTCAGTTTTGCCCTAGTAGAGAATAAATGGATGTGATCAAGCAGCCATGTCTTTCTCAGGACCAAGTCTCTTTTTCCTCTAGCCATAGTCACTTCCAGGGTTTGTGTTTGTATTAGGTCTGACCATGACTTTTCCTCTGCACAGAACAAGCAGTACTTCAGTTCCCATTTCTGTCTGCCCCCTTGTAGGCTCTACCACATCACACTCTGGACCTTCCTCCTCGCCCTGGGGCATTTCCTCTCCGAATTGTTTGTCTATGGGACTGCAGCTCCCACAATCGGCGTCCTGGCACCCCTGATGGTAGCAAGTAAGCATGCAGCCACCACCCGGCCTCCCATGAGAACTGTCCTAGCCCTAACAGACATACAAGGGACACTAATCTGTTCTCTGTATTTAAGGTTTCTCAATCCTGGGTATGCTAGTTGGCCTCCAGTACCTAGAAGTAGAACCAGTATCCAGACAGAAGAAGAGAAACTGAGGCCAGCATTACCACCTCCGAGACTTCGTCTTCCATCTTTGCTGTCCTATCCCTTCATCCTCTCTGCGCTTTAATTTCTTTTCTGCTCCATCATTAGCCACCTTATCCACTACTTGCCTTTTACTTTTGGTTTTGGGTTTTTTTACATTTAAAGTTTTTAAGATATAACATACATACAGGAAAGTATATAACATGTATGTAAAATTTAAAGAATTATTTTAAAGTGACTACTCTGTCCCTCCATCCAGATCAAGAAATTGTCAGCACCTCAGAAGCCCACTGTGTGCCCTTCCCCCACCTGCACCCTCTTTTCCAGCCTTCTGCTTTTTCCTTTAACTTCCATCCCTTGATTTGACTTGTGTGATGGGAACATGTGGACTATGAAACTTAAAACTGCTGCCTCACCCAGAGCAGCTGCCACCAAGGGCTGCTTCAAGGGGTTGTCCACCCGTGCTGGGCTCCTCTCTGCTACTGGACCCAAGACTCTGAGCCGCCCAAGGTACAGGCGATTCTTCTAAGAAGGGCTCTCCTGTGAGTGAGCATGGCTTAATCCTTGTATCTGCAGGTGGATCAGGGTTGGAAGAGTCTGGGCTGTTTTTAGACCTTTTGGTCAGCTGTATTTGCGTAAGAAATTTTGTAATAAATTGAAAAACCTCTGCTCTGATTAGTCCTTGTACTCTGACCTCCCTCGAGCCAAGGGCACGCATGCCCTCCTCTGAGCCTTAGATCTGACATAGGAAAATCACAGCTGTTCGCTGATCAAATACACCGTTGTAAATAGGACAGCTCAAAACCCAGGCAGACCTGGCTGCCTCCAGGTCCTTTGTCACTTGTTCATTTCCCTTGAAGTCAAATCTTCCTCCTCTCCTTCTCCACCTTAAGATTCTAGGTTCACAACTGAATAGTCAGGACCCTTTCTTGTTTTCTTCCTAAGAAACAGATTCTTGTAAAAGCAGAGACAGAAAAAAAGGGGAGAGCAGCATAGAAGAAACAGCTGCACGACAATGAAAAGAACACTGAACCCCAAGCACGATGTCCTAGAGCAGACAGCTGTCCTCCCAGCACAATCCCGAGGGGTTCCACAGGACTTGAGAGCCCATTCATTATTTAAACAAGTGCTTAATGAACACTTGCTCTATGCCAGACACTTGGGAAAGAGCAATGAATGACCCAGGCAATGACTCTACTCCCATGGCCCTTACCTAGTAGTCAAGGAAACAGATGATAAATAAGCAAACAAGTGAAAGACAACTCAGACAGTGATAAGAAATCTAGAAAACAAATATTATAGTAAAGAAGGGAAAGGGAATGCATAACTTACACCACCAGGAAGTAGGAAATAAGATTTTAGTTGAGACCTAAATGCCTTGGTATTATACGCAGCAGGTATTCAGGGCAGAGGGAGCAGCATCAGGAAGGCAGGATCAGTCTTGTTCAGCACGAGGATCAATGTAACTACAGTATGAAGTTAGGAAGTGGAAGGTAGGAGATAGGCCAGAAAGGAAGGCAGGGGACTGGTAAGGGCGGGATAGGAGCTTGAAATTGATACTTAAAGGCATTGGAAATCATCAGTTAAAGCTCTCTAGGTGGAAGGAACAAAATCTAAAACTAGCATAAGCAGTAAAGATAACATTGCCTCACAAAATGGGAACATTAAAAGGATTTAGGCTTCAGGAATGGTTTGATCAAGACTCAGCTCCATTTCTCTGTAATTCTTTTGGCTCTTTCTGCCTGTGTTGGCATCATCCTCAGGCTGGCTTCACTTACGGTGCTAGAAGTGGTAGTAGCAATTCCACTCACATCCCCACATTACTACATCTAGAAAACTAGCCCAGTGCTGAGAACTGTCTTTCCCTTACTCACCAACTACTGTAAGGAAGCAGGAAGAAAAGCAATGATCTTACAGAGGTAACATTTGAATGGAGATCCACATGGAACCCAAGAAAGGTGTGAATGGAAGCATAAGATGACTTGGATTCTCTAGGCATGCATCATAGAAATGTGATTCCAGATAAATAAAGACAAAGATCCCAAAGGATCTAGAGATGATGTAGAGCAGGGGTCCCCAACCCCTAGGCCACAGACTGGTAGTAGTCCGTGGCCAGTTAAGAACCGGGCAGCACAACAGTAAGCGGCAGGCGGTGAGTGAAGCTTCACCTGTTTTTGCAGCCGCTCCCCAGCGCAGTGAGTCACAATGCCATTATACTAGGCAAAGCCTGTTTGAATCCAAGAAAAATCTAAGGAAATTAAGTCTGTGTGGTCACAGTGATTGTAGAACAAACACTCAGCCATCATTTGAGGCAGAGCCTGATACAACAGAGGGCTCTCTCATCAGCAGTCACACTCGGGTGAACCTACATGTGTACACAGGATGGAAAGCAGTCAAGGTCATGTACTGGACGTTGAGTTGTAGCCTCCCGTGTAGGCCAACAGTAACCTTTACAGCCTCATCTTTTAAAAATAACTCACTAGGATAGTAACATCTGTGCAAATAGAGGACCACACCTATGGAAGGCCTACCCCTCCAGCCCTCACCCTCCACCCCTCCAGCCCTTCCCCACACCTTAGTCACAGTCCTCAGAAATGTACGATAATCTCATGGGGACTGCCAAAAGCCATCTCTGCACCATCAAATGGCAAGGCAGACCACTTGGACAATCTTTTATTGCCTTAAAACATCTGGTTTACAAATAGGAAATACAAATCACATTTTTTAAAATAAAGCAATGGATTCAGTAAACATTTTGTTAATACATTTGAAGGGGCTGAAGAGTAAACAACTTTCTCCTTATCAAAAAGGCACTTTCTCTCCACCTCTCTTCCACCCCTCACCCCCAACCTGACACCTGAAGTGTGAACTTCTTTTATTATGTACAGTGTATGCACACACACATACACAGATACACACAAACTCACACACATAGACCCCTGACCCAAGCACCCCAGTGCTGCTGCCGGCATAGGCTGCTCCGATATGCCGAGTCCAGGGCACTGGCTACAGATAAACAGCACAGGGGTTGTGATTGCAGCTGCTCAATGAAAGGAGAAATAACCAAAATGTCTTATTTTCAGGAGGCGCTACCCAAACCCATGAGTAGAGCTAGGCAACAGGTTAGGCAGGAGAGAGAATGTCAGCTTGGGTTGGTTTAAAGGGAATCTGATAAAAGATTATTGCTAGAAGGGGGTGAGTGTGCAAATACTGTCCCCGCCAGAGGTGGGGTACACTTAATTCAAAAAGACCACTCAATTCCCATTTCAAGGGCCCCTTTCCTTCGGCCCCTGTCCTCTCATTGCTCAGAAGCAGCTTCGGCTTTCTCTGGGTGGAATGAATCAAAGTTAGTTTTCAGTGAAGGTTACAGGAAGTTGCCTGGCATTTCCCTCTCTCCAGAGAAAACAAGTACTTAGGCCAATGACAGTTTTTCAAGGCAGTGTCCAGATGAAGGCAGAGGTGACACACACAGAGAAGTCCCTGGACAATGACTTCTTCTGCAGAAAAGAACCTCCCATTCTCAGATCAAGGTACCAGAGTTTCCAAACACAGGCCTTTACAAACTTTCAGAATGTAGCCCCCAGCACCCTCACACACCTAGGCGGCTACCTCTCCCACATCAGTTTCTCCCTCATGGCCACCACAAAGCTTTCCTCAAGTTTATTGATGTTTGGTTTAATCAGCTCTTAGGAAAGAGGGTTTGGAGACAGACCCCAACATTAGGCCAAGAGAACCTAGGCCCAGAGTACTGATGGCTTTGTTCTGATGGAGCTTGCTTGTTTTGATGGTACCTTCTCTCCCACAGAACCTTAGCAGTCAGTCTGATGACCCAAGGATGACCCTTGTCCAGAACAGCAGCCGCTCCTTAGAACTGAGCTTCTAAGGGTCTTAAGACACTAGAAAAAGTTAATATCCTGAATAAGTTTTCTCTCCGTGATAATTTGCAGGCTTTCTCCGTGAGGGATGGATATGAAGAGGGAAGGCAGGGTGCCAAGCCAGGACTGACTCCACTACTCACCAGCCTCTCCCAGCACCAGCTCCCAGACTCTAAAAGGGGAGGGGGCGGGGATCGACTCTGCATTTGGTGAAAGGCACGATTTTCCCCAACTAGACCCTGGAAGCTCTCGAGTGGGTTCCAGGAGGCATAGGCATTGCCGCAGATATTCCAAGCCGCAAACATTCCAGCCAGTTCCCTCCAAAAGCTGCTCCAGCAGAGACCTTTGTGGCAGTGAGAGCTGTGCTGACTGAAGAGGTAGGGGATGTTCTCCCATGTTCCCTGAGTCGCAACCACCTTTTTCTCTCAGAGATGCTCCTCAGATACAGTGGTGGGTGCTTTGCTGGTATTGCTCTCCTCCTCTTCCTCCTCCTGGAGTTTCTGCAAGGCAAAACAAGCAGGCAGCCCTTTGGGTAAAGAGGCATAGGACTCCACCCTTGCTGGAGCAACTGCCTCTCAGTGACTCTGTAATCAGTGGGAAAAACAAGAGCCAGAGGCCACCCAGCATCTTCAAGAGCAAACAAAGGGAACAAGAAAAGTAACCAGTCCCTGGCACAAATGTGCTCCCTAAACACACACACAGTATCACAATGCCATTAAAGGAAAAACCAAAAAGACCGGCTTTCTGTGATGCCACAGTCACCACAAATCACCCCACTCCAAGTGCCACTGTTGTCCCCTCATGTTCCCTGCCTAGAATGACAGCCTAAAAGTCACCTGGACTGACCTGAGTAGCTGTCCAAAGTGCCGGGTCTGAAACTCCCTCAGAATTTCTGACTGCCTCCCTTTGGAGACAACCCCCAGGATAAGGAATATTATAATGTGCGTGGAGTGGATACAACAACGCGTTTTTATAAAGGCAGGATACATAATTGTATATATAAACTCAATGGCTACACGTTATACAGAGAAAAACAGACTTTGGGTCATTATGGCTTCAGTTTTCTTAGTGAGAGATGGCAGAGGATTAGAAGAGTCTCCTGGGTTGCACTTGTTAGGTGGGATTGCAGTTAAACATGGCCTAGAAATTATCTTGTGGGGCCACTAGGTGCATACTGCCACCTTGGGCATTTGCTATTTTAAGGAGCACTTTGCTTCTTAGCTCCGGGTTCATCTAGTTAGGGAAAGGCCTTGGGTACAGCACTGCTTGTGGGTTGGAGGAACACATGCAGGGTCAAGCTAGAGACCTCTGTCAATTGGACAAATGGAGCTTCCCCCAGGGAGTGTGTCGGCCAGTCCATGGCAATGGCAATACCTTCAACCTTCCCGTTCTCATCCTGCTAACTTTGGCACCAGGTCAGCCTCAGTCATGAAAAGCCTTCATTCAGGCAGCTTAAGTCAATCAGGCAGTCTGTCTCTCTGGCACATGCGCACGCATGCACACACACACACACACACTCCTGCCTCCTCCAGAGCCATCACCTTGAAATCACAGTCAGAAGCACAGGTTAGTGAGAATGGAAGCACAACCACTGTCTCTGTAGCTGAGAACTACCAACTAGAAGAAAAACAAACCCAAACCAAGGTTTCATAGTCAAGGTCGATTGTTATCCTCATCCCAGAAGTTGTCTCTTTTTACCAAAACTCTACACCTCACTGATTAGAAAGAGCAGCTCCGGCCAGATCTGCTGTGTGCCCTGTGTTCACCTGGCTCTGATAAAGAATTTGTTGCTAATGTGCAGGTCTCACGCTGACCGCCATGGGGTGTGCAATGCCAGGCTCCAGAGAAGGGATGCTCTGTGACATCCCTGGTTTCCTTGTGTGTCGGCCCAGCATGACTCTGACCTCCCCATAATACCAAGCTGCCCCAGGTGCAAGTGAGCTCCAGAGACACATAACGAGTTATCCAGGGACACGGACAGTTGAGAACCATCACCAGACTTGTCTCCTATTCCTACCAGTACTATTTCCATTGCTCCATACAGAAAGTGACAGAGCCAACAACTCCAACCCTGAGTAACAAACCTGGTCTATACGCACAAGGATCTGGCTGCAAAAATAGTGAAATATTGGAACAACCTAAATTTCAACAAGAGAAAAGGGAAATATATATATGTAAATATGAGGTGGTAGGATTTAACGGTGTCGAAAGGTTGTCACGCTATATGAAGTAAACAAGCAGTGGAAAACCAAACGTGCACGAGCATACCCACAGAAAACACAGAAAAGGGGACTAAATATTACTAGGTTATCTCTAGGGTTATAGGCAACCTTTACTTCTTGTTTGCCTATGTCTGCCAATGTAAACACAGATTATAAAGTAAACACAGCAAAATCTCCTATCACTTGACACAATATGTCACATTCCAAACAAATTCCTTCACAAGAAATCTACCCTGTTTTAGTACAGGCACCTTTTCCCGGGCTCACTACATATTCGCCAAAGGTTTTCAGGGCATCGTGTTTCCTTGCACACGGCAAGGGAAGCCCATCTCCAAGGTGGCAATGCTGAGGCCCTCCCACCAGCCTGCTGAACAGCATTCCTGCCCTAAGGTTTTCCTTCTCTCCCCAGTGAATTTCCCATCCTAGCTCCTCCCTCCACATGCTCTCTGCTGCTGCCAACTCTAGAGCTCGAGATCAGAAGACAAATAGTAAAGAACTAAAGATTATCATCTATGTACCAAATGCATATTTTTAAAATACTAAATATACCTCTTGCAGATACTATTTTTGCCTTAGAAAATTGGCAAAGATTTTTCAAAATGATAAATGTGGTGTTGGCACTCATATACTGTTCTATCGATATAAATGTGTAGTATTGATAGCATCTTCTTGGAGGACAGTTAGCAACATATCAGTCTTAAAAATGTACATGACCACTGATACGTTTCTAAAGGAAATACTGTGCTTCGGAACATGCACAAAGATTTGGCTTCCAGAACCTTAATCACAATGTGGTTTAAAATAGCAATCAAAAACAACCTGAATATCCATGGACAGGAATATTTCACGGTTTACTCATACAAAAGAACATGGTGCAGTCATTGAAGGCAGGTTGTAAAAGACTAATGAGCTGATAAAGTGTTCATAACAAGTAAAAAGGCAGATCGAACAAGATTCCAGGTTTATTTTAAAACTACACACACGTACACACACACACACACATACGGATATATATGTGGATATGGACATGTATGAGTCAATGCAAAAAGTGGCATCTCACCTCTAGATGATAGTATTACAGGGCGATTTTAAAATTTTGTACACTTTTCTGTATTTTTAAATTTTGGGTTTGGATGTTTTTGTTTTGTTTTGTTTTGTTTTTAAGAAATATCCCACTTTTACTCCTCCGATCTGAAACTCCTTTCATTCTATCTCAGATTTGATACCTAACATTTTGGTTAAAATGGTTCCCAGCTGATTAGAGCAAGAGGGAAACACTTCTCTGTTCTAGATCATAGTCCTGCTTCTGTCCCCTTCTACCACCATCGGCTCCACTTCCTGGCTTGTTCTTTCTGAGTCCTACTAGCAATCCACTGACTCCAGTCTTTCCAGCCCCATGGCACTGTCTAAGGGGCTGTCACATGCCAGGAGAGCCACTGCCTTGGGGCCACCACCACCATGACAGAATGGTTGAACCAGCCTCCCACCTTTCCTCCCCAGCCACTGACCCGGGCTGAAAGCAGTGGAACCAGGGCCTCAGGACTGGGCTCAGGATCCAAGGGGTGAGTGCTCATCAGACTGTGACAATAGTGACATGCTCTGAGGACCAGAGCAGGGAGGCTGGAGAAGGAGCTGAGAAAGAACCCACGAAAGAGCAGCAGAAAAGCAGTGCTGAAGCACGCAGTGAACAAGCTCTCCGGGTGCCATGTTTGTGAGATTTGATCTGGTCTCTCTGCCACCACAAAACCAGTCTACTATGGGAGAGGTCCCACTGCCCCACCCATGGGACCCAGATTTCAGCCCAGCAAGCTCCCACACACTCACGTTGTCAGGAGTTTCTTTGTTTGCTTTTTGCCTCCGTAGATCTGCCCTGATGAATGCTGAGGTTGAGAGATTGAGAAGGAAGAGCAACAGAGACACAGAGTTATCAAGCAGACCGATGGCCAAGTTCATCCAAGAGAGGGAGCCCTCATTTTCCCAAGGGTCACAGATATCCCAGACCTATTTCGGATATTCTCGGGAGGTAAGGGCATCGTCACACGACTTGATAAAGCCTGGAAATCACTGCTGTCTCTGAGAGGCAGAAGCCAAGGAGACACTGGATTTCATTTATGGATCACTTATATTTGCCAGGGAGTTGGCAAACATTGTTCTAAACCTCACGACAATCGCCAATTTTACAGATTAAGAAACTCCCAGAGGCTCCCAGAGTTTGGTCTGCTTACCCAAGGTCAACCAGCTGTACACAGTCTGGGATTCAAACAAGGTCTTTTGTCTCCAAAGGCCATGCTCATTCTACCAAAACATGTTATTGCCTCCTAAACAGATTTCTTGGCGAGCCCTCCCCGCTGTCCTGCATGTGTACTCCCGATCTGTATGGTCAATCAAGACACTGGGTCTCAAATCGCCTAAGCCCATGAACAGCCCAAGCCTCATCTTGTCCTAAGGCCCCACTCACCAGTGAGAGCTGCTCCGAGGGTGAGGAACACACACAGAAAGATGTTCCCGGGCATGGTTCCGTAGTTGTTGATAATCTGGCCCTGGGAGATGGTGAAGATGATCCCGAAGACCTGGAAAGGTAAAAAGAAGACTGGAAACAAAAGCCCAGCCAACTAGCCCACAACAGAGCTGAGCTGCCATAATGCAATGCCTACACCAGCGAAGCAGGGCAGAGAACAAATCGCCAGTGCTATGGGACCACCATCAAATAAGACCTACCTGGGCAGACACGTTGAGGAGGCCAGATGACATGCCTTCTGATTCTGGATATGTCAGCTCCACAGCAAACTCAAATCCCAGTGGGAGATAGCCAGTCATAAAGAAACTGAAGGTCAGATCACAGAAATAAGGTGATGGAGAACTTCCAGAATGAGAATGGAGAGCCTACCTCCTCCCTTAGAACTCCTTTTCCTATTTTGTTTCTACCCATCGAGACATGACAGGCCCTTGAATGATCAGGCCATCCCTAGGTGGTCATACCAAAGACAGACAGATCCCTGCAGGCCAGTAAGAAGTTCACATGTAGGCTTTGTACTCGGGAGGCCTTTGGGAGTCCCCTGCTTCTATGTCTAACTGTCAGTTACAGACAGGGTGGAGATGCCTGGAGCGTTCAGCCCTCAGCTGAGAGAGTCTGTGTCATGGGCATACAGGCCCTGTGCTGCGAATGGAAAGTCCCTGGGTATTAAACAGCATCTTCATGACTCTCTGGGACCCAGAAGGAAGAGCTCAGAGTCCTCCCTATTTCCCCCTGAGTGACCAGCTGAGAGGGACTGAGTGTCTGTCTGTCTGTCTCTGTCTCTCTGTCTCTCTCTGTCTCTCTCTGTCTCTCTCTCTCTCACATATTACCCACAGTAAATAATTGGGAGGTGAAGCTGAGCACAGACCCCTGCGGGAGGGGTACTGATTCCTACATTTTCCCATACAACAGGTCTGGAAAATTCCAATTCTAATTCCTTACATCTGTACCACACTTCTTACTGTTCTCACATCTGCCATCTCTCAATCCTTTCAACAACTCTACAAGGCAGGCCACTCTCATATTCTTTCATAGACGAGGAGACTGAGGCTCAGAGTGGTTAAGTAACATGCCTGCAGTCTAATAAATAGTCAGCAGCAGAACTGAGATCGGGACCCAGACTTTCAGGTTCCAAGCCCTGCATATTTGCCGTGACCCCATGTTGTCCCAGGCAGAGCTAAAAATGACTGAATGTTTCCTAGCCTCCCAGAGGTCTATGAAGAACATGCTCCATCTCAACAGCATGGATAGGCCTAGAAGCACCAGGTGGCCTTTTTGAAGTGCTACAAATAAACAAGACCTCTGGGCACCATTTCCACATTTCCACAGAAGTCAGTGAGAAGGCAGCAAAGGGATCAATATTGTTTCCTAGGATGTCAGCAGCTCTAGGGGCCATGCCATGGTGCTTTCCAGTTAAACACGTTAAGAGGTGAAACTTACCCCATTGTGCCAGCAGTAATGAACACTACCCACAGGCGTCCCAGGTTCAAGGTTAATGTGTATACCACCATGCCCACCAGAGTCATGATATAGACCACCAGAGTTGTCTCCCTACAAGCAGAGACAAAGAAGTTGAATCATACACTTCTGAAACACGATCATTTTTTCACTTGTTCATTCATTCATTCTTCAAGTATCTATCGGGCACCTGTTGTGTGCCAAGCCCTCCACCGTATGAGCTGGGACATTCTGCTCTCATCGAACTTTCTGTTCATGAGGTTGATGGACGCTAAACCGATAATCACATAGATAACTATTTAATTACATTGTGGTAATTGATACAAAGACCAGGAGAGCATGAAGCCATCTTGCTGCACGTGTGTTCTCCTCCCGCAGAACCCTCGCAACAATATCGAGCTGCTCTTCGACTTGTCATGTCCTACTCACAGCAAGAAGGGTGCGGCCCTTTCCTTTCCTTATTCCCCACCAAAAAAAAAAAAAAAAAAAAAAGCAAACAGGATAAACATCAGCTGTGGTCAGGTGGCAATGGCATGCAAGATTACTCCAGAAGCCACCCAATTCTGCAAGTCTGCTTTGCCCCAAGACTGCATGACAATGCTAATGTTGAGAAGTGATCCGACTTTTAGATTCTCTGTCATCTCTAAGTTCTTCCTGTTGCCACTCGCATAGGTGCAGCACGGCTTTTCCTGCTGAATCTGAACTACTCTGCTCCAGACAGCAGGAACTAAGAGAGAATATTCTCCAGACCTAAACTAAATACCTGACCCCAGAGCCAAAGTGAGAAAGCTCCACCCACTTCCCTGTCACGCTTCCCTCTGTCAGTCGCCTCAGGACCATCAGCAACATGCTTGTTTGTTTCAGGTTCACCTTGCTTGTGCCCCTGCACACACTTCTCCCATGGTGACCACTCTGGAGTTTGCTGTTGCCCTGACTCCTGCTTGGGCCTGTACACCTCTCTGCCCTCCTGCCATAACATCAGGACTCAGACAATGAAAGTTTAAAGCCTTCACATGTCTCCCCTGAAGCCAGAAACACGGTAGAGGCATCGGCAGACATATACTCAGGTAGTGTCAAACTAACTGCTGTATTTATTGGGTGCCAGGAATTCTGTTAAGCGTTTTACATGTGTTTATTATTTCATTCGACCTTTACAAAAGCCCTGCAAGAAATGTAAGACTACCCCTAATCTTACAAGTGAGGAAACTGAGGCTCAGATCAGTTAAGTTACTTGTCCAATGTCACCCATTAGGTAAGTGCAGTGCTGAGATTGGAACCCAGAGCTGGGATTGGAACCCTGTGCTCTTTCTGCTGCTGCACACAGGAATACGACTATGCTATGTGGTTGCAGCTTTGGAAAAGCCCAAGGCCAGAGCCTCTGAAGGATGCCCCTCCTACCTGGTGCTCCAAAGCTGCTGAGGGCAGAGGAGCATCGCCCTTCCTCCACCCCACTCCCCTCGTCTAGTCCCACCCACCCTGCAGAAAGCAACTTCGTGGACACCAATCTCTCTCGCTGACTCCACAAGCTCATCTTTTGCCACATTTGTTTAACCACAGCTTCATCTTAAACCACTGACCCTAAAAATAAAAATACTATCCATAGTAGCTGAGAGGAAGAGATCTGACCACCCTATTTCCAGCCTCCAAACCAGAGGACAAATCTGGGAGCCTTAGGGAAGAGAGAACTGGCACTGGAATGACCAGCTTCTAAAGTCTGCTCAAGCTTTCTCTGCCTGGGTAGTAGTGCAGAGAGAAGAATGTTTCATGCTGACTGCAGGATCTAGGCATCAGTGACTCTAAGGTACTGGTGACCTCTAGGTTCTGAAGTGTCCTCCTTAACCCTTTCACTGTATTTTCATCTGAATCATCTGGCTGCCCAAGTCCCAGTTCAGCCGACATTCCAATCCCGCCTTCTCCTGCCACAGAGCAAACCCTGGAAACAGAGACAGTGCTGTTCATGGTTTGGGGATGGCCAGTCCACATTGCTCTCATGTCTGGCTAAAGCAAGCAATTGACGGATGACAGAGACGAGACGGCGGCCAAGCTCTACCAGCAGTTAATTAAGCTAAGCCAGGTTCCTCATTCTGTTCAGCCAGGCAGCCACATCCCGGGGATGGCCTCAATTGGCCTTTGACTAGAGCAGCCAGAGGGAAACCTGGGCTGACCAGAGCCTCACAGAAGTGGGTTTGTGTGACAGAGAACAGGTCTGCCACTGTCTGTCACCTCCAGACACTGGGAACTTTGGAGGCCTCAACAAAGCAGCCCAGAATCCCACCCTGCCCCAGCGCCAGACGACCCTG
Organism: Pteropus medius; assembly: GCF_902729225.1. NCBI lineage: Eukaryota > Metazoa > Chordata > Mammalia > Chiroptera > Pteropodidae > Pteropus > Pteropus medius. The sequence goes on along the minus strand of NW_024349797.1, from coordinate 3,590,884 downwards.
GCAGCTACACCGCTGGCCAGCATTAATTGAGCACCCAATGCATGCAGAGCACTGAAAAAATGCAATAAGAAGGGAAGGATTGGGGGCTTCTGTTCTCCAGTCTTTTCTCTGAGCCTGGCTACTGATTTGAGGCATCATATGTTTTTTACAAATGCAGAGTCCCCTACTGAATTGGCATCCATGAGCATGGGGCCCAGGAATCTGTACTTTTAATAAGCATCTTGGATTAGCCTGACATGTACGAAAATCTTAAAAAGACTGCTCTGTATTCTTAGAAACGCACTGGGCATTCAGACTCAAAGCACATCACAATATTTACCAACGATGTATAAGCAATGACAAGATAATACACTCCAAATCAATGTAAGCACAGAGCACCATGGTTAACCCTATGCGGTCCAAGAGGTAGCCATGGGAACAGGCCAGTGGAATCAGCCCCTCATCTCCACTCTTTGGGGTTTCCACAAACTTTCTAACTGCTGACGTTTTTCCACATTCGTTTTCATTTCTCTCCATCTGCCCCTTCCATAGCTATTTGGGGGGGTGATACTGTGCTAGGCCTTGCATCTTCTAATGTCCCTAAGATCCCCAGAAGGTGGGTATTGCTTCCCTCATTTTATAAATGAGAAAACTGAGACTCAGAGAAGATAAATTTGAACTGCCCACTTGCCCAGTCAGCTGCCGCACCCAAATCTTTTCAGCCACATTGGTAATGAATATATCATTTCAAAAGTGGGTCCCCAATTTCCAGTCCAAGAGGAAGAGTCACTTACTTGTAGGTTTTGGACCTATCCAGCCAAATGCCTGAGATCATGGCCCCAAGCATTCCTGAAATGACGATGGTCAAGCCAATTCTTCCAGCATTCACTTCTTCCCCCTGGGAAAATCATAGCCCCAATAATCACCCAGTGAAAGCACAAGACACAGACAGTATAGTCACCAAGAAGTGAGAGGACAAAGGCAAATAACTCAGCCTTCATTAGGGCCAGCTCTCAGAAAGTATAACAAGGTGGCCTTTAAGAAGCTGCCGGTGGGGAGAAAACCCTAGAATAGTTGCTCCTCTCAACATAATATAACCTTAGGTGTGTGTACACAACACTGGATGCTGGGATGAACAAAATTCTGTCCTTAAAACCACTTTTAGGTAGATTTTTTTTTTAATGATGTAATCTTTACAGCAACTCTTATTTATTATTATTCTCATTTCACAGATAGGGAAATATGTATATCCGAATATTCCACACTTAAGATTTTTTTGAGCTATCAGTACCAAAATGAATGAGAAAATAATAGTTACATATTTTTGAGCACTTATTATGATCCAGGCACCATGCTGAGGATTTTACATCATTATCTCATTTCATTCTCATAATTCCCCACCATAACGTTAGGAATCAGTATTTTCCATTTTTCAGATGAAGAAACTGAAGCACAGTGAGATTAACCTACTAGTCCAAGGTCATGAAGCATTTGTTAAGTGCAGAGCTAGGATTTGAACTCAGACCTATCAAACTCCAAAACTGGAACACCCACTGCCTCTGTAACTATAAGACCCTGGGGTCCTTTCACAAGAGGGTTGGACCCGGGATTCGTGACTCCCAGCATCCAGACCTCACTGGTTCTGTAAACATCTTAAAAATACTTTCAAGTGAGTAACTAAAAGTTCAAAATTAAACCTGGCCCACATTTTACAAATTAAATATTTCATATATGATTCTACATGTACATGTGTACCTACTGTGTTGCCAGGCACCATGCTATGCGTTTTACATATATGATAGATATGAGTGTATTTATACACACATAATATTATTTACTTTTTAATCTTAAAAATAATCTTTCAGTAAGTAATTATGCTTCTTTTACAGAACAGAGAATGCGAGCTCAGAGATTCTAACCAGCTTGTCACAAGTTTAGTGCCACTGGACCTGGGGTTGAGACCCAGGGCTATTGCCCTCCAAATCCCATAAACATAACCACCATACTGCACTGCCTAGAACTGGGGGAGCCACGAGGTAACCACTGCCCCAGGAACTGCAAAGACAGACTCAGAAACCTCATTCTCAGAGCCAAGCATGCTTAGGGGGCTCTTACCGGATAGTGGAAGATCACCATGCGATTCAGCAGAGTGGACAAGGCATAAAAAGCACCAGCATTCAGACCTAAGGAGGGAGGGAGACACACAGCATTAGGGTCAGCCTTCTGCTAGGGCCACCGCTATCTTCTTCCCCTCAGCGGTTCAGGAGGTCGGACATCCTCCTCCTTGCTGTTACTGTGAGTGGTGTCCTCAGAGGAAAAAAATCCAGGGAGCATGAGACTACTCAGCAATTTTTCTCAGAGAAGTACTCTCAAACAACCAAAAGTAGCCACTTCGACCTAGTAGCCGCACATCCTTGCCCTCTGATCTCTGTAGGCCTGCCCTGGAAACGAGGGCTCTAGGAAATATTACTCCCCAGTCAGAACCATCTACATTCCTCCCGTAAGCCCTGGCTAGACCTATAGGGTCAGTGGAACTACTGGACACCTTTCGCTTCCTCCTGATGAACTATGTCCTCTCCAGACTGCTTGACCTCTGACCCCTGACCCCACTCCCTCTGCAGGTGGTTTCTCACCTCTTTCGCCATCCCTCCTTCAGCTTTCTTCTCAGATTCAATATCACACAAAATTTTATATTTGTAACCAGAAAGGACCGACCCTAAAGAGCATTTAGTTGACTCTCCTAATTCATTGACTCAACAAATAAATGGAAAACCCAGAATATACTGTGAGAATCTGTGTCCTTAGAGATGAGGGCATCTGTCAAAAGCCATAGTGAGTTAGTAACTAAGATGAGACTGGGACTGACCTAAAAGAGGGAGGGCCTCCTGCCCTCCTTTCCTAATAACTGATGATGATGATGATGATGGCGGCAGCAGCACATACTTATGTACGAGACACTGTTCGAAACACCTTACAATCCTCTCAACAACCCTAGAAGGTAGGTGATATCATCATCCTCATTTTATCAATGAGAAAAATTCACACAGTTTAAAAACAAATACAGAGGTTTCTCTGTAATGCCTACAAGGGGTCTTTAGTTTTAACCAAACAATGAGGCTCACAAGACTATCACTGGGCACATCTGACATTAGATCCACTTCGAAGGATACAGGATAGGACACAGATCTCGGACAGGGCAACCTTTGGAGTTCCTCTTCAATGGGACCAGTCCATAGACACTAGTCCATTGAGCCATCCCAAAGCTAGTCTCTTTGGCCACCAAAGTGATGGATCAGGTGCAGGGAAAGGTGGGTATGGCAACCACTCTGGCTTAACACCTGACAGGATCCACTATCGCTTGTAACAACTCCATTGGCATAACTTCCAGGGTCCCTATAAAGCAGCGGTCCTCAACCTTTTCGGCACCAGGTACCAGTGCTCCTTTGAGAATCTAATGCCTGATGATCTGAGGTGGAGCTGAGGCGGTGATGCTAGTGCTGGGGAGTGGCTGCAAATACAGATGAAGCTTCATTCCCTCCCCCCGCTGCTCACCTCCTCCCGTGTGGCCCAGTTCCTAGCAGGCCATTGGCTGGTACCGGTCCGCAGCCTGGGGGGTGGGGACCCCTGCTATAAAGGACAGGTCTGTGAAAAGAATCACCATATTCAGCAAAGCACAAAGAATGGCTTCTCACCGGATAAGGAAAGATCTCCCAGTCCAGGTGCAGTCATTTTTATCACAAGAGGTCATTTTTATAAGCAATGTTGCCTAAATGCAACTGACTTATTTTCACATTCCCAAAGGAAGATACAAAGTTAAATGAAAGTCAAATTCCTCTGCAAAACGGGGAAGAAAGTTTTGCTTACCATTCCCACAATCACACAGGTAGTAAGAGACAGAGCTGGATTTGAACCCAGACTACACAGCTCTAGAGTCTTCGCTCATAATCATTCTATTTTACAGCCTCATAAAACTGATTCTCAACCATTTCCCCAGCTCAGGTTACTGACAATTTCCTTGAATACCAAGCTCTCCCAGTATAGGTCATGTCAGGGATGCAACAAGGCTGGTTCAATGCCACCTCCTTAGTGGCACAGGGCCACAGTGGGAGGCAAACCAAGAAATGTCACCAAACATCACTACAACTGCTAGGTCAATGGTCACAAGGACTTCGTGAACGTAAGAATGTCCAAAACCTGTAAAGTATTTTTACAAAAATGTATTTGAATCAAACAGAGGATATGCCTGGAAACAAGATTTCAACAGACTGAGAGAAATGCTTCAGAAAATAACAGTTTGCATTTTCTTTGATGCATTTGAGATTCAGGAAGATTACATAAAAGTGGGAGAAAGCAAGGCAGGGCTCAGATTACAGGATAGTTAAGATTATGTGCTCCCCTGAGGGTGGTCATGCTTTAGAAGCAGAGGTCTGAAGTGGTGCTCAGCTATTAGAAGGAGGGGTTTGAAAGGGGGGCACTTCAAAGGTACACTAAGTTAGATGTACAGAAACGGGGGACAGGGCTGGCTTAAGGCAAAGAGAAGCCTTTTACTAAAGAAGCTGTATGCCAGGGGCCTGACTACCCACCATGACCGGCTCAGTTAAAAATTTATGATCAGATCACCCTATGAGGTTACTTTCCACAGAACCCCTTTTTTGTCCACAACTATGAGGCTCTCAGCAACTTCTTACCTAACAAGCATACCCAACTAACCCGAATACCACACACCCAGCCACTGGGAAATTCCATTCCTGAGTCAAGGGGCCCATAATGAGACACATGCTTGAACAGGGTGTTGGGGCGGAATGTGGGCAGGAAAAGGATGAAAGCAGCCTCTAGTTCTGGCTCCTCACACCTCTTTCAGCCCCTCTCAGCCTCTGATCACTGCAAGGGGCAAGGGAATGCTCTACGATGTGCGTGGCTTTGGGTGGGAAGGCTGCTCTCAGCTTGGGGCCCAATTGGGATGAAGGAGGGCAGAATCCACAGAAAATAGAGGGAAATTATCTGGAAGGATTGGGAGCAAAAAACAAAACAACAACGACAACAACAACAACAAAACACCTCAAACACCAGCGTTTTCATGACCCTGAGAAAGGCAGAGGGAAGCAGAGTCCTGAGTGGGCTGACCTATGCTACTGGAGCTGAGCACTCTCATGGGGGCGCAGTGGTTTAGGGAAATCCGTTCCAGATCAGCACTTCCTGGGAGCTTGTGAGAATGCAAATTCCTGACCCCACCCCAGACCTACTGCAGCAGAAACTGGGAGTGGGTAAACATGTGTGAACAGACCCTCTAGGGAATTCTGATAGTGCTCAAGTTTGAGACCCACTGGCTCAGCTAGACTAATGTGGTTTAACAATAGCCATCTCCTGCTCCCAAGCAGCGATAAGACCGAATTGGGGCTAAGGCAGAGGTGGGAGGCAGAGGAATGGGGGCGTGCAGGGGCTCATCCTGGAGGCTGCTACTCTTTCCAACTGTTTCTACGGTCCAACCCCAGTGGATTTAGGAGCTTATGTATGGTTTCTGAATCAATCTTTGGTCTAGAAGTTCATCCCCATATTGTTGAAAGTTACTAGACACAGTTAAACCCACTCCACTGCCCAGACCAAGAGCTGCAGTGTCCCACACTGAAGGGCAGGAACAGAATGCATGTTCCACTCTATGCATGAGTACTTTTTACAAGAATATGGGTTACCCTGCTGTATTACAGTATGATGACTCCCAGCAAGGTAAGCCTGCAGGTCAGATCACACTCCTGTGAGAAAATGTGATCTCCCCTGAAAAGCTTGGTCATTCCTGGTATCAGTCACCCAGGACCAGTCACCGAGGAGGTGGGCTTTAGCCAGGCAGAAAGGGCTCGTCATCACTCTGTGTCTTTTCCTTTCCTTTATCAAGACCAGGTTTTTAAACCAGGTCCAAACACCACTGGCAAAGACCAAAGTCCTTAAGCGTTTAAAAATGCAAATTCCTGGGCTCAGCCCTCAGCCTACTATATCTGAATCTCCTGGCATGGGGCTAGGAATCAACATTTTAACAACAACAACAACAAAAAAACGAGCAAGCAAACCCTGGGCATTTCTTAAACTCACTGGAGTTTGGAAATAAATGGCCTTGAGAATACTCAAGGTCAAAGGCCAGGCTTCCAGGTGGTGGGGTTAACATGGAGGCAGCTGGGGTGGGAAGGGACTACAAGACCATGAGAATGACCCCATACCACACCTATTTCAGAGGTTCTCGGCCCTGCTGCAAATCAGAATCACCTACAGTGCTTGTTAAAAGCATATTCTCAGGTATCAATCCAGACTTTTCTAATTTAAATTTCCAGAACAGAGGCATGGAACTCTCTGTGCACATTCAACCAAGCACACCAAGGAATTCTATCAGCAGGCAAGCCTGGGAAACACTGATCCCAGATCCTATCTCTGAGTTCTCCTTACTCTATGTTGATTTCCCTTTTGTCCTTCCTGAACTTAGAGTAAACCTTTGTTTTAAAGGCCAGCCTAACCTTGGCAAAGCTCCAGGGAATCACAAGAAGGATTTTATTCCCACTGGTAAGTTAGTGCCCTCCCTAGGCCCATGTAAGTGGGGCACCGGTTAAGCCCCTGAGAGCACCAAGGGAAGATGTCCTCAGGACACATGCTGAGGCTCTGAGTTCGGATGCCCCACACTGGAAGACTCTTCAGGATCATTGGGGGCAAGGCTGGGCGGTAACATGGAAAATATTCCTTCTAAAGAAAACATTCTTTAGAAGAGGAGAATTTCCAGCAATTCTTTTCAACATGGCAGTTGTTACACCATTGCCACAGATAAAAAGACATTAGAGGAAGCCATGTGAAAGCGAGACCTAGAGACACCAAGAGAACGTAGTCAAGGAAAGGTTTTTTTCTTCACTCTACCCTCACTGCTGATACACATCACAAGATCAGCCCTACCCCGATTGTTAGACCCTGGGACAATCTAGTTCCAGTCTGCATCTTCCTGCACTGCCAAACTTGGAGTAGGGAGGCTATTTTACCAGAGGAGGAGGCAGTTTCTTATTCCTGTGATAGTTTGGCAACATCGAGCACAAAGCTAACCTCTGTACCTCCTCCCCTCAAAGTTGGGCTGCCAGATTTAAGAAAAAATGAAAACAGTACATCGGTTACATTTGAATTTCAGATAAATAATTTTTAGCATATATATGCCCCAAATATCAAGTAGGGCATGTTTATATTAATTAGAATTTGTAGTTTATCTGAAATTCAAATTTAATGGGTGAGCCCTTTGGAAAACTTACCTCTAAGAGTGTGGCCAGAAAGCTACAGGGAAAACCCAGCGATAGCGAGATGGACTCTAGAATTCCCCCGAAGCCTTCACTGTATCACTGTACCTCAGCTCTGAGCAGCAGACTCAACACCTTGGAGAAACTCTTGGAAGCCACTACAGATAGAATATTGGACATTCCATCAGCTGCACAAAAGCTACTACCTACGTGGAGAAATCCAGTTCAGACCAACAAATGTAGGAAATCGGCATGCTTATCCATGTTTATCAAAGCAACAGCAACGTAGATGCATGCAGTATCTTCACTCTCAACTGCTTTACAAGCTTTCATCTCCACTCAGAGCACTGCAGTGGCAAGCAAATGTTATTACTATTTTCTGAGAAGGAGGTAATTAAAGAGACAAAGGATGAATGAAGGTGGTACGCTCAATAATTGGCACAGCTGACACCCAAACTCAGACCTCCTATTCTTTATGTGCCAACTCTGAACTCACCAGTCCAGCATTCACAGCTTTTACTCCAAGGCATGACCACCCATGTCTAACAAATGTCTCTGTGAACTGCCATCACTTGCTAGATTCCTAGCTACATGCTCTTAATTCAGAGGAAAATATGAACATCATATGTACAATATAAAATGTATGAACCATTTCTTCTTCAAAGTCCAACCTGAAACTACAGGGAGGGTGGGGATTCTGGGGGATCTAGGAGTGAGAGGGTGTTCAAAGCATCTGGCTGAATTTCTAGAATTTTTTTTTTTTTTAATTTGGAGCAAAGACAGTGAAAGAAAAAATAAAAAACGGCTCCTCAGGTGGAATGAGTGCCAAACACTTGCGGTACACAACCTGTAAACCTTAAAGAGAAACGCTAAGGCCTCTGAGACTCCATCATCCTGGTCAATAGGTTAGTCCCGCTTCCAAAACTCTAGAACTCTAGATCCACATCTTAGAAGAAAGCAACTGCTGGGGAACTGGTCTAGAGGATTACATCTGAGGAAGGACACACTCTCCCAGGTAGACCCAAAGACCAGTCAGGCAAGTAAGCTAAGCAAAAAGCCCTGGCACTGTCTCCCAGAGGCTCCTTTCTGCATGGGGAGGCAAAGGCACAGTGGTTAGAAAGGTGGGCTTTAGCATCACACAGAAGTTTATGACTAAGCTCTATTTCTTGCTATCTATCCAGTTGTGGGCACGGAACTAAATCTGAACCTCAGTTTCCTCAGGTATAAAATGGAATAGGGTTAAGGACCTATGTCACGGGTTTGTTTTGAAGATTTAAAAAAATAATGCCTACAGCCATACCACCTGAACGTGCCCAATCCCATTTGATCTCAGAAGCTAAGCAGGTTCGGGCCTGGTTAGTACTTGGATGGGAGACAACCTAGGAATACCAGGTGCTGTAGGCATTAAAAAAAGAAAGAAAGAAAGACAATGCATGTAAAGTACTTAGCATGGTGCCCGACACACAGTAATGCCTCAGTAAAATATTTTTAAAAGCTGTGATTAAACCTAAAAATCGTTTCCTTGCTGTCAAAGTGCCTGGCTCCAACTCCAATTCTCTACCATGGAAATTAGACTTGCGGTTCTCTGAAATGAGTGAAAACATCCAGATGAGTTTAACTCCCTCTCACACGGATAATCCTAGGCCTTTGAGAAAAATGTTAATAAATTCTGTCTACACACAACAGTCAAATGCTTTCTAGTTTAGTGATGGTTCAACTTAAATGGTGGTTTACTTCCACCCCTTTCTCTCCCTCCATTCCTTCTGGGACTCCCATTATCCATGTTATATGCTTGATGGTTTCCCAAAGGTCTCTGAGGTTTTGCTCATTTTTCTTCATTCTTTTTTCTTTCTGTTCTTCAGACAGGATAATTGCATCTGACCTATCTTAAAGTTTGCTGATTCTTTCTTCTGCCCGCTCAAAGCTGACGTTGAGCCTCCTGGTGAATTCTTCATTTCAGTTATATTTTCAACTTCAGAATTTCTATTCTTTAGACATGGTTTCCTTTTCCTAGTTGATTTACAATTTTTTTTATAATAGTTGATTTACAATTTTTGTCTATTGCGTCCAACATCTGGGCTTCCTCAGGAACAGTTTCTATTAACTGCTTTGTTTCCCTGTGTATGGTCCATACCTTCCCATTTCTTTGCACGTCTGTAATTTTTTGTTGAAACTGGACATTTTAAATACTATGTCAACACTGGAAATGAGACCCCTCCCTCCCCACACTCCGTACCTAGAATTCGTTGCCGTTGCTATTATTGTTTAGTGACTTTCCTGGACTAATTTTAGAAAATCTGTATTCTTTGTCATGTGCAGCTACTGAAGTTTCTGCTCCATTAGCTTAGCGGTAAGCTAATGATTAGACAGAGATTTCCAATAAGTCTCCAACCTTTGCCAAAGACCTCCTCTGTGTGTGTGTGTTTTGGGACTTTCTCTCAGAGATCCAGCAGGCAGGTGACAACTCTGCCTTAATCTTCACTTCCTGCTTGCACAGAGCCCCAAGGTCAGCCTGAGGTGAGAGGGTAGGGCTTGCTCAGGTCTTTCTTGGGTATGTGCACAGCTTTCGGAGTGTTTCAAAGCCTCCATGGACATCTCAGTTTCCAGATATTTTTTCAAGATTTTCAGCCAGCCTCTTGTTCACCCCAACTGGTATTGCTACCTCAGGCAGCTGTGATGTTGAAGGACTATTTTCAATAAATGCTCTAGAAATAGAGCTTTCCCACTGAGCAAGCTGAGTCAGGTCAAATAAAAGCAAGTCTTCTGAATGGGGGCATTTCCAGGGATCTGCCAGACAGCTCAAATAGTGACCTAGTGATGGGACTTTTAGGGAACTCCAAACTATTCTGCCCTCTCCAGTGTCTGTGAGGCTGCTAGCTGTCAAGGCTACCACAGATCCTGGAAGAAGGGGATCAGAGTAGGGCAAGTTAAAACACAAAGCTCATTATTCTTACCATTATTAAGCCATTTCTTGAATAAATGTCTCTTAGATTGTTGCCAGCCTTTGGTTAAGAGCTCTGAAGAAATTAATTTTGTCAATGCTTGCCAATATTCTTGTTGCTTTCATGGAAGAACAGATTATCTAAGGTCCTGACTACACCATTTATTTCCTGGGTTATCATTTAATGAAGTAAATAAGGAACAGTGTTCAGAAGTACAGGATTAAAACAACACTGCCAGATCGAAGACCATATAAGCAACCAGCCATACAAGGGGAAAAAGGAGTTGCTTTGCTCACACAACATGCCCAGAGCTGAGCCCTCAATGACCAGAAACAACACTGTTACTGGTATATTGTTTTTGTTCCTTGCTTTCATGGATCAGTGACGTGACCCTGCCATTGATAGCCTCCAGCCCTGGAAACTACAACCTCTAGAATGGGATCATTGCACAGGTATCACCACCATCACCATTTTCATTCATAGAAAAAAATTTATTATGCACTCATCTAGCCTAGAATCCCAAGGTAGGCCTCAAATACCATGTTGTCAGATCCAATATGATGGTCAAAAGTTAATGCCCTCACGATGTTTAACTCTAGGGAAAAAGTTCTTGGAATTATGGAATTCTGAGTCTGGAAGGGACCCCAAAGGTCATCTGGCTTCACTATCCATCTATATAGTCTAATATGCCCCACAATGGCCTCCCACTAAGTGGCTGGTCCCCTCTACACTTGAATGCAGTTAAAAGCAGTAACAGGCAACTCATAACTTCATTAGTTGAACATCTTAAATATTGGAAATGTTGTCTTTATACTGTGGATGAATGCAGAGACATATTCAGAACTGAGAAGCTAGAGAGAATGAAGAAACCTTGAAGACTAATCTGGTTATCTAGAATTATTCCAGATGAGAGGTCACTTAGATACTGTGTGTGCCTGAAAAACTTAGGTGTGCCTCTCTACTCATGGATGATACCTCTTATCTAATACCTAAGCACATAAATACTTTGAGATAAAGGACATTGATAAGCCTAAAATGAAACTATGGCACAATTCTAAAGCACATAAATACTTTGAGATAAAGGACATTGATAAGCCTAAAATGAAACTATGGCACAATTCTAAAGATGTCTAAAGACATCTACATTCTTGATGACTGTTCAGGCCTGAACAGTCATCAAGAATGTAGGTGCTGGAGTTAGACAAACCTGCATTTGGATCCTGGCTCTGCCACTTAAAAAGCTGTGTGATTTGAGCTAGTTACCCAATCTCTCTGAGTTTCTGTTTCCTCATCTATTAAATAGGGATAATTATAGAACCACCTAACATGAGTGTGATGGAAGTTAAATATAAGCATATGTGAAAAAGTCTTGGCACATAGTAAATGTTATTGTTGTTATAAAACATATAATTTGTTGAACCTATCAAAAACACAAAGTTAGAGCCAACTGGGGTTTCACCAAAAATAAGTCATGTCAAACCAATCTTATTTCTTATTAAAGTCAAGAGTCAACAACTGTATAACATGCAGTTATACAGTTTATTTCTTTTTATATGATATAAAAAGTCAAGAGTCAACAACTCTATAACATGCAGTTATACAGTTTATTTCTTTTTATATCATATAAACTAACTGGTGGATTAAATGGTCAAATGTAGGATGGATAGCAGTGCAGTTGGGTGTATCTCTTTAATGGAACGTCATGAGGTTTGTCCTTACCCTGGCTGGTCAAACCTTCTAATTAAAGGTTGGAAAGTGATACAGAAAACACCATGCAGGGAAGGCAAGCCAATACACCAGCATAAAGATTCAAATTTATCTTACCGAAAGCCAAGAAAATGAAATGAAAGAGGGATGTTGTCTTGCATTCAGGTTAAAAACAAAAAACAAAAAACAAAAAGACGTCGTCAATGTTATAAGATGAAGAAAGATTGGTTGAGGAGCGGTTTATATGAAAAGACTCATGTATGCATGTGTGCATTCATTCATTCATTCAATATACACTCTAGGCCAGCCACCATTGAGGAACTATAAAGATGAAAAGACATAAATCTCTGCTCTCAAGGAGTTCACAGTCTAGTGAGAAGACAGGCCTGGAAATGGAACAGCACAGTAAGAGAGGAAAGGTTACCTAATACTGCTTTACAGCAATGATACTGAGATGAGACTTGAAGGATTAGCAGGCATTTGCCACATAACTTGACATGGAAAGGAATGGTTTTCTAGGTGGACTTTACAAAACACGTAAAGCCCCCGAGACACAGTTGATTCTTCTAGCTGACCCTAAATAATTACTTTACATGCACATTTGAGATTTGAAAAGAGTAAGACATACAGACACATTACACCTCTCGTCTCACATTCCAAGTTCTGTAGATGTGTGGACACATCTGTACCTTACCATAGGTGATGACAAGCAGCACGAAGTTGAGGTTTTTGAAGAGCCGGATGATGGAACTTAAGTATGAAGCATCAGGGGATGACAAGGCATAGCTCAGGGACTGGGCTCTGCTGGGGGGATGTTTAGGCTTCTCCTTGAATACTGGAAGGAAAGAAACAGACAGATCACTGAACATCCCTGTCATCCCACCCCAGGAGAACTGACACATGACAATAGCTGACTCCATCACCATTTCCTAATATTCAAAAGAAAATATTAATTCTTCAATTAAATCCTTTACAGGTTCCTCTCTTGAAGCCGCTTTCCATTGTCTGTGGCTGGCTGAATGAATGGTCTATTGATTACTTTTTCTTAATGGTCTCTGGACAGCTGCAATCCTTGGGCCTTCTAGGCAGTGTTCAAGGATCGAGGAGTCCCATTATAACCAGCAACAACATACCACAAAGCACTGAAAAAACACAACAGTAACACATGGTAGACAGGAAGTGAGAGCTGAGGCTTTGAGATTAGGGAGCCCAGTTAGTGACTTAGCATCAGATCTCCTCCCAAAGGGAAAAGGATTGTATTGTCCATGCTTAGCACATGGCACATGGCAGTCAATAAATATTCCTTGAGTAAATAAAAGGACTTCTTCTATTGGAAAAATAGGAGTCCAGTCCTAGTTTCTCCAAGTCTGAACCAGATATCTGCCTCACAAAGGGACAAGAGTATTTACATGTTCTACTGTAGGAGTGGCTACTCTGATATGAAGAGCTAGGGAGGGACTGTGGGAAAACTATTCATTTTATATTCTATTTTCAATACAACTGGTACAATCAATTTAACTGCACTGATGCTATTCAGTTATCTGGGGAGAAGATCAGATTAGCCAGTTCTTTTGACTAAACTAGTCCCCAGTTGGATCTAAAGCAAGCACCACATGGCCTCCCCCACACTACAGGAGAACATTCCTGCTCCATTTAGAAGTAGTTCTAGAAATGAGATTTAATGTACTAAAGATCAAAGTCGCCCCTCCCTTCCTCTCCCTACCACCAAAAATCCTTCAGCCCTGACTTCAGAGGCCTGCTTCTTTCTGCTCCAGAAGTAATCCTGGGTAATCTCCTCCTGGATAACTTCCTGCTCTTGGGAACCTCTCATTCATTGTCTTGACTATTCACCTTCCCTTCCATCAGGGAAAAGAAAGCAAGGCAAGTGACTATTTACCCCAGCAACGGCAGGTTCTTGCTCAAGGATTTGGCAACCGCAAAGCAGAATTCAGATAAGATCTTTCGGTTCTTTACTCAATGAACTACTATCTGTGCTTGATAATAAAATACCAAAATGTAGAAATGTCCTAGCTCCCGGATTTCAACTACAAAGAAAAAGGACTTCAGCTGACACAACACAAGAATTTGGAGCTGGGCACATTACAATTTGAATTAAAGTCTGGCTGAGTAAGAAGGTCCCTGGCTGGATTGTTCTCCCTGCTCTCATCCACAGCTTGACAGCTTCTCACCTTTCCAAAGGTGAGTGAAGGAACACCAAATCTACTGTGCAAGATATCTGGCCAGCTTTCAGAAGCCATCAGGCAGTCCGTTCTCAGCTTAGACCCCGGAGATGGAATGACACAGTGAGAACAGTTGAATGAGGTACACAATTATAAAACTGTTTGACTTTGGAGGTGAGGCCAGAAGGAAGGAATGAAACCTTTAACATGTGAGTGGAACTTTCAGATATTAGGAAGAAAACTGGTTAACCTTTAGACAGGTGACTAACTGAAAATGAAAACCTCTACTCTGCTGTTTCTGAATTTATCACAGCCCAATGTACTATTACTCAGATGATAAAAGAGGATATAAAATTATATTATCCACCAACTCTATGATAATGGATGGTAGTTAGACTTATGGTGGTAATCACTTTAAAGTGTATACAGATGTTGAATTAGAATGCTGTACACCCAAAACTTATATAAGAATTTTTTTAAAATTATATTAACCAAATATCTCAATTATTAAATGTACATGCACATAAAATTAACAGTAGTTATTTAAGGTTGGTAGTTGGGATTAACTCACACAAGGCTAAATTAGCAGTCATCCTTTTCTTTATGCTTTTTTATATTTTCTAATTTTTCCACAATGAGCATATAATTTGAAAGCATTAAAAAATGTGGTACCCAGGTATGCTCAGGTCAATCTATGAGGTTATTAGTGTTTGTGGGTTAATTCTGTTTTGTTTTATTCCAGAAATTTATAGTATGGCATTAGGTAAGTTTAGGCTTAAATTTAATCTCCAGCACTTACTAGCTATTTAACTCTGAATAATTTTTTTAATTCCCCTAAGGCTCATCTTCCTCTTTGTTAAATGGGACTGATAATGGTACCTTCACTCACGAGGCTGTTGATTACATGAGATCAGGCATGCATAGCACAGTGCCTGTGATATTATAAGTGCTCATGGGGTTTCTTCAAAGAGATCATCAGCGAGCCCATTAATTCCGGTGAGGTCATATTGCGGAACTGTTTAATTACAAATAAACCTTTTACTGAGGTGCTAACAAAGCACACTAGACAAGCTAGCACTGTGCTGGGGGCAACTGCTCAATCTAAAGCATTTGAAGACTATTAGAAGCCTGGCTTCCAGTTTATGTAAATGTCCACAGTATTCTAGGGCCATGTTCAAGGGCTCCATCAAAGCCAGCAGAACTTTCCTGTCTCCCCACCCGCCAGCAGTCTACTAAGGAACTTACCGATGATGACAAGGATGAAAAGCAGAGTGGCCACACCTCCTATTATGTAGAACATGATACTGATATGGTAGGCAAGCTTGTCCTGGTCATTGGTATTGGGCACCAAAACAGGAGGGACCAAGAACCCAATTGCAATTCCAAGCTATAGAAGACAGAAAGTCATCATAGTCACCAATGGCCAAGAGGTGACAGCACACATTTAAAGAGACTCCTAACAAGAAACATAATCCCAGTCTTTCTTAAAGCCCAAATAGGAACTGTTTCCTCCCTCAGGACACCAGGGAGAGCTTTCTTTTCATTGACAACTTAACCCGCACACACCCCTGACCACCCTCACCATCAATACCTATTGAAAAAAATCATAGTTGGGGCTCTCGACGCAGGCTGGGTCTTCTCTGGTTGCAAACTAATGAGCAATGGCTCCTATACTCCCATCTACGGTAGAGTAAAACAATGTTGACTTTTTCCTGTGTCACTTAAACTCTTGGTTGCACTGAATCTGTTAACTGGTAGCTCAAAGATCAGCTGGGGGAAATTTTTACACCTATAACCCCAAGAACTTGCATTCAGTAAGACATGGAAGCCTAAAGTTGTTGCCACATTTACGAACATGAAAGCTTAAGTTCATTGCGTAAATAACTTAGCAATTGACAAAGCATCAGTAGTGTGAAGTCATATGCAACTGCATACATTTAGACACACAGGACATGGGCACATGCAAACTGGCTACACACACACACACACACACACACACACACACACAAAATTAAAACATCTCATACCTGCCTTAGAGTTCAAACTCAAGTGACCTGACAGATAATGTGACTTAGGTATTTCTGAGGTCAGAAATGCCTTGAATCAGTAATGACAAGCTGTGACAAAACTCCCAAACCCCCTCTGCCACACATAATACCAAAGCAGAAATTAAAAAATAGTCTGAGAACTCGGGCAAGTTTCAAATTCAAAGAGTGAAGGCAGATAAGTCCTTTGTCCTAAGGTCTCACTTTTCCTTTATTGTGCATGAAAGAAAATGCAGGTAGAGAACCAAGTTGCTTTCATTCCACACTATAACACCATTCATCAGCTGCCAATCGGCTGACCATATTGATTGGTTTTCCAGCCTGTCAATTATAGCCACTCAGGATGGACACTAGGGATTCTCAGCTCTGAAATATTCACAAAAGTCATCATCAATAGGCTCTGTGTAGGGTTCTTCCAATGTATGCCAATATATAATCAATAAATCAAACATCATTAAAGCATCTACTATGTGAAAAATATTCTGCTTGATATTTTAGGAGATACCAAGATGTATATGGCCAGGGTCCTGCCTCCAAGGAGCTTTATAATCTAGTGGTGACGGTGGGGGGATTTAAAACAAAGAGAAAAGATAATACGAATGGTGATATTTGTGTGTTGAAATTATAGAATGTTATGGTTTAAAAGTTCCTTTGTCATTCTCTATGACAACTTGATTATTAGAGGGCCACAGGGAGGCTAAGTGAGGTTAAGCTCTAGAGGTTAAATGACTTGTACGGGGTCATATAAAGTTCCAGCAGAGTTCAGATGAGAAAAGAGATCTCTTGGCTTCTCAGGCCAGCACCTCCTCCATTGGGCCTGGCAGTGCCGTCCTGGGCTAAGAGCCTTGAGAAAAGCCTAAGTGAGCAGGCTTCTCCAGAAGAGAAGATATTTTATGGCCTTAGAGCTTTATCTGATCCTTGGTCACACTGATTTGTCGGAGTTGAGTACGGCTTCTTAACAGCAGATCTTCAAGACTTTGAAGATAAAAACCAGCCACAGACAGAGGGGCAAATGCAGCCTTCATAGCTGGGAACCTGGGCTCACTGCAGATCTTATCTGGCCTCCTAAGTGTCTGAGAGTTGGAGATCTCAAAGTTAAATAGAATCCTGAAGGGTCCCTTTTACAAGAATGAGGGAAGTTATCAGACACCATCCAAGGCTCCGTGATTCTTTCATTCACAAAAGGACCCTGATATAGGATCACCTAATCCCCAGTAATCTTTTGCCTCGAGAAATAAAGATGGAGAGGCAGACTGAGAGACTCGATTTTCATTTTCTATTTTATTTTTGCTCTTTCTGCAAACTCAAAGAGTGATATCTAAAAACTGCTGCAACATCAGTGGTCATGAGCACTTTCAGAGCAAATGTCACAATTAAAAACACATCTTTGCTGCCTGAGGGCTTTGGGTAACAGGAAGAAGCCATACTTTGTGTAATGTATCACCTGGCCCATGCATTTGGCAGAGCAAAAATGAACCCAGAAAACCACAAGACTGCATCTGGGGTAAGAATTCTCACATTTAACCCACTACACAAACAACACATGTATTCTATCCGCTCTGAGAGCCACAGAACCACTGTCCTCATCTCCATCCACAATGGGTATGCGATGAAGCCCAGAGTCACGGCTGAATCAGAACCGTGGCACAAAGCTGCCCTCCCAAGTGTCATCTGGTCATGAATACTCCTAGACTATCAAGGGAGGACCCTGGGACTTCCACAAAAGAAAGTAATCTCTACGTCAACACCATGGTGAAGGCTTTGGTCCTAATGGAACAGGGACAGAAACATTGGTCCCTGTCTGCGCCCTTTGCTAAGACCCCAGGCACCCTATCCTCCTGACGCAGGCCATTGGCAAGGTGGACCCTGACCTTCTTGGTAGGAGGCAACCACCTCAGCAAATAGGTTCTCACCCACTCAACCTCATTCCTCCTCTGCCCATTCCTTCCCCAGGCATTTCTGCTATTCAGAGAAAGGTGAGCCCACTCTCAGCCCCTATTGCCTCATTCTTTTCCCCTGGACAAGGTCGCCAGGTCAGAGTTGGGCATGTTCTCTCAGATCTCAGGGCTCCTAGGAACTGGCTCCCTGGCACTATGGGTCAAAAATGTCCTCTTATTGGGTCAGCAGCATTCCTGCAGTAGAGTCCCTCAGCTTGAAGGCTTATTTCAAACTTGGTCTCCCTAGGACCATCTCGAGAGCTCACACCCGCGTTGTTCATTTTAAAACGAACCCCTCTCCTTTCTTCCTTCCACCTCAATATTCTTCAGAGACATCATCACTCTGATACAGTGGTTAAGGGCTCAGGCTTTAGGATCAGAATGACCTGAGTTCAAATCCCAGCTCTAGCAGTTACTAGATGTCTAACCTTGGCACAGGTTCATTCACCTCTTTGTGCCTGTTTCCTAATCCACAAAAGGAAGATGATATTCGTTACACTATCCAGCTCACAGGGTCATCCTGAGGACCAAATGAGTTAGTTTGAATGGACTGTTGTTCAGCAGAATGCTTTACATGGAGGCGGCACTCACTACCCATCTGCAAGCCTGGCTCTTCCCCTCATACACTCTCACACAGCCATGGGGACAGGAAGGAGAGGAGAAGCCAGCGGGACTCACGAAGACACGCTTGGTTAACTTACAGTAGTCACACGATCCACCCTCCCCTAGTTCTCTTCCTCTTCCTTCTCAGGCTGCTCCTCTACGCTCTTTCTCAGTTCTCAGTTCCCCCTGACTCTGCCCTCTCACATCCAATCCACCCTGTCCCAGGCCTTCCCAAACCTTCCTTGGAAGCCCACTTTGAATCTGCCCCCTCCCCTTCACGCAACAGCGATCTCTCCTCTACTGCCCTGCATAATGTATTCAAGTGCATGGTCCTCAGTGCTGCACAGAGGGAGGACGAAAATCCAAACACCTTAGCCTGCCGTTCTTGCCTTTCTTCATCTAGTTTTAAGCGACCTTTCCAGTTCCATCTCTGCTGTTTCGCTCTATGTCCACAGTACTCCAGCCAGGTTGGACGATTTACAGTTCCAACATTGTCATCATCTAGTCTCTACCTCTATCCAGGCAATTTCCTTGCTGGAAAAGGTCTCCCTCTTTCAATCTTTCAAAGCCCATCTCAAAGTCAGTTCCGTCACTGGCTTTCCTCAATTATTCTAGCAGGTGTGATCTCCTTGTCCTTCGGTTTTCAGTTATTTTTCTGATACTAGTCTGATGCCTGGTAAACAGAACAAGGGCTTACTCAATAAATGGGTGTTGAATGAATGGGCTGCAGTTAACTGGCATGTCAGAAAAACATCACTTCCAGGTAAACCTCGAGCCCAGACCCACACAAAGAGTTGCCTTGGAAATTTAAATCTAGACAAGGCTCTCAGAGAAAGTTTGCTATTTTAAAAAGCATAGTTTAAGTTCCTTTTAAAATCAGTACCAGATAAAAGATAAATTGGGGTTCGATTAGGATTTCCGCACACTTAAATCCCATCAACCCATATAAGCAATCTTAAAGCACACGGTATGATGCCATTCCCCCCAAGGGTATTTTTATATGATGAGTGACTAGGTACATGTGTGTATCTACACACCTCTGTGTATATGAGCGATGGTCTTACTAAAGGTCAATCTGAAGCTAAGGTTCACACAGGACCACCGTTGAGAAAAAATTAAGCTACGTAGACAAATGCAGGAAAATGTTAGCATATAAAGGGTCATTTAAGTCCATACAGAATTTATGGGTACTAAAATGTGCTTAAAAATACAGTATACCTAATTTCCATTCCATACAAAAACATGCCCACATACTGCTGGGACTGCATGGCTTAACACTGGTGTCTCAGGCATGAACAGCACAGCCACCGGCAGGGAGGCCACCACTGAAGCTTCATCTCCCAGGACCATGTCCACATGGAGGATTATGTACAATACTTGTAAGTGACTTCACACTCACCGCCCGCCCCCAATGTGTGGCACTTAAACACCACAAAGACGGTGTTACTGAGGCACGCTTACACACTCCGATACATTGTTCTCATCCTGTAAATACCTCTTTCTCACTCTCTTTCCTTGGTGTCAGGTAGCCATTTGCTTACACCCACAGTGAGTAACTAATCTGGGCAAAACGATGCATAGAGGCTCCCGGATTCCAAATGTAAGGGACTAGGTCAGAATGACAGCACTCTGCAGGAAAGCCACTTTTGGACCTATGGAGGAGGCTCAAGCGGGTGGTCCTGGGGCTGAGTCTGTGGATACCCCAGAAAGAAATGAGGAGAACAAGGCGGCTGCTAGGACACTGAAACACTGAAGCTGAACAACAGTTTAATCATGAAAAACAAGCCCCCGGCCAAGTAGGAACACCAGGCAGCTCCTAGACAAATGTCATGGTAAGCAATAATGTGCATGCAAAACCCACTCATATGACAGTATTTTTGAAATCCCCAAATCCAGGCCCTTGGCTTCTTTTGAAAAGGCCAACTCAGGATTAAGGAGGTAGCAGAACTTTAGGGACAAAAACAATCCCACTGATTTGGGGAGAAATGACTCATGAAAGAGGTTTATGGATTTAAAAGGCTAAGCTTCGATCTCTAAGAACTTAGGGAGCAGGGTCACAGCTGGTCAACTCTAGACTTCCTCCCCAGGCACAGAATTTGTCTTCAAATGTGTGGTTATGCTGGCGGCTTATACTACCTTGACACTCTTGGATTTCCTCAGTCCTTTGGGAGTGTGTGTGTGGCGGGTGGCGGGGAGAGGTTAGGAAAATACAGGAAGCAGCAGCTACTGAAATTAGGTAGCCTACATGATTCCATTTGATTCCTAGGGAAGGTAAGAATACTAATAACAGCTGATACATTGTGCCCACCATGCCATAGGCACCATCCTAAGCACTGTTATGCACTATATATACACACATAGTCTTTTAATCTCTATTTTAAAAATTGAGGAAACTGTCATTTAAGTAGCTTGTCCAAAGTCATATAACAGTAAATGATAAGGCTAGACTTTAAGCTCAGGCAACCTGTATTAGAGTCTGTACTCTTAGCCATTAGGCTAAATGCTCAGGTCTTTATCCAAACTAGAAGGAAGAAAACTAATACATAATGAGCACTACTTTGTGTTAGACAGAGTGCTAAACGATTTTTCACAGGCTATTCCATTTAATCCCTCATAACAACCCCCTAAAGTTGACATCATTATTTCTGGTTTGGTTTTTATAGATGAGAAAACATCTGTAATTTGCCCAAGGTCACCCAGTTTCTAACGACAGAACCGAGATTCAAGCCCATGATGTCTGACTTCAAATCCCTTGAACAGGGTAAATGTCATAGAAGTCACTGCCCTCAAAGATTTGACAAGTCTTCCAGTCTTATACGTACAATTCTGTAATTCAAGCACCTCCCCTGTGTCTACTTGTTGGAGGAAGCAATGGTGAGAGGTGTCTCCAGCCATAGTCTGTTTTTGCTTAGCACTTAGTTACATCCAATGGGATTTCTTGTTCTTACATAATGCTAAGTTTGGGCTTTTTTCCATGTAGGGTGTTGTCCCTCCAACTAGATTGTTAGCACCTCGGGGACAATGACTAACATTTCCTTGTGTGACATCTTCCCACATAGTGCCCAGCACAATGCCAAGAACAGAGATGACGCTTGGGAAATGTCTTCTGAATAAAGAGATGACCCTCAGAAGTTCAAACCTAACTCAAGTATTTCCAGTCTCCTCCGCAGCAAACAAGTTGGGCACAGTAGCAGTTTGCTGTATTACAAGAGTTTACCAACAAAAGAAAGCAGATACAAGGTGGAATGACACAGGGAAGGCCTCAAATTTGGGGCTTCCCAAGATCAGACATAGAGTCTGATCAGACAGGCTGATCAACTTCTCGCCCTCAAACCTATTCTCAGTTTTGAAAGCAGCACCATCAGATCTGGCCCTATAATTTAGGGAGTTACTCAGAGACCTACTTACACAAAAATATCTCCCAACGTCCTGCTCCAAAGTCACCTCCCTTCCTCCTTGGCCTGACATTTCTATCATTAGTCACTCCATAAGTGATTGCCTGACAGTCTGATCTCTCTTCTCCTAAGTGTTTATTGAACACCTACTGATATTAAGCACCACACTAAAAATTAAGGTAGGAGACAACAGATGCAAAACAAAGCTCACATAGCCAAGTTTATAAGCTATCTAATATACCTCAGTCTTGACCTACAGCCTTGGTGCTGGGTTTCCTCCTCATCTTTGGGGAGTGCAAGGTAGCTGAAGAGCAGAGGTACCCTAGGCTGTAAACAGAGAAGATGCTACATTTAGGGGAGGGGTCTGATTTCTACGGGAAATTCTTTTTTTTATTAAGAATGAAAAGAAATGCTGACGAAGGGCTTTATTCATTTTTTAGCTGAGCCTCATACTTGTGCCTACTTTCAATCATCAACTCACGAGGCTCCTGTTGCACACACTACTCCTTTTAAGGGTAAAGGTTCCTTCTGAACTTGTCTTCATGTTGACATCTGCAAAGGGTAACTAGGTTCACGAGAGCAGATGTGAATCCTCCTCTGCCCCCGCTTTCACTGAGAGCCCAAGTCACTGCTGGCCTCACCACTCAAAGGTCCCTCTGCTGTCAGTGCTGGCGGCCAATGACCACAGGCTCAAAGAATCTCCCCAATGACTCAGCCAGGAAAGAGGAAGTTCTCCAAGCTTTCCATTTTTGAAGTAGGCAACATGCAAAGACCCATTTAAATGCTTGGCTACTTCCCATGGACTCTGTCCCAGACACCTATAGCAGCCAACAAACAGATCCTAGTGCCCTGCTCAACCTTACTACTCCCTAACTTTGGACAAATGATGGTAAAACAGCCCAAAGCGGAAGAAGCACTGTCTCCCTTTTCTGCAATGTCAATATGTTGTCATTCCTAAAAGTAGTTCATGTGACAATAAATGTTTCTAACTTCCCAAATTTTCTTGCAAGTCTGGTCGGACTTTCTTGGTAACAGCCCTCCCCTTCCAATTTTCAGAAGTGGAACTCAGACCCAGGCAATTACTCGTGGGCAGCCTCTGGAAGAGCTGTTGCTTTATAAGCTGCCATGAGCCAGATCCAGTTCCTCTTAGTTTAGGGTGTGTCTCCAAAAACAGACAGGGTGAGCCCCATGTAGCTTTTTCTTAAGATGCCAACTTCATAAGTTAACTAACCCTGCCTCGTGATCCCAGAGAAATGAGGCAAGAAAAAGAAATCTAAACTTTGCACCAGGAAAACTATTAGTCACCCATACCTAACACCACTTCAAGAAAGCAGCACCATCAGATCTGGCCCTATAATTTAGGGAGTTACTCAGAGACTTACTTACACAAAAATATCTCCCAATGTCCTGCTCCAAAGTCACCTCCCTTCATCCTTGGCCTGACATTTCTATTATTAGTCACTCCATAAATGACTGCCTGCCAGTCTGATCTCTCTTCTCTTAAACATGAACTCAGGGACCTTTTCTTTCCTCTTCACCATTACATCCTCAGAGCTCAGAATGTTGACTGTCACAGAATAGATACTCAATAAATATTTGTTCAATAAACAAATAAAGGTTATAGTACATTGTCTCAAAACAAAAAACCAAAAACAAAAAACAAAAAACAAAAAAACCCATAGCTCCCAAAAAATGACTGTAAAGGTAAGAGGGCTGAGCCTATCAGTGGAGGGTGTGGCTACTGATCTAAGGCTGGATCATGAGATAGGCAGGCCAAGGGGATGACGGCCTTCGTCCATGGACTCTCATTTGTCACATCACCTGCTGTCAACTGCGAAGACACAGGGAGGCTGGTTGGAGGAGATGTAATCCAGGGCAAGTAGTTAAAAGAAAGACAATGACTGGATGGTCAAGGGCCTTTATAGGTTATTTGCAAAGGACAGAGATTTGGCCCAGGGTGGGGAAACCCTAGTAAACATCACGGATTTTGTGGAGTGGCATGAGAATTCAGGGCTAGTCATTCCTGGGGCAGGTAACGGGGTAACCTCTTCTGTACGGAGAGACAGAGGAACTCTGCAGAGAGAAAACGCAACATCTACACAAAATTGGCCAAGCCCCACCAGCCCCCATTTGTTACCGTTGATCACTGCCACTCGTGTAAGTAAGGCCAGGACCACCAGGCCCTTGGGAGAACACTTCTCATTCCCAGGCCCTATCTCCTGATGGTGGGGGCTGAATCAGTTCTATGCTCTGCCATCATCTCCATTGTCCTACATGAAGAGAGGGGCCATCCTAGGCACATATAGACTGACAAGCTGCTTCGTGCCAACGCTTGGCAAAAGGCCCTTCTAGGAATTGAAAGGAATCAGGATGTTCTGCAGGAGTCTTAGAGCTACAGGATGGTTCAGCTCAAAAGGACTAAATCAGTCAGGGCGGTCTGGAACCCAAAAGCTCTGGGAGAGGCTCTTAAAGCCAGAATGGCCAGAGCTCATTCTGAAACAAAGAGCTAACTATAAAGGTAAGAATGCCGAGCCTTGTAGACAGAGGGTGTAGTCCCTAATCCAAGTGCCCTCCAAGGCTGCACTCCATGAGATAGACAGAACATGATTTGTGTACAGAGAAGCTCTTTTATTCTCTGAGGGTCATGGGGCAAGTCCAGAGTTTTTTTAAGGGTACATAAAAGCTAAAATTTGCACAATATTCCAGCTCTCAAGGCACAGCACAACCTGCATATAATCTGAGCCTCAAAACCTTACCCAGTGAGTTAATTGCAGGATGCCCAGAGTACAGATGAGGCAACAGAGCCCTAATGAAGAAGGGCCCCTGTTGGGACCCCCACAGTAGAGGCCTCATAGAGTCCCCAGCCTCACCTTTCCTTACCCTATAGCTTAACAATAGATTGTCCCCTGCCATAGAAAGTTGCCCTGAAACTTATGATTAATGCCCTTATGTTGACTGATCACAATCCTTCTGGTCTAGCATTCTTCCCAAACTACTCCTATCTTTGTTCTTGGGTTGCTAACGCCACTGGAGGACCACGTTGTCAGAGAAACGGCCCCGTGAAGCACAACAGACACCCCTCCCATCCCCTGGAACCGTCACGCAGCCTCTGAAATAATGCCCAGATTTTCCCTTAAATACCCTGAGCCGGACTGAGAAAGTAAGGCAGTTTTTGAAGGTGTTAACCTGCTGCCTTCTCAGATCACCGGTGCTCTGACCACAAACGCTTATTCTAAATAGCCCAGGTCCCGTGTCGGTCTCCTGGCTGAGCGGCACAGGCAGTGGGAGCCCCAGACTCAGTTCCCCTCTGGTTACACTAATAGGGCATGCTGTTCTCTCCATTCCACAACTGAGTTTAAGCAACTTGCTGAAATCACAGAATTAATTGGTGGTGACGTAAACATCTGGATTTCTGATGTCCCCGTTCCTAGCCCTGCTCTCTTCCCACAGAACCTTGCTGAGCCACAAGGCACAGAGCAGCTACATGTCCCAGGAAGACATGGTCTGAGACGCAGGATGATCCAGGATCTGAGGGGATTGTGGATGAAGTAGGGGCTCTGTACTAAATCTGACTGAAAGTAACTCACAGAATGATCTGATCATAAATTTCTATGATCATGATAAGTTTCTATGGGCCGGTCATGGTGGGTAGTCATGCCCAGGACTACAAAAAGGTTTATCTTTGTCTTAAGCCAGCCCTGTCCATTGTTCTTGAGTTAACACACGTTTGAAATGCCAGAAAGATCCTCTTTTTCAGACACCTCAGAGGGAACCACCCTCAAAGGGAGCATATAATCTTGTTAACTATCGTGTAATGCAGTCATAGAGATTTCCGCACCTTGCTTTCTCCAGCCTTCATGTCATTTTCCTTTTGTTCCCTCCCTAATTCCAAATGTATAAAAGGAACTGCAAGATTGTCACTCTCTGTAGCATTTAAGATCTTGCTTCCCGGCACGTCATCAGTTTGGCTCAAATAAACTCATAAAACATTCTCTACAGATGTGGACATTCTTACATCAACAGAATCACTTGCAAGAGGGTTCGTTATGTAACTGAGGAATGTGCTTGGTTCATCATTAAATGGATTATATATTTACTCTGCACCTTTTATCAAAGTTCTTTCTGGACAGTAAGTCAGAAAGCAGTCCACTGAGAAGAGAGAATGTCAACCACTGTCCCTGTAAGTCCCTAACAAACCTCCAGCCAGTGATCCGGGCCCTGTGAACACAACTTCCTCTCTCCCCACGGTGGCCTTCTGAGAACCAAATGTTAGCAAGGACAGTCCTCTCTTCAAAGCAAAGGGTCGTTGAGATGCCTGTCCCAAGGCCAAACAGCAGGCCAGAGGCTGAGACTGTCTCTTGGTGACTAGGACAGTGATATTTGGGAAGCTGGTGAAGGGCTGGAGGAGAGGAAGTGGCTCCACAGCACCAGGGAGCCCAGACCTTCCCAGGCCCCACCCCCAGCTCAGCCAGCCCCACAGTGGGAGGGGCCCCACCGCCTGCTGCTCTCCCTGAGAACTGGCTCCTGAGGCTTTAGGAAGTGAGGAAGTAGGTGGAGGGGGTTTCCTCAGGACAACCAGTTATCAATAAAAGGTAAGAAAGATTAGCAAGCAAGAGGGTCGGGTCAGCTGCATTACTCCCTACCCCCCACCCCACCTCTACCCCTATGAAGTCATAGGGACATGTGATTAAATGGCAATCACAGAAAATGCTCTGGAATCTTCCTTCAGCAATGAGACTATAACGCCCCAGAGATAAAGTGTAAAACCAGAACACCAGTCATCCATCCTTCCATTTAACTATTTTCAATCCCTACCGTGTGCTAGGCACGACCTCTTTTGGCATGTGTACTAAGAGCAAAGCCTTGGAGCGTTGACCTCTATGTAGAAGGACTGTGACCTGGCCTCAACCTAACTCACCAGCAGAGAGGGTGCACAGGTGGGTCTGCTTAAGTTCCAGTGTATGACACCGAGGAGGAAGATCCGTCAGCAAAAAATTCTAGAGATAGCAGCTGAGATTAAAGAAAGTAGCTTAGAACCTGAGTTTGGCTGGGAAGGAGAAGATAGATATGGATGCAGTAAGTGTTTGTGGAGGGCTTATTTAGTTCTAGAAGCTTTCATTTACACATTCCCTCCTTTAATTTTGGTGGTAACCTGTGAGGCAGCCGTTCTTGTTACAGAGAAGCTGATGCCCAAAGTAGGCCGGTGTCCTGCTGGAGGCCCCAGACACAGATGCACCCAGAGCCAGGTTCAGGTGCCATGGTTTCCACATGGAGTTCTCAGACTTCAGTGGCATCAGAACCCCTGGTGGAGAATCTAAACCACAGGTTCCTGAGCCCCACCCCAGAGAGGCCAATTCCTTGGGTCCACCCTGGTGCCCAGGAACCTGTGTTTTAAACAAACATCCCAGGTGGTTCTGGTGCTGAAGGTTAATGGACCACACCTAAAAACAATTGATCTCCACTGCCCCAAGGAGAGAAATCAAGAAAACTTTCTCAGCTGCTGGCTTCCCTATGGGTCCTAGGCAGGGAAAGTGGGAGAGAGGTGTATGCTCCTGACTAGATCCTCAGTAGAGAAGAAATAGTCCTTGAGTTAGCTCACTGAGTGGCTCCACAAAGATGTCCAGCACCAAACAGGAAGCCCAGGACAAAAGTCTGAAGAAGCACAGATTTCTCGAGGGGCAGCCAGCACCTAAACAAACAGCTCATTGGAATGGCCCTGCTTTGACATGATGACTCATGGCTACCCGCTTCCTACAGTTCTGAGTAGATGGACAGAACAAATAGCCTTCTGTACAGAGAGAGCTGTTCCAGAGCCACCAAAGGACATCCAGCTATGTTAACGCATTAGTTCTGAGACGAAATCTGGAATTCCAGGGGAGAGAAGAAGGAAAAAAAAGAGAAAAAATAACCCCCCATCTTGCTCTAACTTCTATGCCCTGGAGCCAGCAGGGATGTCCAATCGAAAGTGGTCTGGAAATGAAAGGGGCTTGTGTTCACCTTCTCTCTAGAGAAGGAATCAGATGGGAGCCAAAGCAAATGCTGCTCCATCATGAGGTTCCGAGACAAACTGTCTAATCCCAAGAGGTTGGTAAGCAAGTGAAATCCCTGCCTCCCACCTCTCCCTCTTGCAAACACAGATGGTGCTGCTATCTGCCCTCATGCTGAAGCAATGCCTCATCTTGAATTATGTGGGGGTGAGCGGCTAACATTTTTGCACAGCATAAAAGAAAGATGCCTGTAGCCTGTAGTAAGGTCACAAGGAGAAGAGTCTGGGTGGGGGGCCCAGAGCCTGCAGGATGCTTTCGCATCTTTGAATGACTCAGCAAAGAAAAAGTCCTTAGTCCTGCGAGTCAACGGAAGGGAGATGGTCCGCTGGGTTAAGTGGGGAATGGTGCTAGATAGAAGTCAAGAGACAGATAACAAAGAAAAAAGAAGAAACGCCAGCTTTTACCCTTATCCTGCAACCTACACAGGGCTGTTTGATGTTAGCAGTTGAGGGGAATTGAAGCCCAGGGAAGGACATCCTGTTAATCAGGAACCAGGCAGCAGCAAACAGCTGTGTCCATCTGATAAGCCTGAACACCCCACTTCCTTCAGTAGAGTCTTAGGTTTCTGAGACTAAGGTATGGGAGTCTCAGAAGTCATCACCACAGACAACAGGTTGAGTGGCTCTCAAGAGGGACAAGTCCTCACCAAGATACTGCTTGGAAACTTCCTGGATTGGCCCACCTTCCCTATTCACCCCACTCCTGGTCACTTCACTCATTAAGAATTGGCTGTTACCATCACCTCCTCAGGGAAGCTGTCCTCTGCTCGCTCCCCATTCACACTGCATTCACACTGGGGTAATGCACCCCACATGCTGTGACCCCTTAATACCCTGTGCACTTATACCCTTAAGCCTGCCACAAGGTGATATTATGACCAAGTGGTTAAGTGTGGGCCTCTCCTAGATAGGAGGCCCCTGCAGACAAGAGCCAACTAACTACTTTTATCAGTGATGGTACAGCATCTGTTCTTCATTCACCATTTCTTTTCTGATAAACTCTGCTAGCTAAGTGCCCTTCACTTACTGTCTCATTTAATCCTCTCCTCTATCTTTTGCAGTAGGCAATATTATTTCCATGTTATAAAAGAAGCCAAAACCTAGCAAAGTAAAGGGACTTATCCGCGGGCACACAGCAGAGCTAAAGATGGTGTTCTCAACCACCTTGGGTCTGGCACAATTCAAGGCACACAGTAACGACTTAATAGCTCTTCCCATTGAAAAAAATAAGATTGAGTCACCTCAAGAAGATAATATAGGCATGATAATCCCTTCCTCCAGCCACCTGAGCTCTCGGTTTAACTGTCACCTTAAATTCCTTTCACGAAATGCAAATCTGTTTATTAATTTGTCCATCCATTTGCAAGCACCTGTTATACCCAGAGCCCTAAGATATAGGAGAGACATATTAGTCAGGGTTCCAGCCTTCCCTCCTGGCCCCCACAAGTCTCTCATTTAGTCTGAACGAGAGGTAGAGGAGGGGAAGAGAGGACAGAAGAGATGAGGAAGAGTGGGTAAACAGGAACCACCAGAAAACAAAGTCCCGTAGCATCTCAGGAAACTGAGCAAACACCGAGAAGGCCAGGGAATGGATTCCTCTAAGCCTAGACTGAGGAAATGTTCAGAGGAAATGAGCAGTACCCAGCCAGAAGGGAACTCCCCATTAGCATTTTGTTTTTGTTTTATGTGTGTGTGGTGGTGGCCAAATATACAGTATAAAATTTACCATTTAACCATTTTTAACTGTACAGTTCAGTGGCATCAAGTACATTCATATTATTGAGCAACCATGGCCTCCATCCATCTCCAAAACTTTGTTGGTCTTCCTAAACTGTAGTAGCCCTTTAAAACTCCCCATTCTCTCCTCCTCCAGCCCCTGGCAACCACCATTCTACTTTGTGACTCTCTACGAATTTAATTACTTTAAGTACATGTGGTATAATAAAAATATATTTGATCTTTGTCCCAGTTCCTGGCACAGAACTTTAAAAATGCTTGGAATTTCCTAAGTGATAGGAGTGTCCTTTGTTATTCCTAAAGGGACCTCTTCCCATCACACCTTAGGTTATGAGGTCACTTAGACTGGGGCCCCTAGATAGCCCCAGTATGGAGCTGGTCACCAGAAGATCTAGTGATTAGAATTTGGGAACTTTCAACCTCACTCTGAGGAGGAGAGAGGCACTGGATATTAAGCTCTATAAAAACTCTCGAACAAGGAAATTCGGTGAGCTTTCAGGTTGGTGAGCACATCACGTCACAGTGCTGGGAGGAAGATGTGCCAAGAGAGGACACGGAAGCTCTGTGTCCCTACCCCACACCTTGCCCTCGCAGCTGCTCCGCTTGGCTGCTCCTGAGTGTATCCTTTATAATACACCAGTAAGTAAAGTTAGTCAGAAGTACGGGTGGCAAATGGTATCTTAAGTGGAGGCAGTCGTGTGGAACTGAGCCCTCAATCTGTGGGGTCTGCACTAACTCTGAGTAGTGTTAGAATTGAATTGTAGGACACACAGCTGGTGTTAGAGATTTGGAGAACTGGTTGTTGTCAGAAAGAAAAAAAAAAGACACCTCAATACCTCCTATAAGTGGAATTACACAGTATTTGTCCTTTCGTGACTGGCTTATTTCACTTAGCATGTCTTCAAGATTCATCCATGTGTAGCATGTGTCAGAATTTTCTTTCTTTTTAAGGCTAAATAACATTCCATTGTATGTATATATCACCTCTGTTTATCCACTCATCCACAGATGGACACTTGGGTCGCTTCCAACTTTTGGCTATTGTGAATAATGCTGCTATAAACATAGGTGTACAGACATCTGTTCAACTTCTCACTTTCAATTCTTTTGAGTACACCTTCTGTACCTTCTACCTAATTTTGCCGTGAAACTAATACTGCTCTAAAAATAGTCTGGTGGGTTTTTTTGGGTTTTTTTTAAGGCTGTCCTTTTCCTATTGGATAGTCTTGGCACTCTTGTTACAAATCATTTGACTATATAAGTGAGGGTTTATTTTTGAACTCTATTCTATTGGTCTATATGTTTGTCTTTATGCCAAACTTTATATTGTCGTGATTGCTGTAGCTTTGTTAGTTTTGAAATGAAGAAGTGTGAGACCTCCAACTTTGTTGTTCCTTCCCAAGATTGTTTGGGTTATTTTGTGTCCCTTAAACTTCTACATGAGTCTTAGAATATATTTCTCTATTTCTGCGAAAAGGTTCGTGGAGTTTTGATAGGAATTGCATCGAATCTAAAGATTGCTTTGGGTAGTAATTGCTGCATCACTTTAACGATATTAAGTCTTCAATCCATAAACATGAGGTGTCTTTCTCTTTATTTAGGTCTTTAAGCAATGTTTTTGTAGTTTGCAGTGTACAAGTCTTTCACCTCCTTGGCAAAATTTATTCCTAAGTTGTTTTTTCTTTTTTTGATGCTACTATAAATGAAATTGTTTTCTTAATTTCCTTTTCGGATTGTTCATTGTTAGTATATAGAAATACAACTGGGTTAAAACATTGCAAATTCTATTGGCAGAAGGCAACTGCAGATTGGGAGGCATAGCATGGGGGAGGGAGTACGGTAAGTGCAAGTAAAAAGGACATGCAATTTCCTATCATTTAGAAGATTATTTTTCTTGGTTGGGCATTTGCTTGATTGCCATTGACCTCTGATTAATTTTCCAGAGCTCCTATAAAGAACTTATTTTAGTCAGTTTCTAGTTTATTTAATGTTTCTGTGGGGGAGTAAGGTTTTTGAGCTTCCTAGTCTACTATCTTGATGATGTTACTCTCCAAGGGCATAAGGCTTAGTCCCCAAGAAGTGTATCTTCAAGGAGGTAATTAAGGAGCTAGATTGATCAGGAGTGAGAGACAAGATTGGGAGGGAACGAGACAGACTGGATAGGAATGGGGAGAGAGCAGGGGGCCTGGAATGCTAAATTGAAGACTTAGATGTGATTCTACGAAATTGGCAGGCACCTGCAACAATGCCTGGCAGAGCAACAAAGCCAAGTCGGAAGTCAGGCCAGGCCAACCCCAGCCTCCTCCAGTGCACTGAGTTTAAGATCAAAGAAACAAAAGGATTAGGAGCATCTGCAAGGATTCCACCTCACATTCCATCAGGGCCTTCCCCTCCCTCAGCCCCCACTCAGGATTTTGAATACATTTTCAGAATCTTAAGTGAATCAGAACGATGAACCCCCAACCCCAGCCAAGCCTCTCCTCTCAATCAGAAGGGTGAGTAGCTGAGCTCCCAACTGTTTCCACCTGGATGCTGGAACCAGCACACAGCAAACATAATAAATCAGCCCTGACAAGAACATGGCTCCAAGCAGGAGGGTATCTTCCCATGGCTGCTGGTCCTCTATCCTGGTGATTTCAAAAAGTTTGATCACTAGCTTCCCCTGGAAGACCAGTTGAAAATACAGGAGCCTGGGCCCCTCCTCTAGAGGGTCCAGCTAAGAAAGTCCACGTGGGGCATCTGTATTTTCACCCAGCCCCATGGGTGAGGCAGATGATCATCATTTTTCCAGGGGCACCTGTCTCTGTTTCCTCCCCAGGTTTGGTATCCTCTGAGCTTCTTTCCACCTGCCTGCCTCTCTCGACGGCTTTCCCAGAAAGGAGAAAGTAGAACTGAAATTCAGTTTCACATTATCCTTCTCAGAAGTCTCAAATGGGGAAGTTTGATCTGACCCACAGTTTCAAAACAATAGAATATAATAAAGTGTTTTAAGCTTTTAATTAGTTGTCAGCATTAAAAAAAAAAGAGAGAGATTTCATAAGCTAGACACAGAAAGCCAAATAATATATGAATCCATTTATACAAGGTACCTAGAATAGGCAAATGCATAGAGACGGAAAGCAGAAAGAAGTAACTAGAGACTGGGGGTGGGGAGGGGAGAAGGGAAGAGTTAGTGTTTAATGGGTAGATTGTTGGGGATGAGGAAAAAGATTTTGGTGTAGATGGTGGTAACACTCATACACACAGTGGGCACATTTAAGGCCACCAAATTGTATACTTATGAATGGTTAAAATGATAAATGTTATGCTATGTATATTTTACCACAATAAAACAAAAACAGATTTCACATAAAAATCTGAATTTCTGGATTTCACATAAAAATCTTAAAGAAGAAAATAATAAGATCTGACAACACTGGGTAGTGTTTTGTATGTCAACGGTTGGCAGGAGCTGAAGCAGCTGCTGTCTTGAGATGAGACATGGGCTCCCACATTTGCTGTAACCCCAACACTCCAATGTCACTTTTACTAGGTCACATTTATATGACCTGGCTGGCCTATGTGAGCATTCGAGAGTGGGGTCCCAGGCCCCTGCACCCCCATCTCCCTTCGGTCGCCATTCGCCTTGTTTTGTCCTCTCAGTCCCTGCCTATTTTTCTCTTCTAGGGCCTAAAGGGAGGCCAGAAACTGGTCGGCCACGTGGGCAGACACTCTGTGTGTCTTAACGTAATCAACGTAGGAGAACAAGAGTTTGCCTTCACCTCGAAAAATTCACTCAGACCTTGAAAGGCATCTGACGTTAGATGATCCAGAATAATTAGCCTAGATTTTAAGACACCCCAGTGGCAATGGTTTTGGAAGAGTAGGCTGACCACCTCCCTCAAGACCCTGACTCCTGAATCAGTAAACACTCGGCCTCTCTCGGTGATACCACATGATCAGCTAGTCCAGCAAGCACAGCCTCCTCAAGGCTGCAGTCAGTTTCCTAAAGTCCATTTTTATCTGCTAGAAGCTGATTTCCAGCTGCTTGAAATATGATAGGGTTCTGGACCTACGACCCCGATTACAGCACCCTGGCATATTGAATACTTTAAGCTGAAGGAGTTCGAGAAAACGGCAGAAGCAAGGTCACTCTAACCTCCTCCTGCTTCTTGCTCTTCTTCCCTGAGACAGACCTTCCTTCAAAGCCTCCCGTGAAGTGCCCCCCCTTGACCTGAAGGAAGGGAATATCCTTAGCTCTGAAGACAATCAAAAGCTGCCAAGGAGAATCCAAACAAACAGACCTCGCCCAGTTTCCTCTAGTTTGCTACAATTCCCTCAGACTCCTTAACCGGTGGTATTCCTCCAAGACTATCCACTCATTATCAAACTCAGCAAAAAAGTACGGAGGTCTAACTGTTTCCTCATTTCCTTATGAAGATTCCCACATCATGTAACACATTAAATAAATTTGGATGACTTTCTGTTAATATGACTTTGTCAGCTTAATTTCAGATCCAGCCAGGGACCATAAGAGGGTCAAGTAAAACCTTTTCTCCCCTACAAATAGTATCACTACTCTAGACCTATACTGTCCGATCTGGCTATTGAACATGTCCCAACATTTGCTGGCAAAAGTGGTTAGCCCGTAAGTGTAAAATACATGATGATTTCTAAAGACTCAGCACGAAAAAAGAATGTAAAATAGCTTGTTAGTAATCTTATTATATTGACTGCATGTTGAAATAATACTTTGGATATATTGTGTTAAATATAGTACTAAAGATAATTTCACCTTTTTTACTTTTTTAAATTTGTTTTATATATTTTTAATGTGGCTACTAGAAAATTTAGTTAGATATGTGGCTTGCATTATATTTCTATTGGACAGTGCCATTTTTGACAGCCTAGCCAGCTGTGGCTTCCATAGAACTGATCCTGTAAGGTTACTGTATTTTCCTTACCTTGAAAGCAAACTTATCCTCTCCTACTCCGTTATTGGGTGGCACTGAACTATGAGCTGCCCAAGGATCCTTGAGGAAGTCCCTTCTTGCATAGGGACTGTAGACTCCTTACTGGGACTGAAGCTAACTTGAGGGTCTTTCTCAGCTCTCATATCTCCCTCATCCTGTGCCACCAAGCTATCACCAGACTCTAACACAAGGCTTTCTGCCAACCGCTTGCAGAATAACTATGTGTCCATATCACTCAACCTCCGCCCCGCCACCCAGCACAGATCATTTTCCCTTGAAACAAAGGAGCAAGTGTTGCTAAACATGCCAGCCTGTTACCACCTGTGTAACTGGTCAGAGCCAACCAGGAGAGTCTCTGCTGCAGTCTCAGACGCCTTCCCTTTCTCACTGCAGCTCGGAATTCACTGGTTTCTGCTTCCCAGAGACTCAAGCCCATCTTCTTGTGCCCCTCCAAGCTAGGCTCAAAGCAGCAGTATCAGCCCTTCAGCAGTTTACAGTGCAGCCCCGGGGAGGCAATGCTAATGCCTGAAACTTCAAAACAGAGGACAGGAACTAGGCTCTCAAATTCTGGAAAAAATTGCTGGACACTTTTTCATCACCAACAACCCTGAGACACGGAGACAAATTTTGAACCTCAGAATCCTGCCTTTTAAAAAAAATATGCTCTGTCTATGGGAAGAATCAATGTTGGCCAATTACTGACATGGGCTTTGGAGGTAAAATTGGGTTCAAATCTCCTTTCTAACACTCAGTAGCTCTAGGACCAACCCTAGATAAAATTGCTGCATTTATCTGAGTCTCAATTTCCTCACCTGTAACAATGGGGACAATTTCACTTACCTCACAGCATTGAAAAATTAAATAATAGATGAAAAACTGCCTTCCACAGAATAGGTGTTTGATATTTAGTTTCCTTCCCCTTCAATTTTCCATAGCAATTAGGCAGAGAAGATACTAAAAATCTCATGGAGAACTGAAAATAAATCCTCTATGCTCTGATCTTTTCTTTTTTGTTTTCTTTTTAATCTGAATCTTGCTACCTGGTACAATTTAAAAGTCTGGTACAAGAATTCTGCAAAGGCAGAGGTTATCTTTGCAGCCCTAGCACAGGGTCTGGCAAAAAAGGTAGGAGCTGGGTGAAGGGGTTCAGAACAGCCTTCCCCAAAATGTGCTACTTTGGCAAATGGATTATTTTGAGCCAAAGGTAATTGAGACCCTGCAGGTTCAGAAGAAATTTCTGCCCCTCCCTTAACTACCTAGAAGAATGTAAATTGGGGGCCTTGCCCATAATAAGAGTTATTATCAGAAATAATCTTTGATGACCGATCTATGGGGCAGGGCAAACTTCAAATTACTCAACATCTATTCTTCTTATTGTCCTGCAATGACCTTCCTGCCCTTCTGAAGCCCCAAGGATTTTATCTCAGTCCTTGCTTGGCTCAGGATGTCATATACACCTCATTTTACCTTTCTACCTTTGAACCTCTCATGTGGGGTCTCTGACTCTTTCATGTATGTGTACATATGTAATTAAATTTTCTCTTGTTCATCTGCCTCATGTTGATTTAATAATTACACTAGCCAAAAGCACCTAGAAGGGTCAAAGAAATTTTCTTCCTCTCCCGCATAGGTAAATGCCTGTTGAATGAATGAATGTCGGATTGAATGCAAGCAGGGGCTGGTGCATGTGTGGAGCAAACATGAAGCACTAGAAGAAACAGGTCAGAATTACCAGCATGCAGGAGTTTTGCTGATCAGCGTGAAGTTTGCAGGATATGAAGAATTATTCTGCGGAATTACATTTGAAATCTATTTAACAGCTTTGTGGAGCCTTTTTTCTAAGCACAGTTCAAGGTGCTCTAGTATTTTTTTCTCCATTCAGCCATCTTTACTCGGCAAGAAAGGTTAAAATGCATGCTGAGAACCAAACATTTATCTCTATGTCACAGAGCATAAACATTCAGTTTTTTCATAACTTTTTTTTAACTTAGCACAGTAGGTTGAGTAAAAGATCAAACTAAATAGATGGCTCTGTGATACAAATATGTGCTGTCACAGTGTTTTTAAATGTAAAATTCTTAGCATTTCCTGGCCTTGGTGGGAAGTACGGGTAGGGAATAAATAACTATTCTTATTAAATTTTAAAGATATATCTGGAGTTAAGTTCCCACACAGGTGTGTGAGGAGGGGTCTGAAAACCTATTCGTTTATGTTTGTTAAGGAAACCAAGTGTTGGATTCTCTGCTCTCACCAGGTTACCTGAGGGCTTCTTGCAGTTAGTTCCACTGCCCTCCCCAAAGGGGTTAGGATTGTAGTGACCTTGCCCGTATCCTGTTCTCTGCAAATAGGGAGATTTTTCCTCTGGAAGCTAGAAGGTTCCTGCCATTCACTGCACCCCCACCCCCGCAGTCCAGCTTTACTCTCTTATAAAGGAAAAATCCAGTAATGTCAAACCTACCAGCAGGGCTGCAACGGGGATGTTAAAAGCCCCAGTCACATCACTTTAGAGGATAAGAGATTGGTAAATGTCACCCTCAACATCTATATTTTAGTTGCCCTGAACAAAAGATCCATCTTGTTTCATCCCCAGACTTCAAATCAATTCAATCTTCAGAATATCATTCAAACCCACAGGTGAAAGAAAACTGGGTAAAGGATTTTATGTTGCCTGTTTGTGTGCTAAAGAAGGCCTCTATGTTTGTGTTTCATTGATTGCTTACACTATTACCCAAGCGGCAGGACTTAACTCAAGTTAACTTCCTGCTGGTGAAGATGAACAGAATGAAAATTTGCCTTTAGAGAAGTTTTGGGAATGTCTAACCCAAATGAGAAATTTCTAAATGAAAGTTTAAATTTTCTAAATGCAATAAACAGGTAAGAGAAAACAGGCCTATAAGAACTTAAGGGTTATTGGTAATTTTAAACACAACTGAGTGTACTTGGGAAGCAGTGTGACCTGGAGGCGGTGGTCCAGATTAAAAAGGACCCCATATATAGTTTGCTCCAAATATTTAGAGAAGGCAGTCGGATTCATAACATGCCCAACGTTCTGGGTCATAACCACATTGCGATGCAAAGAATTTGAGATGCTCCTTCCAAAAAGAAGGAAAGAGAAGGGATTAAGAGATGAGCTTTCTAGCCTTTCCAAGGCTTCTAGTCTTTGGAAATTCAGAGCAAGACTTCTGCTCCATCCTGCTGGACTTGGCTCTAAACGCCAGAGACCGAGTCTGGTACAAAGCATTGTTCCCGCTGTCCTGGCTTTAGCTGTGTATAAAAGAAGGTAAGAACAGTGCCAAACCCGACCAGGGCACCGCTCTGTGGTCCTATGTAGTACAGGAGATACTGCACTCTAGGAAAGCTGGTAGGTCAGGCTAAAAACGCCTGCCAAATTGATACTAGAATAGTTTGACTTCCTGGGTCTGCTCCCTGGAAAGATAGTTTTCCTGAAGTCAAAGGTCTATGCTGGTGAACTGACAGGTTCAGGAATGAAATCATAAAAGCATCTATGTTTCAGAAGCATGCTTTCTGATGGGGGAAGGGAAATTGTGAGGGGAAAGAAAAGGTCCCCGCCTTTTGTTTCCTGGCACTTCTCTTACACAGTCACCCAGTCACAATCACTCACTGACAGTCAGTCATACCCAGCCACAAAGTCACCAGAGTCACAAACACGGCTGAGTCAGAAAATCAGTCTCCCACACAGTTAAGGACAGTTAGATACAATGTAACACACTCAGTCCACAGTGATGCCCATTCCTCTGAACACCCACAAACTCATCTCTCTACCCACCTGATTGCCAAAGACAGCTATGGAGCAGGCAGTTGAAACTTCGTTTGCCCCAAACCAGACCGAGGCGATTCGGGAGGGCATGCCCAGGATGAAGACCTGGGCCACAGAGCAGATGACTTGGCCCAGCACAGTGACTGGGAAAAGATGTGGCTTCAGGCTGCCCAACTTCACCCAGGCGCCCAGGCAGTTGAGAGCCGAGCCGGTGAGGGCGACGGTGCGCAGGCCGAATTTCTCCAGCATCCAGGCCACTGGCAGTAGCAGAGGGATGTAGGTCAGCATGTAGCACATGGACAGCCAGTCGATGGCAAAGGCACTGACCCCGTAGAAGTTCATGAAGATGTTACTGATGGAGCCATACTGGATCCACTGGAAGGCGTTGCACATAGAGTAGCAGCTAAAAACCAAGACCACTGCCCAACGGCGCTTGCTCACCTTGATCACACTGAGGTCCTCGGTGCCCGGTATACTGGGTTGAGCCAAGCCACCCTGTTGAGCCAAGATACTGGGGTGGGCCGAACTGCTGGGGTGGGCAGAGACGCTGGGGTGGATGGAGACGCTAGGGTGAGCGGAGACGCTTTGATGGGCTGAGACGCTGGGGTGGGCCGAGATGCTGGGGTGGGCCGAGGTGCTGGGGTGGGCCGAGGTGCTGGGGTCTGCCCGGAGCGCGGACTGAGGCTCAGGAGTGCCATCGCGCTTCTCCAGGTTGGAATCTTCATTCACCATGACCACGGAGTCTCCTGGAGCCCTGGACAGGTGCTGAGGACTCAGGCAGTCTTAAAGGACAGTAGCCTTGACTGGTCCCCTAAAGCTGCTCCGAAGAAATGGAGACACAAGCCTACGTAAAAGCCGCGAGTGGGCCTCTCAACGATCACCTCCAAGCTTCTGCTCCCACTTTTCCGTGGGGCCCGCTGTCCCCGACCACTGTCCCGCAGGTCGTCCGCAGACGCCTCAGCCGGGTCCTGGCCGCGGGCGACCTGAGTTTCCCCAAGGCGCTCTGGCCACGTTCAGCCCCTCGGTCCTGGAAAGGGTTTGCTCCTTGCGCAGCCACTTCGCGGGACTCGGTATGCTCCCGGGCCGGCTTGGGGCCTCGCCCCCTAGGGCGCACGTGACCGCCCCGCCCCCGTCCCGCCCGGCTTCCCTCCCCCCACACCGCCCTCCCTCCCTCCTGCCTTCTCCAGCCCGGCTGGCGGGGCAGCCCAGTTGTTTCGCCACAGTTTGCGGAGTGCATTCCTCCTTCACGCCCCGGGAGCCATGGAAACTGCCGGGTTAACTCCCCACCTGCACTGCCCCTCATTCATTTGCCCCTCATATTCATTTGCCCTCCCAGGAGGCCACAAGAGAGAATCCTGTCCGCCCCTCCGAAGTAACCCTCTAAATAGAGTCCCCTCGCCCCCATCAGCTCTCCTGAGCGCGTGCACCGGCGCCCGGCGCCTTCAGAGTGCTCTGAGGAATCCAAGAGGAATTCCCGACTTTCTCCACACTTGGCTGGGTTCCCAAACCCTTGCTGAGCTCTCGGTGTAAAGAGAAATTTGTAGATGTCGCGGTCTGGTTGCGCTCCTGCGGTAAAGGGGAGTTGCGGATTGCTTTTGGTGCGGACGTAGTCTTATATGGGAGAACTCAGATTTGAACCTGTTAGGTAGGGCTCTTCTGTCCTGATGGATCCAGGGCGCCCTCCTAGGCGAGGACCTGAGGGTGGAGGAGAGAGTGGGGATTCCGAGACGCTTACGAGCTACGGGCGGCTGTGTGATGAAATGCACAGCACCCACGTAGCCCTCGGCTGCCATCTGCTGGTCCCATCCGATTCCAGAGGCTAAGCCCTCAACTCCTAGCCTTCAGAAAGTCAGGCCTGCAGGACAGAAGCCTTTTCACACTGACTCATTTCAGCCCTGTAAAGGGATAAGAGTTCACGTTCTCCCTGGGTCCAAATACCAGCTTAGGTATTCCTACGAGTATAATGTAAATTTAGGTACTCCATCTCTCCGTGCCTCGGTTTCTGGGGACTACGAAACAATAATAACCACCTCACGGGGTTGTTTTGGGGCTTGAATGAGTTAGACATGAAAGCACTTTGAAAATTCCTGGCAGATAGTAAGCATTCCTATCTTACTGGTTATCTTAACAATTAAAAAGCTAACGTTGTTGTATTGTGCTAAACATGTTTACTGCATTATCCCATTTATCACAAGACTCCTGTGATGTGGTTACTATCGCTTGCCTGCATTTGATACATCAGAAACAGAGGCTCATAAAAGTGAAGTTAACTTACATAAGGACCCAGCTGGCCTGAAGCACTGTACTTACTTATCATGCAAGTCTGTATTCATTCATGCTCTAGCCTGGCTATCAAGGGCCACCTGGGGACAGCATATGGGCATCCTCTGGGAGCTTCTTACACTGGCAGAAGCCCAGGCCCACCCCTAACCACCTGAACGAAAGGTTGCATTTTAGAAGATCTCCAGGTGATCCGTTTGCACATTTAAGTGGTGCCACTGCTTTCCGTTTTTCTTTTTAAATCTCAAACCAAAAGCAAAGAATTTAAAGCTATAGGATAACGGTTCTCAACTTGGGTTGCATGTTAAAATCACATGGGGTAGTCTTATCACCAATGCCTCTGCCATGCCACCAATCACAGTCTCTGGGAGTAGAGCCTGGCATTTGCACGTGTAAAGCTCCCCAGGTGATTACAACAGGCAGCCAACTTTAAGCACACCTATGGGGTCAGAACCACAGATTCCCAGGAGGGGGAACACTGTTTTGGAGGCACCCACCTTTTGGTAGAAATTATGGATTATAGTAGAATGTTCGAAGAGGGAATTCATACCCATCTAAGAATTTCTACACTGATTTAACATCCCGACTATTCTCGAAGTTCCAGCAGTGTCTCCCATCATTCTCCGGGGAGTACAGAAACTCCATTCTCTTGGAGAGCCTCCTGAGGCCTCTCACTGTTTCTTTTCCCTAGGTCATCATGGTCCTCTCCCCAAACTCTTCAGAATATATTCCTAACTTCAGTTTATAGATATGGAAACTGAGGCCCAGAGAGTCAGAGTGTATTATCAGAGTCCCACAGCAATTGATTAGCATCAGAACCAGCAATAAGACAGGTCTCCTGAGTCTAGAGTTCCCTTACACACGGCTCTCCTGTGTGCCGCTCTCAGCAGGAAAGGGGTTAAGCCACTGATATTTTTGATACACGACGCTTAGATTATTTAAACTATGTATAATTTTGCTTTAAAAAAAAAGTGGGGTAAAGGGGATCAAATATGTGGTAACAGAAAGAAATCTAACTACAGGAGGTAAACACACAGTGTAAATATATATATATGCCGTATTGTTAAAGTGTATAGCTGAAACGTATTAGATTTTTGTTAACCATAATAAATAAATAAATACCCTAAAAATTAAAAATGAAATGAAATGAATAAAGATCGCGCTGCTTCAATGAGGCGCACAGGTGATATCTAGGGGTGTGGTCAAGTCCATCTTGAATTTTATGTTGGTGCTAAAATAGACATCGAAGACTCCAACCCTGGAACCTCAAGGCTACCTCTTCAGTTGATCTGTGTCCTCCAAAGTTGTGCCAGGGGGTCACCTCAGAAAATTGGGTATGTGATCAGAGGCCCTATTGCCTTCTAGTCTTGCTTCACCTTTCTCTGCCCTTCTTTCTGCTTCTAGTGACTTTTACACCTGAAGATTCTGTGGGGGTCTTATCCCTTCTACTTTCAACTTCGGTCCCATCATCTAAAGACCATTTCAAGGTCTGCCTTCCTTCTGGAATTCTGTCAATAAATAGCACTTCCAGCTCTCACTCAGCCAAACCCAAACCTTAAGAATGACCCAAAACCCTCCCTTTCCTCACTCCCAGTGTCCATTGGATGCTTAGATCCTTACCATTTTGCCTCCCCTCCTTTCCCTTTAACACCAACTTAGTTTGGACTCTCATGGCTTCTTGCTTTGACCTTGCGACTCCCTCCTCATTGGTCCTACTACTCCCATTCGCCGTTTACAAGGCTCTCCCATTCTCTTCAGGCCTCTTCCCTGCCTTCGATCCTCCAGTGGCCGCCCTAGCTGCAGAAGGTTCACACTCTTCAGGTTAGCACACAAGGCTTTTGTGATGTCGCTCTGGCCACATCGCCCACCACTGCCCCCTCCCACCTTTTGCTCCAGACAGGTGGAACCACCTGCAGCTCCCTACAAGTGTTATGAATACATCATGCCTTGCACATGCCATCCTTCATGATGCAGGACAACAGTCGCCTCCAGGAAACCTTCCCCAGTGCCTTAAGTACCCTGCACTTACACCTTTGTGGTGGCTCCTGTCACACCATATCATAAGTGTTTGTTGACTTTTTTAAGTCTTCCACTTACTGTGAGTTCCTTGAGGTTATGAATTATATCCTATTCATACTCAAATCCAACATCTAGCTCCATGTCTAGTCTACAGAAGAGAAATGAAAGAATGATTGGATTGACTTCTGGGATGCAATTTCTAGATGATTTCCACCTCTGGATGACCTCAAAATGAACAAAAATATATCCAGCTTGTTCCAAATGCTCATGTCTCCTTTATTTGTTTCCTTTTTTCTTTTCTGAGCTGCCTTCCCCACAGCGTTTGGACCTTACAGCCATATCGCATGGAGCCCACAGGGCAGGATGCTTGGGAATAGGATTCTGGATTTCTTCCCCTCTAGGATCCTCAGTCTCCGAGTCTGTCCTTGAAGAGAATGTGGTCAGGGCCTACTGAAGCCTAAGGGAGGAGAGAGACCTATTTTCCTCAGAAGAGAATGCAGGATGA
The DNA here is from genome assembly GCF_902729225.1 of Pteropus medius. Taxonomy (NCBI): domain Eukaryota; kingdom Metazoa; phylum Chordata; class Mammalia; order Chiroptera; family Pteropodidae; genus Pteropus; species Pteropus medius. The sequence continues at coordinate 3,547,523 of NW_024349797.1, read as the reverse complement.
AAGCCTCCTGCCTGGGCACAGGAACACCAGACTCTGTCCTGGAGGCGCTGTGTGATTTTTCAGTTCCTTGGAAATACATGGCTGTATCTAGAGAGGCCACAGGTGGTAATAGATCTTATCTAAAGAAAAGGCTTGTTTGTGTACATGGGTCACATTTTATTTCCTCAGCTGCACATACTTGGATGTATTTGTGGGTGTCCACTATGTTATTCTTCATAACTTTTTATATCTTTTAAATACACCTTAATAATTAGAAAACAAAAAGGTTGCTTCATAAACATGAGAAAGACCTAACTAAAAAACATGTCAAAGAGGAAGGAGATATTAAAATGGCTTTTCTTTTTTTACATAATCTATAGAAAGCCCAGAGATGCGAAGCTTTCTTTGCATATTGAAATAGAGGAACTGTGGTAGCAGTGATGTTTGTTGATTGCCAGGGCAACGGTTAAAGGCACATAGGTGACAAAGCAGAGGGGTGCTGACAGGCAGGGTTATGTGATATCAGAACCATAGTGTTAGAGAAGAGACAGACAAAATCTTCTTGTTTGGCCCCTCGGTTTTTGGGGGACAGCACTCAGGCTCAGGGAGCTGGCTTAACAGTCATTTACTTATTCACGCAGTCATCTCCCACATGCCAAGCGCCGTACTGGGTGTCAGGGAAACCAGCACAGCAAAGCCAGTGGTTCTCATCCTCTGGGAATCCACAGACTAGTGGTGAGGCAGATGCGTGAGCAAATCATTGCAGGGCAGCACAATAAATGTGTGATGGACGTCCACACTGGTTCATGAAGTGACAAAGCAGGGAGCCAGAAAGGGCTTTAGAAAGATGTTGGAGCAGGATCTTGAGGGGAAGGTTAAGAGTCAGCCAGGTCCTGTGGCCTGTTGGGGATCCGATGGTGAGCAAAACAAACATGGTCCCTCCCTGCCTTCATGGAGCTAACGGTCAAGTTGGGAGGACAACCATTAGCCAAATGCTCACACATTATAAATAAAAGTGTGATAAGTACTATTAGGGTTGTTTGTAAGAATTCGTAAAGAAGGACAGATGAGTTAGATCTTAAGCTAGATTTTAAGAAAGTGTGGGAAGGGCAGTTTACGCAGAGGGAACAGTATGTGCAAAGGTCCTGAGCTAAGAGGGAGCATGATCCTTTAAGGAGGCGAACAAAGTCAGTGTGGCTGAAACAGAGGGAAGGTGAGAGTAAGGCCAGAGAGAGGCAGCAGCTACATGATGCAGGCATAATTAAGGATTTTTCACTTTTTCCTAAGAGCAAAGGGGAGCCACTGAGTGGTTATAAGCAGATGAAGGACATTGTCAGATTTGTCACTTGGACAGGTTTATGCTGGCTGCTTTGTGGAGAACCTAGTTGGGGTGGGTGGGAGGCAAACATGGGATGGAGAGACCTCTTAGGAGGCTGTTGTAGTCACCCACGTGGGAAGGAAGTTTACAAAGTGAACACAGGCAGTGGCAGGAGGCTGGGGAGGAGCGGGCAGGTGACTGACTGGGTAGCGTTGAACTGAATTGGATGGGTGAAGGGAAGGGGCAGAGGGAGGAGTCAGGATCCTGCCCTCCAGAGGGAGAGTAACAGCTTCAGCCTGTAAATACTCAAGAGAGAAGCAAGTGTTAAGGCAGAAGTACCCTCTATTATCACCCTGCCTGCTGTTCCTCTCTCCTTCTTCCTGTATTCGGCCTTCCACCCGTTCCTGCAGCTGTCTCAGCCACTGCAATGTCAAGAGGCCACAGAACCTGCTTTAAATTCAGAGCGTTAATTCCCATGAAAGTCCAATAACCAAATTTTATGGAAAGTAACAATTCCTGAATTCGTCCTGTCATCTTTTGCTCTCTGGCATCAAGGTTTCTCAAGGCTGTAGGGTGAGGCACATGGCTCAGGTTCACCTTCATTCTGTGAATAAATAGAATGATTAGAAGGAAAGAAGTCTGAAATGAAACCCAAGTATTTATGGATTCCCTTTAAGTTTGTCCAAGTCAACAGTTGTGAAGTCTCTGCTATTGATGCATCAGCTGCCCTGAGCTCTGAGTAGTCTGGAAAGTGCTTCCTGGTATCTCAAATGGGGAACCCAGAGTGCTGACTACACCCCAATTTTTTCAACAACTTTTTCTTTTCACTTTGACTTGCTAGCAAATGACAGATGCCCAACTCGAACCAGCTTAAGCTCAAAGAGAATATGTTTTGAGAGCACTATAGAAGCTCATAGACTTCAAGTAGGAGTTGGCTAGCAAGTGGCAAAAAAGGCAGAGTGTGGCTGAAACTTCGAGAACTTTCAGAATCGAGGACTGAAATGTGCTCAGGACAAGTTTCCTTTTCTGATTTTCCTTGTGTCTCAGTCCATTTGGGCTGCTATAACCAAAATACTTTATAAATGACAGAAATTTACTTCTCACAGTTCTAGAGCCTGGGAGGCCCATGACATAGGTGTCAGCAGATTTGGTGTCTGGTGAGGACTCCTTCCTCATTCATAGGTGGCATCTTCTTGCTGTGTCCCCACATGGCAGAGAGGGCAAAGGAGCTTTCTGAAGTCTTAGGCAACAATCCCACTCATGAGGGCTCCACCCTCATGACCCAATCACCTCCCAACTTCGTAACACTATCACCTACGGGTTAGATTTCAACATATGAATAGGGGTTGGGGCGACACAGATAGTCCACAGCACACTGCATGTCTGCTTCCTTTTTTCTCTTCCTAAGAACTGGTTTTCTCCACATGGCAGAAAACATGGCAGACAACAGGACTGGGGTTTCACCTCTTAATTACTTCAGCTTCCTCAGAGAGCTTGCTCTGACTTTCTATCCTAAATACAAACTCTCAAATGCCTAATCCTAGACCCATCAACTGTGATCATGGGAGAAAAGCGGGCAGCTCCCAAGGGAGCCATATTGGCATGGAGAAGGGGCAGCTTCCAGAAAGACAGAAGCAAGTAATCAGGCAGATAAAATGATCAGTGCCTTCCATGACCATTAAGTCATATGGACTGAGAATCGTGTATCTTTGGAAATGAGGTACCTAGTTCCCTACCGTCTTGGTGCTTGGAAGCACCCCCATTTTCTTGTGATAAGCCAGAGTAATGACCAGGAGCACTACCGGATTCAAGGGTTGCCTGCGTTCATTTAATTTCTCATGCACAATAATCTATGATTCCTCAGATGACTATAGAATCCGTATGAAGCTTTGATTCTTTGCAGTTGGTATTTCTTGCTGTTACAGATCTCTACATGACAGCTTACCTTTCTGGTCTTCCCAGCCTTATTTCTCATTTCTTAACATTGCTTCATAGTCCTCAGTGCCCACCCCTTGCCCCAAGAACTCTTTTATTTGCCCAATAAGAGAGCACAATTCTGGCCCTCTGACCCACAAATTCCTGTACTGACATTCCTTGCTTTAGAGCAGGGAGACATGTACAGTGATACTTGAGATGATTTCAGATGCTACGTAAGCAACACAAGGACGGATGCCCAGCTGAGACCAACACCCTCACTGTCCAGTCCCAAGAGGACAGCCCAGCCCATCTGGGGAGGGAGGACTCACCCCAGCACTGCCCTTCCCTCCATTTCCAGGTCACCCCACTATGATGTCTCCTGACACTGGCCCCTATGCCCCCCAATCTCAGCTTCCTCCTCTGTACTCCCAGCCTTTCTCTCCTTAATTCTTTAAGGCCCACCCTCATCGTGCCCAGCTCCTCAGAACCCCTTCCCTAAATAGCACTTGGTTTTGTCTCAGCCTAAGCCCTCTCCCAGTGTCCTTTCTTCAGCATGTCCCCTCCTGCATTCCCTCCTTGAGCCCTGCCCTTAGCTTCAGCACTTTGTCCTCAGCACCTTGCCCTCACCTCATCCAAACTTCCCGTACCCACAGCACCTCCGAGTCAGTCCGCTTCCCTTCTCACAAGCTCCCCGAGCCCAGCTCTCCATCCCAGGCTGCAGCTTCCTTTTCCCCCCGCCTGCCTATGAGATTCCCAGGGGCCTGTGGCCTCTCCCCTTCCCCTTTCCCTTCCCTGTGCTCAGCCCTTTGGAACTCAGCTCCTATTCCCAGCCCCACTCCCTGCCTTCACTTCCATTGCTGCCTCTGCCTCCCACCTGTCTGCAGCTCTTCCTCTGGGGCAGGGTTTGTCCTACTGGTTTACCTTTCTTTTGGGTCTCCCTTATCTGCTAGTTTCCTTTTAAAATACATGTGTCCATGTAATAAAAGTGAGTCAATTTGAAAAACGAAGTCAATAACAGTGCAGATAGTTCATGGATACAACAGAAATTGTTGGCGCTGATATGCGGGTGACTAAAGTTTGGGGCATACTGAGTTAGAGGAATGGGTATAAACTCAGATGAGAAACAGCCACCAAACTTACACAATGACAGCAGTTGGCTGTGTGTCACATAATTTAATCTATGTGTAACATATTTCATCTGCTGGCTGTGTGTTATAGAATTTCATCTGTGGTTCCACTCTGTCTGTGAATCAGGTAACCACAATGTGAAACTACTGACACAATCTGTCTCCATCTCTCATGAGTTCTGTGGCACATGGGCTAGGACTCCATCTCCCTTCTCTGCCTGGACCCAAGTACCATCCAGGACATTATATCCCTCTGTGTCCCAGACACTTGCTCCTTTTGAAAGCTGATGTATCCCCGTCCTGCTGGCTAGTGTGTTGGGGAAGTTTGAGACATCAGTAGGAATCTATGGGATCTTGACAGCGAGCATTTTCTTCCTGCCCTTCACTAAGGTTAGTGAGAAGTGGCGAGGAGGCAGGGCTGGAGGATGGTGTCAGAGTGGTGATACCCATTCATTCATTTATTCATTCAGCAAATACTGTGGAGCCCTGACTATGTGTCCAGCACTGCTCTAAGTACAGGAGATATAATGGTGAACACACTGATGAGGTCCTGAACTTCTCGAAGTTTACAATCCTGTGAAGAAGACAGTCAATGGATAAACAATGGACAGAATATCAAGTAAGATAACAGGACAGAGAGTGAGGGGGTGGTCAGGGAAGGCCTTTCTGAGGAGGTGACATTTGAACAGAAGTGAGGAAACAAGCTGTAGATGTCTGGAGCAAGAGTGCCCCAGGCACAGGGAGTGGCAAGTGCAAAGGCCCTAAGGTAGGGACATGGTTGGGATGGTTAAGGCACAGCAAGAGGTTGGCTGGAGTAGGGAGACTGAGAGGAAGAATTTGGAGAGGGACAGGAGGTCAGGCAGGCGAATAGGGGCCAGACTGCGTGGAGTCTTGTGGGCTTTGGTGCGGACCTGGGCTTTGGTGGATGTAAGGCACTATGAGAGGATTTTAAGCAGAGGAGTGATGTGGCTGACTTGCATTATAAGAGGATCACTCCGGCTGAGAGTAGACAGGAGAGCAGGTGGGAGATGCCAGAGAGGGATGAAGAGGAGGGATGGAAGTCTCTGCCCTGGGACGAGAGGCATGTATGCACTGACAGGTGGGTGGGTCAGGTCGTGTCACCAAAAAATGGTGGGAAAGGGAGAAATCCCTCTGTGAACATGTAACTCATTGGTACTTTCAGAGGCAGTAAAGTTAGGAAGAGATAGAGGCCCTTCTCCTGTTACTTGGACACCTCGAGCCGGGAGACAGCGTCTTATGTCATCTCAGGCCACCCTGGGCATGTGCTGTTCCTTCTCCTTAGAGCATGCTTCTCTTTCTCCAACTGTTTGACATTACTCATCCTTCATCACTTGGTCAAAATATCATTTCCTCAGACAAAACTTCTCAGACCACCTCTCCTTCCCATAATAGATCAGGCACTCGGGGTGTATACTCTCCTAGTTCTCTGTGCTTCTTTGCCATGGTGCTTATCACAATTGTCATTCATTAATTAATATAATTCATTCTTTGGTCTGTTTCCTTCACCAGACTGTAGGCTCCATGAGGGCATATGTGGGTCTGCTTTGTTCATTCTCCATCCTCAGTCCCTAGCAGTGTGCCTGACACAGGTAGGAACTCAACATATTTTGTTGAATGAATAAATAAATAAGCAAATGAACAGTAGAGCAGGTACCAGAGATGCCGCAAAGGAGGAAAGTTGATTCTTAAGAGATACAAATAGGAATAGGAATAGGGCTAGTGTCAGCTTAGAAACCAAAGGACTCACAATCACCTAGTATGGAAAGCATTAGGACTTTGTCCCAGATTTGCAGACAGACCCAGCCTGGCAGACATGCTCACGCATGTACAAACACACACACACACACACACACACACACACACAATACATGGCACAACAGCAGTATCTGCCAATATGAAGCATAAAGATTGATTGATAACATAAAATCTCTACTCAGGACACTTACTGAAGTTGGAGCAGGAACAGGTACTAAGATTTTGATGGCTGGACTTTGTCTTGAGGCAAATGATTCAACCAACTCAATCCATTGAGCCTCAATTGAAACCAGGATCAATCCTGATGGAAATCATGATACACTCAATTTGGTTTTAATGCCGTGAGCTCTCATCCTCCAAGTCCTCTCTCATACCCTTTCCTCCAATCTCTAGCATTCTTATGCTCTCTCTACCCTCCTGTGAATCAAAAGAAGACCTTCAGAGAAAAAGCAGGCAAAAATTCTGTCTACAATGCAAGTGGCTGATAAGACGAAGTATTTTCAGAGCTCCGGGTATTATTCTTACCGGAAGCATTTGCACTTTGGTTGTAATTAGTACCTTAAGCCACAGGAACAAAATTTGGAGTTCTTATGCCTTTGTGATTTTATTCTACGGACAGCCACCTATCTCACAAAGGTTGTCCTAATCTTCTATTCACTATGCTTTGAAGGCACTGGACATGAGCATTTTGTCAAAGGGACATTAATATTATATATTACTTAAAAACACCAGTAAGCTTTTAATCATTAAAAAGTTATCAAATAATGTACCCAACATGTATCTTCATTCCATTCCTGAACCTCATACCATCCTTATCCCCAATCTTTCCTTCTCACCATTGATGACACATTATATCAGAGGTGCCACATCAAAATGACCCTTTAGTTAAACATTTTGCTTCATGTCAGGTAGCTTCCTCCTTGCAAGTATGACAGCCTCCTTGATTGCTACATTGAGACAGATGTTGTCTCCCGATTTAATGCTGCATGCCTGGACCGCATTCTCTACCAGCAGCTGTGTTTCTTGAGTCTAGGGTGCTTGCTGTGTTGACTGACAAAAGGTTTTTACCTTAGGGATCTATGAATGGGCTTCATAAGAGTCTATGAACCCCTGAAAATGTGTAATCTAAATTTGATGAGTACCTATACATTTTGTAAGGAGAAAGAGGGCCCCGTAGTTTTTATCTGATCTTCAAAGCGGTCTGATGACTACCAAATGTAAGAAATCACTGGTTTAGGTAGGTTATCTAGAAGTTTCAGGTAAAAAAAAGTACTTAAGAGCTTACCACCTAGTATCCGTTCTCACTAGATGTGTGGTGTTAAGGGACAGAGCTGACTGTTTTGTTATGTTTGTTTCATCACTACGAGCAACCGGTTTATGTAGCACATAATCTAAAGTAGATTTCTTGACACAAATGATGCACTTTGGAGGCAACCTTTGAGGACTCAACAGGAAATTTACCAGATTAATTTTGGGCTGAGCAAAGCTTGTGTTTAGTGAAACCATCCTGCCTTCCAGAAGGTGACCCTCTATTCTCTCTCCATTTGCAACAAGGTTCCAAGAACCAGATCTAAAAGGAACATTTACCTTCTGGCTTTCATGTTTCAGTGACATTGGATTTGGGAGGGAATCCAGAAAGAGCCATGGGAAATGCAGGGAGTAGGGATTGCTTCTGCTTCTCTCCTCAGCTATTATGATCTATTATGGTTAAGACTGAAATCACTCGGCAGCCACATGTTTCAGATTGAGGTAACTCCTCGCTGCCTTAAAGGTCAGGAAAGCCGCTGTGCTGACACAGACCCTTCTCACCCTGGCAGTCTGCCCCACATCGACTCTTGAGTCATCACATTTGGATGACTAGGCTGATAAAAACAAGGTTTCATTGGGTGAGTCGAATGGGCACAGGGTGGGGGGGATTTGGGGAGTAGGGCCGAGCGGCAGAGCAGGAAGAACACTGTACTTGGGATCTGAGGACCTGGGTTCGAGTCCCTGCTCTGTGAACTTAGGCATGCTAAGTTCATCTATTTGGGTCTCGGGCGAAATTATAAAATGCAAGGCAAGCTGGGTATACTAGGTGCTTGATAAAAGTGATTGCACAGGACCCATACGGAGGCAGAAGTCTTGTCCCTAGACCGGATGTAATCAACCCCGACCTGAATAGTGAAATGCCTTCAGAGGTTGTCTATGGAGACTAGGTTGATCCCTAGACCTGTGGAGATCTGCATCCCTGGTCATTCATTCAGCAAATATTTCTTTGGAGATAGGCTGTGGGATACAGTGAGGAAGCCCGGTGAGGTACCAGCTTACATCTAGAGGTCAGTTCTCTGTAACAAAGCCTCTTCTTCCAAAACATATAGTTGGCTGCCAGAGGAAAACATCAAACTCTCTGGGTCTCTCTTAATTTGGGAAGTGTAGATGGAGCCTGGAGAAGACAGAAGGGAAAGGTCTGTCTTCACAATTCTCTGCCTCGTCTCTAGGTGGCAGCACCAACTCAGGGCTGCGGTCCCCATGGTCCTGGTACCAGTGCACTCAAGCTTGGCGTACATACAGTTTTGGAGGCAACAAAAGAGTCCCATCTCCACACTGAGCCAGATGACCTCGGGCAAACCAGTCAATCTCTTTTAAATCTGTTTATCTGTAAAATGGGGATAATAATCATTCCCAAAATAATAAAGTGAACAGACAATGAGGTAAATGCTTGATAAATGGCAGCCACTATCTTCCTGGCCCCCAGCAAGAAGATTAAACAGCATAGTTCCCTTACTCTTTTATAATCACCTTTGATTTACACCTTTTCTCATCTTTCAAGAGTGCCCCTGATGCTTATGTAAAATGAGCACTAGATAAACATTTGAAGTCAGGGAGTGGGAAGGCAGGAGGAAGGTCCAAAGTGCGATTTCTCTAGAACAGACCCAACTGCTCAGCACTTCACAGTTGGAGTGGAGGTCCAACTATCTTTTGGGTCTTTCCTTTGCTCTACTCAAGAGTCAAATTCCCAGAAAAGAGGCTGTTTGGCTTAGCCTGGGTCACATGATTGTACCTTGACCAGAAAAGGCAAGGCACCTGAATGACAGCTTTACACGTGAGAAAGAGGGCATTTTAGAAAAAGAAATTAGGGTGCTTCACCCAAAGAAGGAGAAATGGATTCTGGGGGATGATTCTAATCACCAGCATCCCAGTTCTAGGTCACGGTTCAGCGACACCCTATCTTTAGTCCCCAGGAGTTAAACCCAAACAGAACTAGATCCCCATCCCAATAGTACCATAAATCTCCTGAAGGTCACCAGATCCACCCAGTCAGCCCTGTTTCTTCAGGATTTGGGGGCTCTTACAGCCTTATTTCTCCTACCCTGGGGATAAACGGTGGGACACGAACATCTGAGGAAGCCAAAGGTAACTTTAATCTGAAGTAAACAAGCCAACTGTAAGAGGTTCTTCCTTCCTTCCTTCCTTCCTTCCTTCCTTCCTTCCTTCCTTCCCTTCCTTCCTTCCTTCCTTCCTTCCTTCCTTCCTTCAACCAAAAAGATTAAGTGCCAGCTGTGCTGGGCACTAAGAATCTAGGAATAACCCAGACAGAGATAGTCTGTACCTTTGCTCATGAGTTAGTTAATGGCCCATTTATGATATCCATTCAACTGTCCACCATTAGTCACCATTGTTGGCTTTGCCCATGTTATGGATTATCCATGTTATCCATCTCCCAGTGGTCTCAGGAGAAACCAACAGGGCTGTCATGTTTGCGGTTCCAACTGAACAGGCTGCTTAGGAATATGTTCTCTTCCTTTCTGGGTCAGAGGATTGGTTTATGGAGTGTGTTCGTGGGGGGAAGGGTGGGGCGGGGACATGGAGAGTCAGCTAGGCAGACAGGCAGGCAGACTAGCTTCCACTGTATATCTGTATATTTCAAAGTCCACTGCAGGACTTTGAAAAATAGAACAGAGGCTGATGAGGGTAAAGAGAAGCGAATGTCCTTTGATAGAGCCCTGTTTAGGACTCTAGCTTGCTTTTACTTGATCCTGGTCCTTACCTCTGTCTGTGACATTTCAATACAAGACTAAAAGGTAGATGACAGTGTGACTCAAGAGACACAGCTCACCATTTTAGCCTCCTCTGGCCCCACCTGGGGGTCCTGTCTCCAGACTCTATCATTTCCACAGGAATGAGTCCCTTTTCCTTGATTCCTGCTCTCGAAAGAGCTGATTGAGGCTTGCTGTCCGTATGTTGGTGAATGGTTATTTTGTTACTTGTTGTCCATTGTCAGAACAATAATTGTCCTGGATTTTACATTCCTAGAAGGCAGGTACGCTGTCCCTCCCTCCCTCCCTCCATCCATCCATCCATCCATCCATCCATCTATCCATTTATTCTTTCTTTAATTTATTCATTCAACAAATATTTATCGTGTCAGGCTCTTTGCTACTGTGCATGAGGCTAAGAGGACAAAGGTGAGCCAGATCTTTGCAGTAGAGACAAACGTTAACAGAGTAACCATGCAGATACATGTGAAATTTCAGTCTGTTAATGGCTCTGAAGGAAGGGTATGTGGTGCTATGAAACCATGTGATAGTAGGGATCTTATTTAGTCTGAGAATTGGCCAAAATTCCTCTAAACTGATACAGGCATACCTCATTTTATTGCACTTCACATTAGTTGCACTTTTTACAAAGTGAAGGCTAGACCCTCCACCAGCAAAAAGATTATGACTGGCTTTATTGCACTTCTCATTTAATTGCAGTGGTCTGGAACCGAATCTGCAATATCTCCGACATATTTCTGTATTTGAAGAAAAGGTAGGAGTTAACTAGTTGGAGGGGGAGTAGAGGATAAAGAGTGGTCAGTTGAGACTGAACAGCATGAGCGAAATTCTGAAGCTGGAGAGCGCGTAGGAGAGGGATGTGAGATGAGCTGAGGGGCAGAGGCGGTATGGTCTCTGGGGTCCCATCAAGGATTTGGGTCTTCGCCTTCATAGTCACCTTGAGGAACTCTTAAATCTCAATCATGCCATGTGCCAGGAGGCAGTTGATAAGTATTCGATGTGAATAATGCCTGCCTTCCTGAGAGAAGATGTGCTGATGGGGGTGGGGACAGGGCCTGGCAACCGATGGGACTCAAGCATGCCTGTGAAGAGCTGATCTCCAGGAATGGGGACCTATGTCTATGACTGCACGTTGCAAGATGGTTTGGAAAATTTCGTGTCAGTATCTTAAAATGCCACAAAACAGGGAAATGAGATATGATGCTTTTCACTTTTCAAGCTTGGGTGTTCTCTAGAGAAAACAAAAATAGGGAAATCCCAGGAATGCTCCTGGGCTTTCGAAGTTTAGTGTTTATACCCTAGATTTGCTAGGCTTTACGAATCTAAATATATGTATTTTCAAACAGAAGAAGAATATAACTGATCTTGGTTTGGACCAACACAGAGGTTTTATTCCTCTCTTTTATCCTCTTCTTCCTAGTCTTCTGAGCATATGAAAAAGCCACGACTAGAAAACAAAGCGAACATCTGCACATACTGTGCATATTAACAAGGGTGGTGTTTTCTAAATGACCGTGTTTTCAGCATATGTTTCTTTAAATCAATTCACTTTTTTTACGAAAGTAAATTCATTTGTAAAGGAACATGTATGTCATTAGTTAGAATTAAAAAGGCCTTTCAAAGTGAGAGGCAAAAAAAATGAGATCAATAAGAATAGCTATTTGGGAATCATTGATTCAGGCAGACACTCAAGTAACAATGGTAATGGGTATTTATGGGAGAGAGAAAGGGAAAATTACATCGATAGCAGGAAAGCATTTCTGTTGATGCAGATAACATAGTGATGTTAATCCTAAAGAATGTTTTTAATTTTCAGTCCAGTAGTCATCAGTCCAGGAGTCACAATGTCTGTTTTCTTGTTATTTTGCAAAAGGTTTTTTGGGACACCATATTGCTCAGGCCCTGTCTAAAGGTTATTTTGCCCTATTTTAATATTTTAAAGATTCGAGGCCTAAGACCTGCATGGCAGTTTCTCTGGCATGGCAGCATCCATTTTAAAGTGGTTCTGTTTCTATTATTGTTTACACATTAATAAATGGAAAACCTCTAAGTTGATTAGAATAAATATATACCAACCAAAGTAAATACATTTTATGCAAGTATCATCCTGCACCTGTGGGAATTGAATTGGATTTTGAAAAATGGGTAGAATTTCAAAACACAAATGTGGCTTAATAAAGTCATGCACCTCCTGCCACTTAGATCAGAATCACTTCATGCTACTTATGTCAGAATCACCAGGGAATCTTATTTTAAAACGAAGATTCCTTTAGGTGGACCCCACCTAAAGAACCGCTGAAAAGATGATAGACAGATTCTAGGCAGAGGAAACAGCACATCAGCAAAGGCTTAGCGAAATGAAAGTGCAAAATAGAGTCAAGACAAGAATTTTTCAGCCTTAGCAGTACCCAGGGCTTGTTTCCAAGAGTGGAGGGGATGGACAAGGGTGCCAGGGTAGAATAGTGAGCTCAGGTCTAGTGCTCTGGAGACACGAGGGCTAGCTGTGGGCTTTCTCACCCTCTGCACTACTGACACTTGGGGCTGGATAATTCTTTGTCGTGAGGTCTGTCTTGTGCACCATAAGATGTTTAGCAGCATCCCTTGTCTCTATCCACTAAATGCCAGTAGCACCTGTCTTCCAAATTGTAACAACCAAAAAATGTCTCCAGGCATTGCCAAATGTCCCTTGAGGAACAAAATCACCCCTAGTTGAGAACCACTGAATTGGGGGAATTGTTTCAATTCCTTGTTTGGTTGTTTGTTCTCTTGGCTCCTGCATTAGTCAAAATTAGGTAAGCGATACCAATAGTGCAATGCACAGTCGCTTAACCAAATAAACTCTTTTCAACTTTCACTTAAAAGAAACTCAGAGGCGGGCCTTCCAGAGTTTGTAGCATCACATTCCTGCAGCATTACCAGGGACCCAGAATCTCTTTTTCTCCTTTGTACACATGGTTGTCTCATGTTCCTAAGATGGTTGCCCCACCTCTTATGTCACATCTGCCTTTCAGACAGAAAGAAGAAGAAAGGTGTGTGCCAAATGAGATGGCCCTACCTTTTAAAGAACTTTCCCATTAACCCTACCCGGCAATTTCTGCTTAAATCTCGTTGGCCTGTGTCACACAACCATTCCTAGCTGCAAAGGAGTCTGAGAAACATAATCGGTTTAGCCAGGCACATTGCTATGCTAGACAAAATGAGGATTCTGTTGTAAGGAAAAAGGGGAGAATGAATTTGAGAGGTCAATTGTCAGTCTCTGCCATCGCTCTCAACTTTGGTTTCTAGGTACAGTGACAAGCTCAGCAGTCTCTCACCCAAAATCTACCAGAATGAGCCAGACAAATCTTCCAGGCAGCAATGAAATTTGTCTGTGCAAATTTCCATAGTGAATTCCCCTAAGAGGGGGCTCTTTATCTCTGCCTGCTGGTAGGGTCTTTAAACCAGGATTAAGTTTTTATTCTATCTTCTTGACAGTAGATAAACTCAAAACGCATAACAAGCAGTTTAAAAACAAGATTTTCAGGAGGGATATGTCACTCTTCCCTTCCCATTCCCATTCCCTTGGGACTCACACAAGGCCAGTGCAGTAGCCAGTCATCCACATGGCAAGACTTGTTACAAAGCCTAAAATGCCACCATTAGGCACTTACTCCTTTGGGTTAGGAATTACTCTTCCAAGGTGCCTCTTAAAATGCTAACACCCTCTGATAGAGATAAAAGATGATTAAATCTTTGCCGCCTTAGGGTTGGTCTTAGTTTGGGAGCCCTTTTACCCTTGAAATTCCTGAGCAGCTTTGGGGCACTGAAACCCAAGAGGGAGAAGGAGGCTGGGGTGGGGGTGGGGTGGGGTGGGAGCGGGGGAGTCAGTCTGTCCCGGAAAGAAGTAGGGCGCCCAACTGTATTACCTCCTTCATGGTAAAGCCGCAGCCACAACTGGGACATTGGCTGGAGGTATTAATAAACACTGCTGGTAAGTTTGGGTCCAGCAGATGGCAACCCCGTGACCTTTGAGTCGATTTCACCACCCTTTCTCTCCCCACCCACACTTCTCAACCTGAAGACTAAAAATCTGGCTTTCCTGTAATTTGCTTTGACATTAACTCAGGGAATAACACTGCTGCTAAGAGATAAACACCAAGGACGAAAGGTGGGAAACGAACATTCCCCAGGAATCCTTACATCAAAGTGACAGATGATGACGATGATGCTATCATGTGCCATTTTTGGCTACATGAAGCCTTCCTTTAGCCTGGGCTTTCCAGAGAAACATCATTGACCTAGATCAGGGTTACAGATCTGCAATACCAGCCTCAGACTGGGGAAAAGAGATCCCTCCCCTGGACTCTCCACATTACAGGGGCCAGCACCGGCTCTCCTGCTGCTATACCACTTCCCACGGAGCAAGGAGTCCTTAGGAGCAAAGGGACATGATTACCCAGAGCCCTCTGTCTCCTTTTTGGCCGTGGTCCATGCACCCGGGACACTAGCATCCCCTGCCTGAGTGGCCCTGAGCTGGCTTCTGGGAGCTGTAGCCCTCTTCCCCTGCTTCTTCCCCAAGGTAGACCAGACCACTGGTATGTGCACCCCTGGACCTGAGGGGTGGCCCAGGGATGGTGGGCTGTGGGGGAGGAGTATGCATGGAACCCTGTCTTGCAGGCAACATGAACATGAGGCTGCTATGGTACAGGAGGAACCATGGGAGGGACAGGATGCAGTCCGAGGGCTGTTTCTCCCTGTGCTAACTTGTGCTAATACAAAGTTTAGAAATATTTAAGAATTCTAAATTCAAATCTCGCCTTCCAGGTAATTAAAAAGATATATTTGTCAAGGTAGGAGAGAAGAATATGTTCTGTTTAACATATTTAACATATTTTGTAAGCTTGATTGATAATGTGTAAACATTTAGACATACGGTGTGTGGCCTCTGTTAGTACTCTTGCCCCAAGCCCTGTGAATTTTAGGGGAAAACCTGCTCTACAAACATACTTTGTTTGGTCTGCAGAGTGTTTCAAAAATTGGGAGATTTCATGTAAACATTCTAATTTGGGCTTTTCTTGACATGTTGTAAGATATGGTAACACCGGGTCCGAATTCCCACAAGCAGTATAGGGTAGAACCGAGGGGCAGCTGCCTACTTTAGGCCGGTAATCACTTGCTCCTCCGTTTGCCACACTCCCCACCACTCCCGATTTTCCTATGACCAATGAGCTTCCTGTATTTACAGTGCTTGCCTGGGCTCTGAAGGCATTGGAGTATGGGTCAATGCCCCACTGGCATCTTCTATTATCTCTGTCTTAGGTAGGAGGCTGGGACCGACTGTGGTTGGAGGGAGGGAGATCCGTGGCCAAAGCTCTGGAAGTTGAAATCTATTCATAGCTGCCCCACCCCCCACCCCCACAATTCCCCTGTGTGGAGACAAGTCAGCCCTGGCACTCACCCCGGGCTCAGCCTTCTGCTGCCTCTCTCAGACTGATCAGAAAGGAGAAGTAGAACTGCCTGGGGTCACTAGAAAGTGGAGAATGAAAGGGGAAGAGAAGTCCTTGCCGATGGAGACAGTGCACGTGAGCTCTGCATTTCGAGTTCTGACCCTGAGTGTAATTCAGAAGATGCCCAGCCCAGGTCATGTGTCTTCTATGGGGGTTTCTGGGGGAAAATCACAGAACTAGAGCAGGGGCAGGGAGAAAAATCTCTGATTGGAAAGAAGTCTGCCCCAGCCTCTCATGAGAGGCCAGACTCTGACAGAGCCGGCTGTAAAAAAAAGCAGGACCTAAAGTTCTGCCTCTTAAGGCTGTAAAAGAAAAAATGAATTCTTTTCAGTGCATGCAACATCTGAAGTGACCATTGGCTTCTTTGCTCTGCTGGTTAACACAGGGGAAGAACCACCAGAAGCCAGGCCCTGGAGAAAATTGATGGGCCAGTCCCTCTTCACCACAGACCCACATCACATCCCCTAGTCCATACTGAGTCCGTGCACTGGAAGCAGAGCCCCATTTGCCAAGTTTTGTTGGGAAAACGAAAGGTTGCAATGCCAGATTCTGCATCGGAATCAACGCTGGTGCTTGGGGAAGGTCTTCTGGGCTGTCTCCAACTGGCTCTGAGCCCAGCTCCCACATATTGGGCATCCACGGACATCGGCTTCAGGGGTGAGGGGCCCAACAGTGGCAACACTCCTTCACAGGCCCTTGAGTTCGACTTCTCCCATAGGTAGGCCACAAGGAGGTCAGGTGACAACATGCAAGGCCCCAGCTTTTCCTGGCCTCTGCAGAGTTTAGTAATCACGCTAGCCCCATGCTAGCATAATCCCAGTGAAGTAGGAGAAACTGGGGAGGGAGAGGTCAGGAGTCGAGACCTTGCTTCTAACCGATCAGAGCTGTCAACTGGCTGGTCGAGGAGGTACTGGCCCGGAAAAACAGGCCTGCACCTCTCTTTTCCCACATCCCTAGATGGCTGCCCTCAGGGAGACAGGGGGCAGTGGCAGTTCCTCTAAAGGACCAAGGGATAAGACTGAGGGCGGCTGCTGAAGGGGCTGAATCGGATGCCTCCCATGGCACTCCCTGTCGCTTTTGTCCCCAGCTAACTTAGCAGGGACTTTGTGTGTGGGCAGGCCCTGCCATCGCTCTCGAGCAGTGGTGTGGGTAAGGCTGCAGCGTGCAGGCCAGCAGGCACGCGGCCTGGGGCTCTCTGAGGAGCAGGCGGACACTGGAGCAGGGGAACCAGAGAGCACTGGTTTCGGGCTCTGCCAAAATTCGAAGCCTTGAAGACAACTTTATGTTACCTGTGCCACGGCCGCCCTCAAACAGCACTTAGAATGGCAGCCTGTGGAACCTTATAGAGGCAGGTAATGTTTTGTGTGCTATATCGCAGCTGCCCAAGGGAGGTGGAGTCTTCGGCAGGACGTGTAGCCCCACTGGCGGAGATGTGCTTGTGTCCCAACACCACATGTTGCCCCATGAGAGCATGAGGAAAGCCTTGCCTTACATGTGAGGTATTGCCCTTGTGTTACTAGAATTCCTCGCTCAGGGCCTGGCACACCGCAGTATCCAGGGCCGGCTGTCTGGACGGAGCTGAGTAAGTGTAGTCGTGTGAGTGGGATGTGAGAGCATCAGCCTGAATGACCATTCCACCCAGTGGCACTTTGCACTGGTCCTTCTCGCTAGAGAATTGACCCACTGACAATCTAGAAAGCATGAGGCAATGAGAAATGGAAGGCCATGGTAAGGTGATTTGGGAAGGACAATCAAGAATGTGCTTAGAGGGAGCATTAAAAATTCTTTGAAAAATCCAGCTTCCCAAGTAGATTAATAAACCACAGGAGGGAGGGAGGGAGGGAGGAGGGAGAGAGAGAGAGAGAGAGAGAGAGAGAGGAGAGAGAGAGAGAGAGAGAGAGAGAGATTACAGTCTCCAGAGTTTTACGGGCTCTTGAGGCCAAGAGCAAAAGCAGGCCCCAGCCCCGCAGAATTTAAGGCTTCAGGAGACAGTGTGAAAGGGAAACTGCCTTACCAGATTTGCTTCTTTTAAGACATTTATTTAGAAAAATAACCCTCCCTTGCCCTTCTCTCTTTGTGCCATGGGTCTTGGGCGTTCTGCTTGATACAGCTCTGCATTGGACCAGCGTGGGGGTCCAGCACACTCTGACGGGCTGCCGCCTCGCTGGGAGGCCTCGCACACTTCCACCTGCTACCATCCTGTGCTCAATCCTGGTCCAGGCCTCTGTCTTCATATCTCCAGGTAGACAGAGGGCTCTGAGGGACAAGGGCAGTCTGGCCACAGTCTTTGTGCCCCTCCCAAGCAGCCGGAGCAGCTAGGGGCGGGCGGGGGTAGGGGGCGGCTCTGTTCTCCCCCACCTATGGAAAAGCTCAGGGCTGGAAGCGCGGGGAGCTGACGTGAGGTTGGTGGAAGGCGTGGGTGCTGTATACCACCTCGGGGGGCGAGGGGGTGCTGGTGGCCATCACTGAGCACAGGGGCTCGTGGCTGCTGAGCACCGACGTGAAGTACTTCATCTCCTCTGTGAGCTGCTTGATCTCCTTGCGCAGAGCCGCATTCTGTTTCTCCAGGTCTTCACTCTCCTGTGAGGGGGGCGATCGGCATTAATGTCAGGGCAGGCCCCAAGACTGTGGGTGGGGGTAGCAGGAGGAGCCCAGGTTAGAACTGTCACTAGCATAGCCATGGAGCAGAGCATCGTGAATTTGCACGTGTGAGTGTGGGCACATGTGCATATACGTTTGTATGCGCTGTGTGTGTGTGTGTGTGTGTGTGCGCGCATCTGTATTAGTATGTATATATGTGTGCACGTGCATGCATAGATATTAGGTCGAACCATACGAAATTGCTAATATTTGTCTGTTTTTACAGTTTCGTATGGTCCCAACTAACAGAGGTGTATGTGTGAATGTGTGTGTGAGTGTGCTTTTCTGTGCGCATGGCTTGAGAGAGGCAAGTACATATCAAGGGAAACAGGTTGGCAGGCCAGAGCCTGAAAAAATGGAAAAGAGTTTATGAGAACATCTTATATCGTTTTTACTCTTTTCCACTCTGTTATACCACGTGTTTTCCAAGCAGCCCCAGAGTTTGCAGTTAGTTTTACGAATGGAATTCACGGTTAATTGTCTGAGTCACCCAGATTCTAGAACACCGAGGATCTTAATAAATATCAATGTCCACCACAGCGTTTGATTCCACCCTGTTCTGTACAGCATTCTGGGTGTGTCCCAGGAACCCATGCTTCCCCTTTTCCAGAAACACCTTTCTTCTGTTGCTTGAGAGAACCATAGGATACTTGCTGATCAGGAAAACTCAGGGCAAAGAGCACCGATTACCAGTCGTACCACTAATAAGTCAACAGTTCCACTCTGGAATTAGCATTGACTGGAAGCAATGCCACCTTCGGAAAACGCAGAGGTCTTGTATTTCCAACATGCATTTAAGGTTCACATCCCTTGACTCAGTCAAGCAAACCTTTTCTGTTAATCATCAGAGGAAGGGACAATGGCACTGGAAATGGCAAATAAACATTTCAGTCCAAAAAAGCAGCCTAAAATTTGGAGTCCAGGCCTTATTGTTCTAGTTTTATTTGATTTAGGCCAGCATTCCCCAAACTTACCACGTCATCAGAATTAATTCAAGAAACTTAAACCCAGTGGATTTGGGATTTGGAGTGAATTCTGGGAATTGGAATTTTTAACAAGTACCCTAGGTCATTCTAATGACCAGGCAAGTTTGAAAATGCTAGTTGAATATGTTATTAAATTGGTTTTAATTATTCAAGCACTTATTAAAGGTCTGGCACAATGCGTGTAAACTCAAATGTTTATTGATTGGCAATTAATATCAACTGCTGGACTAGAAGTTGACTCAAAATTATGATGGGCAGAGAGGAAATGTAAGATAACTTGACATTTAAAATTTGCCTTAAATAATCCACTAGGAGCATGAGCTGCAGGGTAATGAGAGAGCTATACTGCCAATTGCCCTAACCCATGCATCCGGTTAAGTGGTAGAGTAGCATATGACTGTGGCCTTACCCATCAAACTAGCTTCCATCTGTTTATCAAGGACAGATTTGAGCATGCTCAGCCTCAGGCTGGCATTTCCTGTATGTGGCTCTGAGCTAGAAAATAGTACCTAGGTCAGTACAAAGGAAACCCCCATCTCTAAAATGGGATGGGGTTGGGTGGGATACTCAGAGCCATGATGATAGAGTCAGAGGCACTGGCTGCTGCTTCTGCAAGATGTGGCTGGCTCCTTAGTCTTACCATTTGGTTGTTTACGGGCACATCCCAGAGAGAGGGCATCCCCTCTTTACCGAAAGGTAAGATAAAGCAACACTTGAGACTGGGGGGTGTT
Organism: Pteropus medius; assembly: GCF_902729225.1. Taxonomy (NCBI): domain Eukaryota; kingdom Metazoa; phylum Chordata; class Mammalia; order Chiroptera; family Pteropodidae; genus Pteropus; species Pteropus medius. The sequence continues at coordinate 3,527,526 of NW_024349797.1, read as the reverse complement.
GTTAAGACGGGAACTGGGGGCCGGGAGTCCTGGCCCCTTCCTCTAGCCTTTTCCTCGCCCCCTCTGAGAGTTTCCACTGGTGACAACATTTACTGTAACTTCTGTGCTCTGAAGAGCCTGGGCAAACCCCGAGGCAGAAGGGAGGGGCAGGGTAGGCGGGCGCAGGGACCAACTGCTCTGACCTTCTCCCTGCCTAGAGGCAGACCCAGCTTTCGGGGAAGTAGCAGCAGATTCTTCCTCCCTAAGCAAGCTTGGCTGAGCTCTCTCTAGTTTTTTTCATCTCCCTCTCCCTGCCCCCTGGCCTGCAGTCCCCAGAGCTCTAGGAGGCAGCTCGTAACCGTAACCGCTGCTGCCTCTAACCAAAAAACCACCACCTGTGACAAGAAACTTGTCTTTGCCTTGAGGAGCAAGACTGCTTCTTGCTAGGACCCCACAGAAACCAGCACTGCCTACCCAGGGGCCATGCTGTCAGCCAGACATTTACAGGAGGAAGAATTGGACTCCTTTTCAGGAGGAAGGCAGCTGATCTGGGGCCTCATTCCTCCACATACCCACCTCTCGTCGCTAGGTCCAGTCTGACCCTCCCTGGGGCAGTCATGCCCTGGAGAGGGCTCACACAGGAGTATCTGGCAAAGGCTGACTTGGGAGCAGCTGTTTACCCAGAGATACGATGATCAAATCCCCTAACTTCCTCCTAGCTTCCCCATGGGTGCTGGAAACCTAGAACTCAGTGAAAGGGAAGAGGAAAGGAAATTTGAGAAGTAAATTTTGGCTTCTAACACACATGTCTTCTACTACAGTGGGGGAGGGTGGGCCTCCCCCACTGTAGTATTTGTGCTTCCCTGTAACCTGCCTTCTACTTTTTGGAATTTATTTAGGTTCTCCAGGCTCCTTACGACAACCAAGTTGGATATGGAAGGCCAGCTGCTATCATGACCTCCACTTTACAGACAAGGCTAAAACAGACTCTGGAACAAGCCTACTCCACCTACCCGCCAATATAACTACAGGTTGGTGGCAGCAGCTGATAGGAGAAAGGACTATAGGATTTACTTCAAGACTCTTAGTTTCTCATAGGTCCAGAAACTTTGAGTGAGCTATTGATCCAAAGCCCCATAACCACACAAAGAGATCACTGAGGAGTCCTTGGCTGCCCTATAGTCTCCTAAGAGAAAACTGGGTCTCGGCTTGGGGGATCTTTAAACAACACAGTGCAAGATCCCTGTACTGATCACACTCTTCTAATCAGAGCTGGTCATTTGCCTCCCACCCTGAGTTGGGAGAGAATCTCCTGTCCAGCTACTCTGCTAGAGGGCCAACTCCAGATGCAGAATGAGGTCCGAAATACATGACAACGGTGGGCTCCATCAGTGGTACCTGGGGACACGTGTCCTGGGTCCTGGTCCTGGCTGGGTGACCCTCTCTGAGCCAGTTGCCTCGTTTTAAAACAGGACGACTGGATCAAAACAATGGCTCTCGACCTTGGCCGCTCACTGGGACCAGTGGGAACCCTTGGAGTTTTAACAATACTGATGGTTGATTCTGACTTAATCAGTCTGGGGTGCAGCCTCAGCATGGGTTGTTAGAGGCTCCCCAGGGGTTTCTAATCTGCACTGAATCTTGAAAACCACAGAATTAGATCTCTAAGCCCTCTTCAACTCTCGAATATTTCAGATTTCCAAATGACTACCTGAGTATATTAGCAAACTAGAGCCTCTAACCTCCACCCGTTGGGAAAGTGAGTGTACGTGCGAGTACATGTGTGTGTGTGTGTGTGTGTGTGAGTGTGTGTTGAGGGAAGAGGGATGTAGACTCAATTTATGAGAACGAGTAGTAGAAACCAAATTTTTAAAAGAAAAATATAGTCTATGGCCGTGCCACCCTGAACAAGCCCAATCCCATCTGATCTTGGAAGCTAAGCAGGGTTGGGCCTGGTTAGTACTTGGATGGGAGACCACCTAGGAAGACAAGGTGCTGTAGGTGTAAAAAAAAATAAAATAAAATAATAAGGGATTATAAACTGACAAGGTCCTTGCAATCTGTGAGGTCAACCAAGGGTTTCCTTGCCTATAAATGAATGAATGAATGAATGAATAAATAAATAAATAAATAGATAGATAAATAAATAAATAAATAAATAAATAGAAGAAAAGTATAGCTTGACTTAAAATTAACTAACATTTAGTGAATGCTACCATGTGACAATCACTCTTTTAAGTTTATTATATTTAATCTTTGCAAAAAACCCTATATGGTATTTAATATTATTATGCAAACTTTGCAGAAGAGGAAAATTGAAGGTACAGAGAAGTTAAGTACATTGTTTAATGTCACACAGCTTGCAAGTAGCAGCACCAGTACTTGAATTGAGGTAATCTGGCCTCAGAGTCTGTGCCTACAATCGTCTCTTGCCTTTGAAGTCTGTTTAAATCTTATGATATCTGATAATTATCTCCCATGAGGCCTCAGCCATGCTGGCTTTCCAATTTCATCTTCCCTCTTTTCCTATCTTATGCAAATCCAGATGCTAATGTTCACAATTCGTCCTCACCTGTGGGGTTACTTGGTACCATTCCTATCATAAAGCACAAGCAAGCTGGGGGTGGCTAAGGAGCAGGCTTCATGTGGGTGTGAGAACAGTCTGGGGAATTCCCTACTGGAGGGGCTAAGGAGGGGGTCACTCAAAGAGCTCTTGAATGATGGGGAATCCCCAGGCAGGTCCCTTAACCACATGGAAGCCAGCTGGGACCAAGGCTAAGGACGGGCTCTCACCCAAGGCTCTGGCAGGGACTCTCCAGGCATTCTGAGCAGGACTTGGTCCTCCTTCCTGCCAGCTCTGGTTTAGTGCCTTGACCTTCTCCTTGAATTTTCTAATCACAATTTCCAGAAAGGTGAAAATAGTCCCTGCGTGTTTCTTTGTCAGCAGAACATGTAGTCATTCACTGGTAGAGCGACCTTTTAACTCTCACCCACACTTAAATATGAGAATAGTGTAAGAAGCTTATATCCCTCACACCCAGTTATATGTTCAGTCTCTGGCAGTTATCAATCCCCATCCACCAAATGCATATATAGAGTAGAGCCTGCCATTCCTGGAGAAGTCTATAAACTGAGCGATAGGACATCGTCCAAGCTGTAATGGAATCTATGCCTACCTCTCCCACTAATCTTGGGGAAATCAGCCCCAAGTCCTGTTCCTTATCCCATGAAGAGAGAAGAGGAATCACTAAACCACAGGTCTTTGCACTGAATAATGTACATGTCTGATTCTGAAGAAATCTTCACTTTCATGCCTTAAAGCTGAAGCTCTCGGACCTTCAACGTTCTCATCATCAGCTGATGCTTGGCCACATCAGCCATGCCCTCAGGGTCCCGTCTGGAGTCCAGTCACCTATTCCTTGGCTTTCAAGACTGAGTTTCTTGACCTCACATGTGAGAAACAGTACAGGTTGGCTCACTCAGCATCTATCCTAAACTTCCCCTTACTTTCCTCTAGATAGCCTGGGAAAAGAATTACTCAAATATCTAGCTACCCTTTCAGCTAGAGATAATCCTGTGATGGATTCTGACCAATGAGATATAAGCAGAAGTACCTAGGGATGGAGCTTCCCTTCCCTGGATGAGAGCTAAAAGGCAAAGCCTCATCAGGACAAAGGCCACCCTTTCTCTGCACAGATTGATAGCCATCTTTCAGTCTTGAGGATGAAAGTCATAGTGAGGATGGCTGCACAGAGAGAGAGAGAAGGAGGTTGGTTCCTTGATATCTTCACACTAGCCCTGATCTGTCCACTTCTGAATTTCTTGTTCTGTGAGAAGAAGAAACCGTGACTTATCAATACTACTGTTTGATGGCTTTCTATTGTAGCTAAATGCAATCCTGACTGATATCTGAAGTTAGAGAGGTTATCACTGCAAGCCCAGTTCTGAAAAAACACACAACTAATAATTGCCATCAAGGCAAAGGTTTGAAACGTTTATTTTGGTTGTTATTTGTTTGTTTATTTTATGCTGCTGAGCCTCTGGGACAGAGTGGGTATATAGCTACATAATCACCCCACACTCACTCCACACATTTTCCACATGCTCCTAACAAGCTTCAAATGTCACTACTACCCGATTCTCAACCTTGGCTGCCCACTGCAATTACCTGAGGAACTTTAAAAAAAACGTCAGTTCATGGACTTCACCCCTGAAAGATTTTAAGCTAATTAGTTTTTGGAGTGGCTCTCAGGCATTAAGACTTTAAAAAATACTTCCTAGGTGAGCTAAATGAGCAACTAACTTGGGAATCATGTCCATAGCTGATTCCTCTTAAAAGTAATATAAAAATATAAATATGCACAAGGTATAATTTTATTACATTTTTATTATATGTATATATTTAATTTTTTGGTTTTATTAATGTATTTTATTTTATAATATATAGTATAAATAATATAACTATAACACAAATAAAGAGGTGGGAGAACATTTCTAAGTTAAAAATATTTTCTAAAAGTTAATGCCTATTTAAGACAAAGTGCTTTACTATTACCTTACATTTGGTGAAAACAATTTCAAGTAGCCCAGAACAGTTAATTTTTAAGATGAAAACACAAGAGGTAGGGCATCTATTCGAATCTCATTAATTATAACTTTATAAAACTAGTTATGGATTGTCGGGCTCTATGAGGGCAGGGACTATGATTGTCTTCACTGTCTTGTCCTCAGTGACCATAACTGTACCTGGCACACAGTAAGTGTTGAATAAAATTCTGTTGCTTGACTGCCAACCTGGAATCTCTAATCACTTACCAGAATCTGAAACCTGCACATGAAGAGTCTAAGTAAATTTGTGATGTCCACGAAACTTCCCAGGAGCATTTAATCAATCTTTTAAGTACTTTAATAGCTTCTGCTTTGTAACTCTAGGATAGTTACGAATAAGTATAAGAAATTTATTTATTTTTTTAAAGTCCCAGTCAAACCCTTGGGTAGTTACACTTTTGTTTCCCAAACTGAAGCCATGGAGTTGGGGTAACAGAATCATACCACCTTAAGAACTCTACATGCAACTGCCCTAGGTTGGACTTGACTTTCCCCAGCCATAACAAATGAAGGAGACTTGACCAGCTGCAGCGAAAAAAACAAGTGAAACAGTTAGTGTTCTTAAAGTTTTATAAACAACTGGAAAGGAGGCTATACGTTTTTATACACAAAGATACATCTGATATCTTCATTTGATGTATGGATAGATAGGAAAATGCCAGACTCTGCATTAAAAAATGAATAAATACAACCTTCTTAGTTAAACAGAAAACAAACAAAATGTAACAGTATCACTTTGTTTTTGTATTTGCTCTCATTTAACTCTCAAACGGCCCAGGGAAGTGCTATTACTTCTCATTTTGTACATCAGAATTTAGGTTCTGATATATCCCCCAGCCAGGATTTGAATTAGCTTTGTTGACCCCAATCTAGTTTCTGTTTCCTACAGCATGATTGCCTTTATTCCTGAGCAACTCCTCACTCCCTCACTGTCTCCAGCCCCACGCAGCATCTTTCTGACCTGTGACTGACTACGCTCAGTTTGGCCTCAAGGCTCTGCTGAGACCATCCTTTCCTCAGACCTTCCCAGTCTCCTTCCCTTTGATTCGCATTTGATCCCAATGTCAGGGCCCTAGAAAAGGCTTCCCTGATCATTGTCCCCATTCCCATCCGTTAGTCACTTTCAAAATTGCACTCTTTGGTTTTCTTCAAAGCACTCTTCACTTCGTGTGGTTAACATGTTCATTTATTGTTTATTTTCCAGTCTGACTTCCAATTGAATGTAAAGTCCATGAAATTAGGGACTCTGTCCTGTCCCTGATGTGTTCTCTATGCCTAGAACGAACTGTACTTGGCTCATAGGAGACTATTATATACTTCTACAGTAGAATGAATAATTTATGTTGACATTAATTCTAATACTGGGAATATGGCCTTTGCTTTTATAATTTTCTGGACCACCCACCCCCTTAGCAATATGGCATATTCTTGTGCCAGCTGAGTGTCCAGAAAATATTTTAGTTATAGGGTCCTCAAGTTCATGAAATTGTATTTTGGCCCTAGGACTCTAGTTCCCTCTGTTTAGCTGTGAACTTTATCATTATTCTTGAATTTTCCTAAGGGCTCTAGGTCACCCATCTTGGTTCTTCTAAATCTAGGGTGAGCAGATGTTTACTGAGACAGTCCCAGTTCATACCTATTGTCCTGGTATTATTTTTAGTAGTGCCCCTATTCACTCGCAAAAGTGATCCTATTCGGAGAATAAATTGTAAGATCCCTTACCAAAACCTGACCCCCAAATTCTAGCTCAGTGACATCTCTCTATTCTCATCTTTGATTCCCTCCAGAGTTCACTAGGCTCTCTATTTGACCATTTTCATATGTTTTAATAAAAAATATACAGTATAACTATGTTAAAGATATCTTTAAAAAGTTATACACAGCCATGATCCTAGTCTTCTAACGCTGTTTTCATTCGTATATGTTGCCATCTTGTCCTTTTCAACAAATATAAAAATACCTGTTTTTATAAAATCTCAATCATAGTACATCTACTATGCATTTTCGTATTTTCCTTTCTGTCATAATTTTGTCATATCACCATAATTATTATTTTTAATGGCTACATCATCAAACAGATGATCCACAATTAACTTTAAAATGATTTCCTAATGTTAGATTTTGGTTGCTATCAAAATGTTTCTATTACAAATAATGCTTCAGTGAACATCTTGATCCATACTAGTTTTTGGGTTTCATTCAATTATTTGCTAGGATAAATTCTTAGGAGTGAGATTACTGGGCGCAGGTCACAATCAGTCTTCCAGTTCATGGCAAGTATTACTGTAAAAAGGTAATATAAGATGTATAACATCACCAGCAGTGAATGCATATATCAATTTCACTACAACCTCATCAGTATTTAGGTGTTATAATTTTAAATAATTTATTTTGCCAATTAGATTTTTAAGGGCTTCATAGTTTCATTTTAATGTTACAAGTTATCAATTACTAAGGAGGAAAAAATTTCTATGTGTCTGTTCCCTAGTTCAGCATTCTCAACCAGAGACAATTTTGCCCTCCAGGGGTTATTTGGCAATATTTGGAAATATTTTTGATTGTAACAACTGGGAGGTAAGGTGGTGCGATTGGCATCCAGTGGGTAGATTTTACAATTGACAATATACAGGACAAACCCTCCCCTCCCACACACACAACAAAGATTATCTGACTCAAAACGTCAATAGTGCCAAGGTTGAGAAACCCTTAGTGTGTATCATTTCACAATCAGAATAGAAAATGTGGTTATTTTCATTTTAGTAGGAAGAATGTTAATAAGCTTTATGTTCATAGCTTCTGCCCACTTATCTAAAACAGTCTTGATGTTTTTCTTAAAAAGGATGTTCTTTCTACAGTATAAATCTGCATTTCTTTAATTTGATGCAAATATTTTCCCCAATATGTCATTGTCCTTTTAATTTTGGATTATAACTTTACGACCTTTTAAAATAAAGGAACATTTAAACTTTGGCTTCTCTCAACCTTGGACTCTCTTTCTGGTCTCTTGCTGTCTGCTTAGGTTCTGTTGCGAAAAAGTATGTATATCGTTCGGGCGTCCTGGTCAGTGGCCTACTTCTTGGTTTACTCTTTGCAAAACGACATGAGAGAGCAACGATCTGCACAGCGAAGTCCTGTTCAGCAATGTGGCACAAAATAAAAGCAAATGGTGACAAAGCAAGAGGTTTAGGCTTTTGGGTGTCCTTGAGAAAGACATCAGTGTCCTCCTCATCGGTAACATGGCAGGTTGGCCAAAAGTATTTCTGAGTTTCCTTTTAATTCTGTGGTTCTATACCCAAGGTGCTATGACCATAATTGTTGTTACTCCCTCCTCAAGACAGAAGTTCTTTATGATGTCAAGAACAGTGTGGAGCTGGCCTCCCTTCAAAAACGCCTCTCAAACTTAACCACACTGACCTGTTGTAAGTGGGACAAGCAGTTAGAGGTGGTAGATTGCCTTGACATGGCTTTCCTTCCCTAATTAAAATAGTTTATTTTTTATTCTGATTTAAAAAATGGTATACATTCATCATAATAAAAAAAATTATAGAAAAGTACTAGCAGTAAAGTAAGCTACTCAAAATTCAACCACTCAGAAATAACTACTGTTAGCATTTTGGAGACTATCCTCCCAGATATCCCTTTGTGCATGCAAATATGCCACAAACCTAGGAATTTTACACTAACGGGATTACGTTCTACATATTCTTTTTGTAGCTGGTTTTTTTTTCACTCAACACTATGTCATTGACATCTGTCTGTGTTGATAAATACAGATCCTATTGTCATTTTTAGTGCCAGCATAAAATTCTAGTGTATAATGTCTCATAATATGGTTAATCACCTGTCGTTGGGCATCTGCCCAATTTTATTATTGACAAAATGTTTACTATTCACAAATAATAATGATTTGAGCTTCTTGGTGCATTATTTTTTCTTAAAACTCTTGTCAGTGTAATTGTTGTGCCAAAGGGTATTCATACGTAAGATGTTAATATTTATTGCTACACAGCTTTCTCTAAAAAATATTTCAATTGATACATTGGTATATTGCATTAGAGACATCTTTACTTTCTTCACCAGGCCTAATGATGGAGGAGGAAAGTTTGGATTTGGGAGGATGTTACTTAAAGAACAAAAAATAAATTCGTGATGAGATTCAAGAAGGATATAGGTTATGGAAAATAAATATATTCTCTTCATGAGGGTCTGAGGAAAGAGGTAGTGTAGTCTAGTGGTTAAGAAGATGGGTTCTTACTTACAGATCGACTTAAAAGCTGTGTGACCTTGGACAAGTTGCTTAACCTAATACAGGACTTATAAAATAAGGTTTTCGTGCGGATTAAATGAGACACAGCAGGTAGAGCACTTAGCACACAGTGCCTGGTACACAGTCATTTGTTTAATTAATATGTTTTTAATAAAAAGTTCATAGCAACAGAGGCCAAGAGAAATGTCTCTTTTCCACAGGTGGGTCACTGATTTTACACTGAACTTTTTAAGGGTAGAACTAGCCAGAACATTCTTCTGTGTCGTTTTTGTTGTTGTTGTCGTTTTTACCTATAACTTCTCTATGCCAATAAACTTTACGGCACAGGGAGAAAAAAAGAGCTCTATGAATGAAAAAGGATCATCAGCAGACTTCTCTTTCAGGCTTCCCCAGAAGACCAATAACAATAGCGTCTCTTCAAGGAGGCCCCAGAAGTTGATATCTTGGCTGAGCTCCTTTTCCTTCATTAACTCAATTTTCCTCCAATTCTAAATATCTATTTCTTACAGCATCAGCTTAAAACTTCATTTCATGCATAATCTGCACTCCTGATGCTTGCTATATATGGCATTAGAGATAAGCTCTGGAACCTGCAAGCTCTTCTCTTCTATTAAATTAGCATGAGACTCCTTCAGGAGCCAGCCCCAGGCAAGCACCTGTCCCACCCCCACCTAAGTGAGGGCCTAAAGTGCTAGCTTTCAGATTTGGCCCTGTTACTCTACCTTAATTGCAGTGTCATCCCGGAGGCCAGATTTGACTTGCCAAAAGCATAGCTCTGGCTCATATTACTGTAGGCCTACCATCTCCTCTACTTTTACCTTTATCTGAACAAAGTTTCTCAATTAATTTCAACTCTCTTTCCCATTGACCTGGGATTGGGACATTGACTCAGAATCCTTTCTACTACAAGGTGCCAGAGAGCCACTACGATCAACCAGAATGGCCACACAAATGAAACCGATTTGCCATCCTTATATGGCTTGTCTAGTGCTGAGGAATTCTAGTCTAGTAGCACCTAGAATTCCTCGTTACAAATCCCAACTGACAGCTGGTTCTCCCAAAGGACTGTGATATTTGTATAGGATGTTCAAAAGATAAAATGTCACAGCGGAAGACTATTCAATGTTTAAAATCGAAATTAGAAAGGAAATCATTCTAACGCATATGTAGTAATGATTGATGTTGACAATTTAAATATCTATATTATAAAAATGAAAACAGGTGATAAAAACAGCCAAACTATATAAAAAGGGTTAAAAATGCAAAGTATCTCTCTCTCGCTTTAGACCTTCCATTTTACTTTTTGGAAATAAATACCATTAACAGTTTTGTGGGAAACCCATTTGAAAAATTTTAAGTTTATACACACATGCACATATATATTTTTTGTTTTTATTAAAAACAACTAGGAGAGGAAACTATGCACTATAGTCACACCTTTTTCACTTAAGAGTGTAGAAGTTTGAGAATCTTTTCAGATTAACACATTCAGATATAACCCATTATTTTAACAACTCCACAATATTTCACTGAAGGAGCAAACTATAGTTTAATTAGTCTCCTAGTGATGGATATTTAGCTTGTTTTCAGTCTTTGCTGTGACAAGCAATATGTCAATGATTATCTTTACATCTACACAATTGTGTAATCTGTGGATATGTTTGTAAATAGATTCCTAGATGTAAAATTGTCAAGTTACAGGGTATGTATACTTATAAATTGGATGGACATGGTCAAATTGCCCTCTCCTGGAGTTGTACTGACTTATACCCCTAATGGTACTGTGTGGTGTGCTTCTCCACTGCCTTAGCAACGTCGTGTGTTAGCAATATTTTCGTCTTTGCCAATCTGGCTGGGGACTCTCATGTTGCCTTAATCCTCATTTCATCTTTTCCACGTTTATTTGCTATTTATTTCTTCTCTCTTTTTGTAAAAAAAAAAAAAAAAAAAAAGCCTATTCCAAATCACCATTCATTTTTCTTTGGGTTTTTATAATTATTTTCTTACTAATAAGAGCTCTCATGTGTTAAAAAAAATATGCCCTTTTTTGGTCATATGTGTTGCAGATATTTTTCCCCAATCTGTCATTTGTCTTTGATCTTGCATATAGTATTTTGAGCTGCATAGAAAACTTCACTTTTTATGTATAAAGGTAATGTATAAACTTTTTATAGTTTCAAGGTTTTTTATTTTATCTGGAAAAGACTCCATTCCAAGATAAATTTTTTAATGTTCATTCCCCCCCGCAAAATTCTTTAGTTTTCTTTTTCTTTTTTTACATTTAATCTGTGTGTTATATAAGAAATAAAGAAGCTAGCTTTTTTCCCCCCCGAATGGCTAGCCAGTTGTCCCAACTCTGTTTATTGAATAATTCAGCTTTCACTCACTGAAATGCCATCCTAGTCATTTTGCATTTGAACTTATGTCTTAGGGATTGACATATTGACATGTATTTGGTACTTAAATTTGATTTTGCTTTTGGGTCTCTTTCTGTATTCTATTCTATCCAGTGTTTTGTCTTCTCCATATTGTTTTTATTTCTATATTTGTAATTTACTTTAATATCTTGTTCACATAATTTTCTCTCGTTACTCTCCTTCTTTAGAATTTTTCTGGAAATTCTCACATGGTTCTTTTTCACTGGGAACTTAGAATAGCTAATCTAGTTCTCCCCCAAATCCCAGAAAGTTCTATTGGGTTTTTATTGGGATCACATTAAATTAAATTCTAGATTAATTTAATAAAATTGCTGTCTTTATATTAGGTATACCTTTCTATTTAGTTGAATGTTTTTTAAGTCACTTAGAATAATTTTAAAGATTTAAAAAATTAAACCTTACGTATTTTTTTGTTAAATTTATTCCTTCCATTTGCCATTGCTGGTATTATAAATGAAATCTTCCCTTCTATTAAATATTCTTTTTTTAATTAATTAATTTATTTTTAATCCTTTAATGTCACCACATATTTGACCCTTTCCCTCCACTACCTCCCCCACTCTACACAGCCCTCATTAATCACTAGTCTATTGTTGTCCATGTCTGTAAGGTCTCCTGTTTGTACTATATTCATCTCTTCTATGTCTCTACTCTGTTGGTATGTATTCATTTTGTTGCTTTTAGGTTTATATCTTTACACATATAAGTGATATCTATGTGTGATTTTTCAACTTTTTTTCTGTGTTTCTTCCCAGTGGTATTTTGCTTAGCACGATTATCTCGAGGTTCATAAATTTTCTCCTTGGTTATGGTTTACATATAGGAAAGTTATTACTTTTTGTGTTAACTCTGAAAGCCTACTGGATTCTCTTATTATTTTTAGTACTTTTTCAGATGATTGTCTTGGATCCATCTATTACTTACTGATTTGTTTGAAGATGAACTAGTCAAGATACTCCTTTCTCCTTTTTAAGTAATGCTTTTACTATGCCTAACAGGCTCTACAGTTGTCTGTGGGAAAAGAACTAAGTGTGATGTGTACTGTGTGAGACACCCCCCAAAAAGAGAAGTAAAACAGAATGTGGACTCTGTTGATATTATGAAAAGAAGCACTTGAATTAGCTTATGTGAGGGATAGTCAATGCCAGGATGTTGTAACACTGGCATGAGATTAAACACAATCATTGAAAAAGGGTCTTTCCCCACTCTGCTATTTTAAAAGCAATCTACTTATAGGATAGATATGAAAAATGTGAAATAGTAAGTATCCACAATCTCACTGGAGAAACACGATAATTCTTTTGGTATTTTAAGAGAGATAATAGCGATAAAGTTGAAATTGAGAAAACAACATTATGGCAGCTTGTACGAGGCTAGCACACTAATACAAACGTGGTCCTGCTTTCATATTGCACTCTCGGTAGCTTCTAAACCCTGGTCGTTAGCGTATTTGGTAGATGAGTCCTAGAGCTATGTCTGAGGACTGGGGAATGGTTCCAGAACCTCAGCATGTGGAGCTGAGCATGAAAAGGAGTCAAGAACAAAGCAAGCACTCAACCCTAAGAATGTTGGTGGTAAACCAGAAGATTTTCTACCTGAATCACAAACATAATTGAGGGGCTAATGGATAGAGAAGATAGGTGATTACTGTCTGAGAGGAAATGAACATTTCAGACCACAGCCAAACCCTCTGTTTGATGGCGGCAGATTGATATGTTGCTGCCAGAAGCTTCTCCCTAAAGTCGGGAAACGCAAGTTGCATTGGCTGCAATCCCCAGGCTTGCTGTGTAAACTCTGATGTGATCTCGTCCCTGGGCAAAAAGTGAAGATGAACCATGTGGTGCTGAAAAGAAAGGAGTAGGGAAGAGTTTGTGTCCAGGAGTGAGGAAGATGGGAACATTCCAGAGACTGAGGCTGGGGGTGTAGGTGTGGAGGCGGTGACTACAGGACCGGGGGCTCCATGGACTCCAAGCCCCAGAGATTATCCCACTCTAGTCATGACTAGTATAACCAGATGGACTAAATCTTTTGGTTCTAACTCTTGTCTTATAGAGGGATACAACTGAGTCAGAGTTGAAAACCTGCCACAGCAAAGAAACATACATATCCCCGTCACTGACATGTACCCAAGGGGTTGAATGAAGACCAGTGGGCTAAATGTGCAGAGAGACAGGAGTGCAGCTCAAGATAGGGACAACTCATTTGTTCATGTTAGGAAGGAGAAAGCTCTCTGTCACTAGAAGTGACCAGGAGTAAGTCGGGGACAATTTTCAAGGTGGCAGAGTGTAGGAGAGGAGTCTAGAGCATCAAAAATGTGTCTGAACATTCCAGCCTTTAAGAAATCTTTCAGCCCCAAGATTCTGTGAGATATAAATATATATATATATGAAATTTTATTTGTGATTATTTATTTTGTTCCTTATAATCATAACTATTATTAATAGTACTCTTATTATACTTAAAATTTCAAAATATTTGTTTCGTGCCAGGCATTGTGCTGATATCTTTATATGGACTATTCTATAATGTAATTACGGTAATTTCCCATTTTATAGATACAGAAACCAAGTCTAAGGGAGGTTAAGAATGTCCCTAAGGTCTGTCACACAGACAGCAAGCAGGAGAGTTGGGATTCAAACCCTGTTGTTCTGACTGCAGAGCTGCTGAGCTATACTAAGTTTCCACATAAAAAAAGAATTACAAACTTAAAAGCTTATAGTGGTTTTCCAGTCTCACAACATTGTCTACTTGCACAAAAAAGGAAGGTTTTATCCTTTCTAATTTGTATTTCTTTGTCCATTGGCTTGCTCTAAAGAATATTGAATTAAAATAAGACTCTGATAGAGACAAAGTGAGCGATCATAGATTTTCAAGCTTAAAATAGTAAACCGGAGTATTATGAGACAGTAAGCCATAATGAAATCATGGAGAACATGTAAGTAGCAAAGCCACCAACAGCTTAACATTTAGACTGCCGATCACAGTTATCAAAGAGAAGAACAGACCTGCTGGTCATTCGCTGTTGTTCGATTCAACAAATACTTATGAACTTAAAACTATTTAGTATGTAATGGAAGATATGTTGAATATCTTTCAAATAAAACACAAACATCCAATCAGAGATGTTGGTGTAGCCTGCTCTCTGCTTCCTTACAAAAAAGAAGCATCTTTTTTCTAAAATGACATCCTACTTTTAATTTTTTGTAAATTTACTTTTAAATTGCAGTTGACAAACAACTTTATATTAGTTTCGGGTGTATAGTATAGTGATTAGACATTTATATACCTTATGAAGTGATCACCCCGATGAGTCTAGTACCCATCTGATACCATATAGACATTTCTTGATGAGATTAAAACAACTATTTTAACTGGCTGTTTTTCATGCTAATCCTTCAAATAAACATAAGCATATTCATTTTGGATGCCAATTGCTCTTTTTACCATTGAAATGAATTGCTAGGATGCTGGAGGTTTGAGAATGGTTCAGGAAGCAGGACAGAAAGGCAGTTGCTAGAAGAAGAGATGAGGGGATGGAAGCGGAAGGAGCCAGTGAAGTAAGAGCTGGTTGAACAAGAACCAAATTAAAAGGCAAAGTGATGAGAGAGGTGATGGTAAGGTGGTAAGATATGGGAGACAAAGAGCATCGCCTGATGAAGCGCACAGCCAGAATTTAGAAACGCCAACTAGGGCCTTGGGCTGCCATTGGAAGTGCACTTCAGCCTTTGCACAGGGCCCCTGCTCAAGTCAGGGGTCAAGGCTTCTCTAGAAAGTTTGTGATTGGAGATAACTCAACCAGTGTGGTGACCATCCCAGATAAGTACACTTGAAACCACATTTCCACAGATACATTAGGATATCATTAAATATTTAAAAAATTCAAAATAAAACCTTAACGATGTGCAGAAAAGAGGAGTAAGGTACAGCACTCTGTGGCCCAGGTTGGCTTCTGGAGGGATGGGACTGTATGAGATCTAGCACTGCGGCATATTGGGCTCCCCCCAAAGTCCTTCACACTTTCTAAATTCTTCCCAAAGACAGTCTTGCTTTCTACTCTCTAGGCTCGTGAGGGATGGAGTTCTCTCTGGCTACCCCATCTCTGAGCAGGTGCTTCTGCCTTCCATTCAGCCTTTGAGTTTCCCATACTCAACTCATTCACCCCTCTCAGGAGTCAGGAAGACTCTTTCAGCCTTCTGGCTCATTCTCTGCCAGAATCTTCTCAATTCACTCATAGGGGAGCCTCCTTCCCCAACTCACCCTACAGCCCTCACTCCTCCACTTCCTTCCCCAACATCCACATCCACATCCCCACACTGGCAGATTCAAAGCTATGGTCCAAGCACCCATCGATGGTAGGGGCAAAGCCTAAAACTCAAGAGGATGAAGAAATGTCTGAACACTCACCAAGTGCAGGGTGTCGGCTTTCTGTGTCTGCCTCTGTCGGCTCTTCTGGGCAGCAATGCGATTTTTCTCCCTTCTCTGAACCTTCCTCACATCATCGGATGAGTCCTGGGAGGCAGAGGTGATGAGAATTAGGCTCAGCTGCTCCTCTCTTCTGAGCTGAAGCAGGCTCTCACGGTGTTTGGTGTCCATCCGTCCATCCGTCCATCCGTCCATCCTTCCATTTCCTCATCTTTTCATTTGCCCATCCACCCCCTACTTACCAAAAGGCTGAACCCACAGTCTGTTACACTCCCTTAGGTCTCTATAACTTTTTGACCAAAAGTTACAGGAAGAGGGCAAAGACCTTGAGGCCTCAGCAGAGCTGTATTTGGAAAAAATGGTTAAGGCGATGAAGCATGTTTTATCACCTCTCCTCCTCTTCAGGGCCTCTCCACCCTTACTCTCTCACTTTTTGTCCTAGAACCTTCTTGCTATTTTTTTTTCAAAACTTTGTTGAGCACCTACTATGTGCCAGCTTCTATACAGTGCTTTTTCAGAGTTGCTCTTATTTATTTCCCAAATTCTGTAAAGTTGATGTTATTATTTCAATTTTATATGTGGCTTATCAAAGAACTTACCCACAAACTAAGACTGGTGTCTTTCCAAGCACCCCCTCCCCTAACCTCACTGGCTTGTACCCCACAAGCCTTCTGCTGCATTCCTGGGCAGAGGTCCCTACCCCAGATCTGTCTCTTCTTTCCCATGTTCCCTTCATTCTTCTCAGTGACCTTGACATTCCCTCATGGCCCTGAGCACAATGCCTAATACAAACTAGAGGCCAAGAAAAGTTTTAATGGTGATGGTTACCTGGCCATGGCAGGTAACGGATGGATGCTTAGGAGGACAAGGGGACCTCTGGTGTTCTCTAAGTACAGCCCACAGGTGGGCATGAACTCTAATTGAGCAGAAAGTTTAGCACTAGCTTTCCCCCAGATGCTGCAGGATAAGTGCCGGAGTCTGAATGAAACCCTTCTGCATTTCCTGCTCTTTTCCCTCTCACATCCCCACAGGCTAGAGGTGCACAGTCCCTGGGGCAAGATTCTGTGCACACCAAGCACACGTCTCACTAACGTGCCCAACACTTCCAGGCATTGCAGTGGGAAGGCATTGGGTTAGATAGGAAGGAAATGCTCTTCCTCTAAGGGGGATGGGAACCAGATTACCATGGAAGCCATGAGTAATTTCCTTCCTAAGAAGAATACAGACTTCCAGGTAGTCAGAGCCCTTCTGATACCATCTTGAGCAGAGGACTGGATTGCTTGCCCTCTAGAGGTTCCCGCTAGGACTTCCTCCAACTGGCTGCTCTTATGTCAGCTATTTATGACCAATGCTATATTATACATGTTTATATATTCTATTTTGGCTGCAGCATTTTGAAAGCCCTCTTGGATATCTGTGCTTAGGAAAGAATGAGGTTTTTAAAACTCAAAGTTGGAGAAGAAATTTTAACTCCTTGATGTATCAGATGAGAAAGAAGCCTTTCTCTAGAGAGGGATGTCAAGGTATGTGGTGAAGAAAAAGCCCCAGAAGCTGTTAGGCTGGCAGGGTGCCCGATTTTTTGGCCACCCTCAAGCTGAACTTTTAACTTGGAAGTCACAATCTGGACTCCAAATGCTCCCAGAATTTCTATCTCAATCTCTCCGGTTTCCCCAGTCCTGAGCTGAGCTACTAATGAATGTTTCCAAGTCTCCAAAATCACCTCCTGATTTGTTTCCTCCTTCCTGTCCAGAAGCCACAGGGGGAAAGGGTGTTGGTCACTGCTTCAGCATCCCTCTCTGCTGGCCGTGCTAGCAACAGAAACAGTGACCCGGTAGGTAAGACAGATCCTTCTGTGCTGCCCAGGTTCTTCCTCCTAACTTGCCTTTTTCTCCCCCTCCTTTTCTTTCCCAGACCCCCTTTCTCGCTTGCCCTGATGGCTGTCTCCTGGGAAACTACAGCTCTAGCCCTTAGGACTGCCTGCCAGCAGTCCATTTTAATGCTCCTCCTCTCACTTTTCTACTGCCTTGGAGAAAGGCAGAGCCTTTCCTCTGACAGACCAGAGTTCTCTGATGCTCATTCTCCTCTTAGCTTCCTAGAAAGCTTCATGGAGTGGGAATCCAGGTGAGGTGGAGGCAATGGGCACCACCAAGGAACAAAGAGGAAAAGAGGCTTTGGCAGAATGAGCTAAAAGATGACAGTCTCTGCCAATATGCTCAGCTTGATTGCAAATACATGTCTTACGTCTGAGTGCTCATGCCACAAGCCACTTCCTCGCTCCTCAGTTCCCAGGGCAGGACAAGGAGGCCCGACTCTCTTCTTAACCCCCCTCCCAGGAGAATCAGAAGGTAGGAGGTAGGGAAAGGGGACTCTACCTGTTTGCCAGGGGGAGGAGAGCGGCTGAAGCTGGAGTCGCTGCTGTCGGAGCTGTGAGGCATGGCTGCAATCTTCTGAACTCTCCACCCAACCCCAGATGCCTCTGGGCTGTCTTGTCACCAGCTGGCCTCCCTTCCTGACTGCTCCCAGGCTACCAGCCCACTGCCCTTGGCAGGTCCCTCCTCTGTGCTCCCTTCAGCCACCTCTGACCCCTGCGTCCTCTTCACGCTGGGGTGCAGAAGCACTGCTCCCCACAGGGACATGTCGCTGGCTTTGGGGCTCTCGCGCTCTCTCTCTCTCTTGTGGTTTCTGGTAACTCACGCTGGAAGTCACATGGGCGGAAACTTAAGTTAGAAGTTAATTTGAGATAAAATACATATCTGGAAAAGACCCACAGAATTATGTGAAAGAAAGAAAAAAAAAATACACAAAACCCCAGATACCTTCCGACAGTTTGAAAGGCAGAACAGCTTTCTTCAATTGATGAAGATAAAAGAGAAAAACAGGCCAGGGAGGGAAAAACCCCAGCCAGAATTAGCAAGTTGGTCTACTGTCAACACGGGCAGAAAGGAGAGGAGAGCAAGGGAAGAGTTTCCATTGTCACCCGACTTGATTTTTAACCAAAATAAAGCAATGAGACTGGGATTTCTTTCTGGTTTTTGCCTGAAAGCAGCTACTCACTCTTTCTTACATGAGACCTTATCACTGCCCTAGCAGTCCATCTAGCCTTGGGGTGGGCTGGGGATGAAGTCACCCCAGGGGACCCCAGGTTCTTTCCTGACTATCAAACAGAAGAGGCTGTGGTCATCCCAAGCCACTGGAGAGGCTCTAGAACTGATGTTCTAGAAGTTTACATAAGCTATGCTTCTTGGCAAGGTGCTCCCTTTAGAGAAAAGATGCCTCATGTTGAGGGTCTTTTGAGAGCTCAAGATTGGCTTTGAATCTTGATTCAAGAAGGTCACAAGGTTAGAGCCCAAAATGGAGAAACAGTGAAAGAAAGAGAGAGAGAGAAAGGAAGGAAAGAAAGAAAGAAAGAAAGAAAGAAAGAAAGAAAGAAAGAAAGAAAGAAAGAAAGAAAGAAAGAAAGAAAGAAAGAAAGAAAGAAAGAAAGAAAGAAAGAAAGAAAGAAAGAAAGAAAGAAAGAAATGAGCACTGCATTTACAGTCATACCACCCAGGATTTAAAATCTGGTTTAACCACTTAGTACCGTCTGTGGCTTTGGGCAGCTCACTTGAGTTCTATGCTCCTCACTATCTCGGTCTGTAAATGGAGGGTGATAAAAGATGCCCCGCCCACCCCTCAGGGCTGTTTCGAGAAGCAAATTATAGCATGGATTAAAATGCCCCTAGCAGATCGTAAAAGATGCTACAAATGGCTACTACTTGTGTTACCAGCCTCGTACCATTACTAGCCTTGCCATGAGCACATTTGTAGCGTTCTCAGTGAGCAAACCAACACTCACCTGGCCATTTTGGCTTTTTAAAAAGGCCTTGCCTTATTCCTAGTAAGGCTCCAAGACAAATGCTTACCTCGTTTAGTTTTGGGATTGACAGGAAGCATGCCCCTTAACAGATTTTGTATCCACTAGCTGAATTTCTGCCCTAAGACAATACTGTCCTAAGGGTAAATTGTATCTGAGTGGGGGAGGCAGACAGCAAACAAATAAGTTAGTATATAATGCATCAGATGGTAACAATTTCTATGGAGAAAAATAAAGAAAAATAAAGGGAATAGGGAAATCAGGGGATCAGTGAGTTGCTATTTCTACAGGGTGGTTATGAATGTCTTACTGAAAGGGGGACATCTGAGCAGGACCCAAAGGAAGGAAGGAAGCGAGTGGTGTGTACGTCTGAGGAAGAACATTCCATCAAGGACTCGATGTGGGAGTGTGCTCCATGTGATAAAGGAACAGCGGGGAGGCCAGGAGAGCTGGAGCAGCGAGGCAGTGCATGGCAGATGAAGTCAGCAGCGTATCAGGTAGGGCCTTGGAGGCCCCTATAAGGATTTTGGCTTTTGTTTCAAAAGAAATGGGGAGTGCCTGGAGGAGCCACCTTCCCACTCGTACTCTGTGATGCTCTACCTCAGCCGCTATTCATTTACTTCATAGCAGCTATCAAATTTTATAACTATTTGACTAGTTTATTTACTCACTGTTTTCCTGTTTCCCTCATTAGAATGTTAACTGCATTGACGAATTTTATTCAACATGTTCGTTGAGCACTTACCATGTACTAGGCGATGTTCTAAGTACTGGAAATACAGTTAGAACTTGACTTTTTCTCAGAATAAGGAGTTGAATCAATTAGCTTCCACTGCATAACAACCCACAGCGAACCTCGATGGCTTAAAACAACAACTATTTATTTAGCTCATGAGTCTGCGGGTCATCTGGAAACTTCTGGTAGAGGCTGGGCTAGGCTGATCTTAGCTGGGCTCCATCATGTGTCCTCAGCCACCTGGTAGGTTGGCTGACTACTGGCTTGTCTAAGGTGGCCTCGCCTGAGAGGGTTCTGCTCCACACAATCTCTCATGCCCCAACAGGCTTGCCTTGGCAGCTGTTTACTTGGCAGCTGCAGAATTCCAAGCGTAAGAGCAGAAGCATTCTGCTGAGGCCTAGGCTCAAAATTCACAGTGTTTCTTCTGCCGCATTCTACTGGACAAAGACTGTCACAAGGCCAGCCCAGATTCAGTGGGTTGAGAAATAGACTTCACTTCTTGATAGGAGGAATTTAAAGAATTGTGGCCATTTCTGCAATCTCCCACAGATGAGAAGCCATTGGAGGTTTTAGGGCAGAGCAGTGATGAGCTCTAACTTGAGTTTTAAAAAGATCTCTCTGTATACAGTTGAGATTTTACGGGAGGGGAGCAAAGTGGAATTAGGGAGACCAGTTAGGATTATGGCATTGATTTACTGCAATAATCTAGGTAAAAGATGTCGGTGGCATAGACCAGTGAGGTGGTAATGAAGGTGGTGAAGAAGTGGCCACGTAAAAACTGATGACCGTGTCTCTCTTGTTTACAGTTATATGCCCAGTGCCAGGTAAATGCCTAATAAATAGTTGTCAAGTGAAAAAAATGTATGAATGAATTCCCATAGAATGTTGCTCAAATTTTATGACATTTATCATGACCTGCATTGTCCTATATCTTTTCTCACCCTTAGTATATTGAAAACTCTATAAGGATAAAAACAGTTATGTTTATGTTTTATTCAGTTTAACATTTATGAACATCTATTATGTAGCAGAAATCATAATTATGAATAAAAGAGAGATCCTGCCCTCATAGAGAGAAGGGAAGTAGTCAACTAACCAAACAGGTTATTATAAGTGTTATAATGTTCATATAAAGTTCTTTGCCCTTTGAACAGTTTATCATCCAACAGTAAATACTTGTTGAATGAATGATTGCTTGTCGAATGAAAGATTGTTTGTTGAATGAATGATTGCTTGATTCTCTGGATCCAAAACAATATACTGATTTAATATTTAACAGAGACTAATGAAGAGAGAAATAAAAAATTAGCTCTGAAAAAATTTTTTTAATTAATTAATTTTTAAAAAAAGGAAAATTAGCTCTGACATAGAAAAATGGTCTCTCCCAATAGTATTGATTATAAATTATTTTAAATACTTAAGATTAAAGAATAATAAACACTTGTGTATCCGCCATTAAGCTTAATAAATTATAAATAGAGCTGAAGGCTTCTGTATATGCTTTCCTAATCCTGTTCCCTCCTACCCAGGTAACCATTATTCAAAATGTGGTCTTTATCATTCCTATGCATTCCTCTACATGTGAACCATATCCATATGTACACCTAAGCAATATACACTGTGGCCACGCATGATTTAAAACTTTTCATGTTGTCAATTTTTTAACATTTAATTCTATTATTATTATTATTATTATAGTATCTGAATGTTCATAGCAAAGCTCTGGATACAGATATCGCACTGAGATTATTCTAGAGAACTCTGTAAGGCTGACAAATACAGTTGTAACACAGCTGGCATCAGCTCAGTTAATGTCAGCCCAAAGCCTCATGATAATGCCAATGTCACATTTGCTAGACACTTAACACCCTTATGCTGACAACGAACACTATATCAGGACAGTTGTTGGCTCATACATGGCCCTGGTACAAATTAGAAAACAGTGCCACCTCTTGGTGAGTAATCTCAGGCCAAAGGACATGGACTGGTGAGCATCTATTTGACTTCTAAGGTGGGGGCCCTTGGACAGTGATCAATTTATACGGTTGTCCCCAGTGTTCTTGAGATATATCACTTAATATTGCCAGGTACATGAATTAACTCACTTAATTCTCACAGCAGTCATTGGTGGTAAGTTCGATCCGCCCCCTCCCCACACATCCTCCCCCCACACACATGTACTTTATGAATGTGGAATACGGAGGTAGAGAAGCGAAGTAACTTTCTCAGGATGACACGTGGCAGCTGTCTTCCCTCAGACTGATCAATCCGAGAGAGAGAGGACAGTGCAGTACCTTTTATGACCTACTCTCCCGTCACTTCTGTTTTATTTCATTCATTAGAAGTGAGGCTCGCAGTCCAACCCACACTCAAGGGGGGATAATGAGACTCCACCTCTTGAAGGGAGGAATAATAAAGAACTTGTGGACATTGCTGAAAACTGCCATGCTTCCCAAACTGATCTGAGGGCACATATCGTTGGACGTGAAGGATCTGAGAGGAGATCAGGAGGGGGTCGCGGGGCAGCGCTCTGCTTTTAGCTCTGTCCCCAGCTGACTCTATGGCCTTGGGAAGCTCTCTTTCTCTCTCTGGGCCTGTTTTCCCATGTGTAAATTTGGTGGAGGGAAATGGTACAGAAGAGTGCTGGTGTCTACTTTGTGAATCTAAGTTTGGCAAAGAAAAAAGAAATCCTACCTTATTATTTCCTGGTGTATTTCCTATGGTTGAGAGCAACAGATAGACAGACTGGCTGAGAAATTTGGCTCTTCCACTTATTAGCTGGGTGACCTTGAAGTTAAGTTACTTAACCTTTCTGTGCCTCAATTTCCACATCTATAAAACGGGAGAATATAATATTACCAATCTATAGGATTATAATAAGGATGAAATGAGCTAAAGTTTATAAAATTCTTAGGACAGTGCCATAATATGATTTTTTTATTAAAACAAAACAAAACTTGTATTGTTCTAACTAAATATGATAAGCAGAGAGCCTTGGGGCAAACTGCTTTCACGAGTAGATTGAAATGACTTATAACCAAAGGTGACGTACATGACAACCTGTATAGCATGGGCACCCACGAGTCAGAACAGATCCTGGCCCCCCACATACTGAGCAATTAACCTTTGAGTTTCTGGATTGTGAGAGGTGTGAGAGAGGGTGGTTCTGATGGAAGGGAAGGGAAAAGTGGGAGGACAGGGAACCCCAAGAATTTAGGGCATCAGCTATTTGCCAATCTGTATTTCAGTGTGTTAGTAACTGGTATACTACCAGTGCCTATGCGGTCAGCCTTATTTAAAATGAACAGGATAAGTCGTAGGTACATGGACTTCTCAAGTCCATTGGAAATAGGTGGTGTTTTTAGCATACCACAAACCTGCTATATTCACACCTTCTCAGTTCAGTTATTCTGTTTGTCTGCTGTTCTCAGTACCAGGACAAATATATACCTCGGTCCAACACCTCTTGACTCAGCTCATTTCCAAGACTTCGAGACCTAATTGTGTTTTATAAGAGCAGGGACTCTCTGACCAAATCATTCAGGCAATGGGCTGAAAGTGAGGAACCAAGCAGAGCAGAAACCTGAGTGTCTGTGGTGTGCCTCTCCCTGGGTGGGAAGGGGGCGCCGACTTCAGAACTAGGTACTTTTCCTGCAGGAGAGTCATTTCAGAAGTCAGACTTCTCTCCCTGGAAAGGGGTGCAAAATCTCCCAAGGTCAAAAAGAAGAAAGGAACTACTTGCTTGGGACCTACCCTCACGTATTCTGATTTAATCGGTCTCAGCAGGGTTATTTTTTTAAAGCTCCCCACACAGACACTTGATGTAGGGGAAATCATGGAGCCCACTTCTCCAGGAGGGGGCAGTTTGCTGGCCTCAGTGTCGAGTGCAGCTTGCTGGCCCAGGAAGAATAGTCTGCCACCGGTTCTTTCATCTCTCTTCATTCTCACTCACCTTCCTGGGGACACAAAGGCATCAGCCTGATTCCAGTGCCCCGGGAAGAACCAGCCGCAGATCTGTTCTCCTCATCTGCTTTGAGCCGGTACTTGACCTGCTTGAGTTAACTCCAGAGTCCAGCCAACTGCCAAGCGAAGTGTGGCCCTTGAGAGAGATTTAGGGTCCGAAGTCTTAGCAGCCCTCCCCTGTCCTCGCAGGCCCTCGCTGGTACATTGAGCGGCTGCATGAGGCTGCTGGCTGCATTTTAGACCCCTCTGCCTTCTGCCCTGAAAGGCGGTTTCACTTTCCTAGAGCAGATTGCTCTCTAGTTACCAAAGATGAAACCCAGGGAGAAGGAAGGAGGGAAGAAAAGAATCTTCCTGAAGGTATAAGCAAATGTCCCTGCGTTCCCCAAGGGCCCCACATTGAGGTGGCTTGAGGCTGGGGGAGGAGAGGGGAGGCCTTTCCCTCCACTTGCTGCCCACCCCTCCAGGCTGTCCCCAACCCAAATCAGAATTCCTAGGTTACCACCCCTTTCCCTCATCTAGACTAAACCCCACTGGTTCTCTGAGCTCCATCTGCCCACCCTTTTGAGGGCCATCTGGTGGATGTGCCGCCTTTGAAATATTAAGGGTTGACTGCCACCTTTTAGTTATTTGAACTAAAAAAATAATAAAAATCCCCTCACCATCATAATTTTTTTTTTGATGGAAAAAGCACAGCATGGTACATCTTCACTGCTTACAAGATGGCTACAGGGGTTTTTTCTCGAAGTTTCCCAAACAAGTAGGGAAAACATTTACCTGAATGTTTGCTCTCCAGTAAAGGGGCCAGAGGGGGTGACCAGGTGATGACAGGGAAATTCCCCCTGTGCGCATGGCCGGTAATCCAACCATCTCTGGCTTTTAGTCCAGATAAGGACTTGTAGGAAGCTTCTTAGGAGGGCGTGCAGGTGTCAGGGCCCCAAAGAGTTAAACCAAGTTTCTCAACTGCAGCGCTCTTAATATTTGGGGTGGACAATTCTTTGCTGTGAAGAACTGCCCTACACATTATAGGATTTTTAGGACCGTCTTTAGTCTCCACCCACCAGATGTCAGTAAAACCTCCCAGTTATGAAAATAAAAAATGTTTCCAGACCTTGCCAGTTGTCCTCTGGGGTGGGGGCCAAAATTACCCCAGGCAAGAACCACTGAATTAAAGAGTCAAAAGCAACTGTACGCCTGGTCACAAACACCCTCAAAGCTCAAGAAACCCCCAGAAAGATATTCTATAATTTCTTTCAGTGATGTTTCGTAGTTTTTTTTTGTTAGATTTAATCCTAAGTATTTTATTCTTTTTGATGCTGCTATAAATAAAATCGTTTTCTCAATTTCATTTTTGGGTCATTCATTACTAACATATAGCAATATAATTGATTTTTGTATATTGATCTTACATCCTGAAACCTTGTTGAAGTTGGTTACTAACTCTATCAATTTGTGTGTGTGTGTGTGTGTGTGTGTGCACGCTCATTCTTTAGGATTTCCTATATACGAGATTATGTCATCTGTAGATAGAGATGGTTTTACTTTTTTCTTCCAATCTGGATGTTTTTTATTTCTTTTTCTTGCCTCATTTTTCTGGCTAGAAATTCAAGTACAAATTTGAAAAGAAGTGGTTAAGAACGCAAATCCTTTTCTTGTACCTAATCTTAGTGGGAAACTTTTTAGTTAATCTTTACTATTAAGCATCATGGTAGCTATGGGTTTTTCATAGCCATTCTTTACTACGTTGGAAAAGTTTATTTCTAGTTTATTGAGATTATCATGCAAAGCTTTTGACTCTTATCAAATGCTTTTCCGGAATCTATTGAGATGATCAATAGATGTGTTTTGTTCTTTATTCTATTAATATGATATATTACATTGATAACTTTTGATATATTGAAACAATCTTGCATTCCTCAGATAAATTCCACATGGGCATGTCGTATAATCCTTTTTACATGTTGTTGTATTCAATTTGCTAGTGATTTGTTTAAGGCTTTTACATTTATATTCATGAGGAATATTGTTCTGTAGTTTTCTTTTAATAATTTTTTATTTTTTCAATTACAGCTGACGTACAATATTATATTAATTTCAGGTGTACGACAGTGATTAGACATCCATATAACCTACAAAGTGGTCACCTCGATCTGGTACCCATATGACAACATCCATAGTTATTACAACATTATTGACTATACTCCTTATGCTGTAATTTACATCCCCATGACTACTTTGTGACTACCAATTTGTATTTCTAATCCCTTTCTCTTTTTCACCAACCCCCTCAACCCCACTCCCATCTGGCAACCATCAGAAATGTTCTCTATATTTATGAATTTGTTTCTGTTTTGTTTGTTCGTTTATTTTGTTCTTTAGATTCCACAGGTAAGTAAAATCATATGGCATTTGTCCTTCTCTGTCTGACTTGCTCAGCTCAGCACAGTACTCTCTGGATCTATCCTTGTTGTTTCAGATGGTGAGATTTCCTTCTTTTTTACGGCTGAGTGTGATTTCTCTATGTTAGGTATCAGGGTAATATCGACCTCATAGAGTGAGTTAAGAAATATTTTCTCCTCTTCTAATTTTTGGAAGAGTTTGAGAAGAATTGGTATTAATTCTTCTTTACATATTTGATAGAATTCACCACTGAGACATTTGATCCTAGGTTTTTCTTTGCAGCAGGTTCTTGATTACTAATTCAGTCTTTTTATTTGTTTTTACTCTATCCAGATTTTCTATTTCTTCTTGATTAAGTTTCAATAGTTTGTATCTTTTTAGAAATTTTTCCATTTCATCTAGGTTACCCAATTTGTTTATATACAATTTTTCATAATATTCTCATAATTCTTTTTTATTTCTGTAAAATCTATAGTAATGTTCCATCTTTCATTCCTGATTTTAGTAATTTGAGTTCTCTCTCTCTCTCTCTCTCTCTCTCTCTCTCTCTCTCTCTCATCAGACTAGCTAAATGTTTTCGAACTTTGTTGATCTTTTCAAAGGACCAACTTTTGGTTTCATTGAATTTTTCTATTGCCTTTCCTATTCTCCATTTCATTTACTGCTGCTCTAATTTATATTATTTCTTTCCTTCTGCTTCCTTCAGATTAGTTTGCCTTTTTTCTTGTTTCTTAAGGTAGAGGGTTATTGATTTGAGATCTTTTTCCTTCTCTAATATAGGCATGCACAACTATAAATTTCCCTATAAATATCGCTTAAGGTACATCCCATAAGTTTTGGTTTGTTACGTTTTTGTTTTCATTTATCTCAATTTTTCTAATTTCCCTTGTGATTTCTTCTTTGATCCATTGGTTATTTAGGAATGTGTTATTTAGTATCCACCTATTTGTGAATTTCTCAATTTTTTTTTTTTTCTGTCACTGATTTCTAACTTCATTCCATTGTGGTTGAAGAACATACTTTATATGATTTCAGTCCTTATAACTTAACTGAGAATTGTTTTATGGCCTAACAAATGACCTATTCTGGAGACTGTTCCGTGGTGCGCTGGAGAAAAATATGTATCACTGTTGTTGGATGGAATGGTTTAGTTGGCTTAGTGTTGTTTTCTATTTTCTTGTTAATCTTATATCTAGTTGTTCTATCTATTAATCAGAATGGAGTATTGGAGTGTTCGACTGTTATTGTTTGTCTATTTCTCCCTTCAATCCTGTCAGTTTTTGTTTTATGTATTTTAGGGACTTAGTTGTTAGATGCACATGTTTATAATTATGTCTTTTTGATGGATTGAGCCTTTATTACTGCAAAATGTCCTTTTTTGCAACAGTAGTAATATTTGTCTTAAAAGTCTGTTTTGCCTAATATTAGCGCAGCCACTCCAGATTTCTTTTGGCTACTGTTTGCATGGTATATGTTTTCCTATCCTTTTGTATTCAAACCTATCTGTGTCTTTCAATCTAAAGTGTTTATCTTTCTTATAGATAGTATGTGGTATTTCTTATATATTGCATGTGGTTGAATCATATTTTTTCAATCCATTCTGACAATTGCTTCCTTTCAATTGAAGTATTTAATCTATTTACATTTAGTGTAATTGCCAATAGTTTTATGTCTGCCATTTCACTACTTGTTTTCTACATATCTTATGTCTTTTTTGTGCCTCTATTCGTCCATTACTGCCTGATTTTGTGTTAAATAGATATTTGCCATTGTACCATTTCAATTCCTTTATCATTTCTTTTACCATATTTTTGGAGTTATTTTAGTGGTTGAGAAAATAACCATGGGGATTACAATTAACATGTTTAACCTTCTAGTTTGGGTGAACAGAAACTTAATTGCAATAACATATTAAAAATTTCTCCTATATAACTCCATTTATATATATATATATATATATATATATATATAAATTACTACTTTATACATTATATGCTCATCAATACAGATTTATAATTATTGCCTTATGCAATTTTCTTTTAAATAAGATTGGAGAAAAAAAGTTTTATAAACAAAATACATATTTATTTTCTCTTTTAACCTACGTAGTTACCAGTATCAATGCTCTATATTTCTTCATGTGGATTCAAGTTTCTGTATATCAACCTTCATTTAGCTTGAAGGACTCCTTTTAGTATTTCTTGTAGGGAAGATCTTTTAGTATTGAATTCTTTCAGCTTCTGTTTATTTGGGAATATCTTTATTTCTCCTTCACGTTTTAATAGTTTATCGAGATGTAATTTACATGCCATAAAAATCCAACAATCTAAAGAGTTCAATAAAATGGCATTTAGTATATTCACAGAGTTGTGCATTCATCACCACGATGAATTTTAGAATTTTTTCATTACTCCAAAAAGAATTCTGTATCTCTTAGCCATCATTCCCCAAATCTCCCCTGAAGCTCTGCTCAACCACTAATCTACTATCTCTCTTTATAGATTTCCTTATTTGTTACTTAATTGATCTTTTAAAATAACTATCTTTTAATTTCATTGATTTTCTCTATTCTTTGTCCATTTTCTCTATCTATCTGTTGAGTGTAGTTGCAGTTTATTCCTTTTCATTGTTGTTGATATTCTTGTGACTCCATTATTATTTATCCACTCAATTGTCAATGGAATTTTGGGTTGTTAGGCACATCTTTGCTGATATGTTTCTAACATTTCAATTCTATTATTTAATTACTTTTATTTTTTCCACTTTACAATTGAATATCCAGTGAACTGACTTACCTCAAATGAATAAAGACTTGCTGCTTCCAGCATGGTCAGTGATTTCTTTTTTTTTTTTTTTTTTTTGCTTGTGATGGTATTAGCACTTTCATATCTAGCCTTTACTTTTTTTTTTTTTTTTTTTTTAAGGAAAAAGGCACTGTTTTAGGCAGGGTCCTCCAGAGAAATAGAACCAGTAGGATATAGAGAGAGGGAGAGGGGAAGAGAAAGAGAGATTGATTTATCATGAGAGAAATCGAAATAGAGACGTTTACTCCTCACAGATCCTGGCAGAATTACACGGCATGCTTTGAGGAAGCCATCGGGGATGTCAAGGCAGAGTGTAGGCAGAGAGAGTTACAGGAACTGGGGCACATGACTTCATTAAGTCTGTGGGTGAATTGCTTTGGGGTTCTTGGGCTAAAACCAGATTGGTTAATTTAAACTAAAAAGAGCAAGGTTTTGGTAAGCTCCGCTGGTGTCTTAGCTAGGGGCACATAAGGAGAAGGCCCTGGGATGTAGGGGAGGCTGCTTATCACAAAGGCTGTTGGGGGAGTCATATTAGGAATTTATATTTGCTTGTGATTCTGCTGCTATCTAGGGCATGTGCTAACATGAGGGGGCTAGTGTCATTTTAAGGCCCCTGAAGGCCACTTGGCCAAATGAAATGGATGCCAAGGCAGCAATATCATGGAGTAGCTTAACCATACTCTCGACAGGAGGGCAATCTGCTCTATTCGGCCTATCGATTTACAGTTTAAATGTATCCAGAAACACCCTCACAAAAACACCCAGAATAATGTTTAACCAAATATCTGGGTTGCCATGGCATCATCAAGCTGACACACAAAATTAACCATCAGAGGTAACATGCAATAAAATATTAAATAATGGCACAAAAAGGGTGCTATACAAAGAGGCAGGGCTGCTGAGACCGAACATGCTGAACCACCAAATGTTCCACTCTTCCCCAATTCCCATTTAAACGACAAATGCAAAAATGCAAAGAAGTGACTCATGGCAAAGCTAATACTGGAAGGAGAGGACATCTGCAGACCAGAGACTCTAATATGTTTCTGGAAGACCGAAAAAATCTTGGAAATGTACTTTCTTTAGCTGATGAGCAGAAGTCCAGTTTAGCATATGAAAGGAGACTGACTAGAGACAAATGGAACAGTAGCAAAAAAATAATGTTGCAAAAGAATATTTAATAAAAAAATTTAATGACATACAAAGATGTTCACACATATTAAATTGAAAAGCGAGTTAAGAAACTGTTTAGCATGTTCTTACTTTTCTGAAGAAAATACATATATATTTAATTGGGAGACTATATACCCCAAAATCACTCAGCACAGGGGTTTCTAGAGGTCTGGGCTGAGGCAGCACAAAGCCTGGGTCTGCTACTGAGTTTTCCTGATTTGAATCACCCAACATGAGGCTGTCAGCTCAAGCCACGGTTCACCTCTGGCTGATTCTGAGGAGGGAGATTGTACCCCAAATTCTCCAGGGGCTCCTGATCACATCTACAGAGCAGTTCTCCAAATGCATGCCTCTACATGGGTGCGGAGAATATTTTAGAATTTCCGTGTCTGTTTATTTTGATTTAAAAATGTTAATACTTAACATATTAATACAAGAGCAAATATCTATTTTGTCAATAAATATACAATGCCGCTTTGTAAATAATTAGACACATGCTACATATTTATGTTATAAATATGCAGATACAAACATTTCTTGCACTTTCAGAAAAATTTACAGATGGGGCACACAGTCAGAGAAGTTTGGAGATCACAGCTCTGCAGGACAAAGCCTCAGCTCCCTGATGTGGTTACTCGTCTTCCTGGCAAGTTTTCTTGCCGGGAGCTAGAGACTTCATGCTCCAGCTGCTTCAGCCACTCGTGCTTCTCGGCAGACACTACTGTTTCTCAGCTCTGCTCTTCTATTCTTGCTGTTTCCTCTAAATTGTCCCTTACCTCTTTTGGCCCGGCCAACTCCTACTCACCCTTTAGGCCTCCACTCAGTTGTTGTCCTTGATGGGAAATGGTCTCTGACCCCAACCCCCACAAGGGTGGACCCTCTTAAGAAACCATCCCTGCTTGTGCCTTTCTTTATCTTGGCATTTATATCTCGTGGCTGTAAAATTCTATCCATCTCCCTCACCGTGAGGCAGGAAGGTCTTATTTTGCTCTGTTCTCTGATACTAGCACAACGAATAAAGCCACCACTGGGGTCTCTCCTCTCCTATCTGTGCCACTGTGAAGACCACTGATTAAAACCTTTGCAAAAAAAAAAAAAGAATTAACGTCTTTTCCAGAGTCTCACTCCTTCTGGAGTTTAGGTCAGATTGTAATCATCAGGCAAGGGGCTCTCTTCAAGAAAGAGAAGAAATTTCTCCTTCAACAACATGCCCCCCTTTGGGACTGTGGTTCCTCCAGCACAAAGCATAACCAAGGACTTCCCCTGGTGGCTCTCTCAGAGACCTGGCTGAGCGAGCTCCTTCTGCAGAAACTCGATAACATCAGAGTATGGTAAGAGTTCCAGGCAACAGACTGTCCTTCTCATGTGACTGGAGGAGGGGCCTTCAAGAAAGGTGAGGGCCTCCTTTGGGCAGGGGCCTCCCCAGGTACTGGGTGGTTGGCTTCTCAGGGTCTCTCTCTCTGGGGTCTTGGGGTTTCTCATTGCTGTAGCCCTTCAGCCTCTGCTTCATCTCCTCTTTCTCTGCATTGGCCTTCTCCACATCTGAAGATGGACATCTCCCAGTTTCTGAGCTAACGATGCCTCAGTTCAAACCACCGGAGGAGCCCAAAAAGCCCCAGAGAGTTAAAATTCCAAATTGGGAGAGTCTCTAATGGGTCCGGTTTAAATTAGGGGTCCACCCCTGTGCCACTCAGCCACTCATAGTGATCAGGGCCTGGTCATATAAACATAGCTGCCAGTGCCCATTCCTATGGGGGGAGGAAGGCTGGATAGTTCTCAGGTTGTGGCTAGGCACACACTCTCAAAAGCGTCATCTGTAGGAAGTAAAGAAGGAAGCGAAAGGAAATATAAGCTGAGTTTCTATTAATTGTCAGGTGCTTTACCAAGTATTTTAAAACAAGGAGTCAGCTCTCTGAAGAGCATGTAAAGCAGGTCTCATCCAATTCCCCAACACACCAGGCCAGCTCCATACCAGGAACTCTGAAATGGGGCAAAAGGCAGAGGAGACAAATGCCTATATTAAGGAGCTAATAGTTCAGTTGGAAAATTCTCAAATGGCATTAGGAAGTCTCCCCCTCCTTCAAGCCTGCCCATACCTCATTTACACCTCAAAACTCAGGTTACATTTTTCTCCTCAATGAAGCCTGCTCTCACTACACCTGCTTTGGTGTAGAGAGAGACATAGTTTGGTGTGGCAGAGAGAGCCAGTAAATGAGACTCAGTCACCAACCTTTGGCCCTACCTCTGCATGACCTTGAAGGCCTCAGTTGCCTAATCTATGGGCTGAAGATGCTCGATCTACTATGGGGAAGCTTTGATGGAGCTTTAAAACTTCAGGCATCTATTAAATTGTTTTAGAACAATTAGAAGCTCCAACTCCTTGGAACTTCTTTTGAATCTAAAATCTGCGTGACACGATTCCTTTTGTAATTGTCTTATCATGAAATGTTTCAAGATGAAAAATGCAATATGGTGCATTGGTTGAGAGCATAGGCTCTGAGGATATGACTTCTTTCTTTTCTTTGCAGAATGATTTAGAATGGACTGTTAGGCTGCTTCCTGTGGTATCATGTGCTTTGCAAAAGCAGAAGCCCTCCCATTTCTAGTGGTTTCACACACCTGGGATCATATCAGCTCTTGATGATCCAAGTAACACTGGGTTTTCCTAGCTACCTCCGAGATCTTGACTGGCATTACAGCACAAGGTTCTACAACTCGGGAAAATTTAAGCCTGCGGCCTCTATTGCTGGTACCAGGATGGTTATAATGTTAAGTAAATCCCATCAATGATCTCATGTGGCATTTGGACTGTTGTGTGACTGAAAATCTGCCAACTTCTATCACTTTAATGTATGAAGAGAAATGAGAACAGAGGTCCTAAGTGTTTTCCAGTAACTTCATACTTCATAGAAGAACAAGAGGAGGAGGAGGAGAAATACAAGGGGATAAGGGAGAGAGGAGGAGGTGACGAAGAAGAAAATAGCACTGAAATGTGAGACAAAGAAATAAATCAATTGTTAACCCCTCAGGACTGGGCAATGTCTGTATAGTAATATTACTGCAACCTCACGCTGTTGGGTCTTTGAATACTGCTGATATAACTTTCTGTGCCTATAGGTAAAATCTCAAGGTGGCAAATGTCAGATGTCAGTAAATTAGAGGGGCCTTGAAACTCTACTCAGAGGAATAATACAAAAGAAACCTTTTTACATTGAGATTTGACTCATCTCTTGTGTCCACCTATGCACAGGTTTAATTTAAAATCATGTTAAATGAAACCAAGAAAGTTTTACTATAACCAAAATAATAATAATAATAATAAAAAGAGGGTGGGGTGGGTGATGATCTAGAGTCAGACAGACTGAATTGAATCATAGGTCCACCACCCGCTAGCTATGCAACTTTGGGCAAATTATTTCATGGTTCAGCACCTTGGTTTTCTCACCTGAGAAATGAGGATACTACCAGTATATACATCATGGAGCTGTTTGGAGCATTCCATGAGACTTGGCATTTGGTGCACTTGGCGAATGACAGACATTGCCTTGGTTAATATGCCCATAGGTAACATCTTGTCACTTCTCTTGAATTGACTGTGTACCCACTAAGAGCAGGGTTCATCATGGTCATCACTGGTGTTCACAGCAGTGCCCAGCACAGTCAAGGCACACAGTACTCATTCAGTAAATTGCACTGATGAAACCCTGGACCAAACCACTTCTCCTGTCCCTCTGAAGGCACCCAACTTAGAGAGCAAGAAGTGAAGAGGTGTCACATGGCATGCCAAGTCTTGAGAGCAAATGTCTAGTGTCCTCTCCAGTTCCCTCCCCAGAGCCAAGGATGATTTAACTCTAGTCACTTTCACAGATTGAGTTTCACTGATGAAAGAACTGAGAGGAGATGAACCTTGTCTGAGTTGACCATCTTAGATCTTATATTCCATATCTATATATTGTTTTCCTTTTTTCCATTAGCCTCCTAGATATACCTATTACCCCATTCACCCTTAAGGGAGTTGGATATGGCAGCAGCACACCTGCAATAGACATCAATCCTGGAAAACTCATGTTTGTCAAAGCCATACTTTAAATCAAAAAGAGCCCCCCACAGCCTGTGTCTCAGCTCAGCTTCTTAACTATGCAGAGATGCACCACTTAACAATTTCCTAGCATGGCCCTTTCACTGCAGCGTGATAGAGAAGCAGCCCAACACTTTGATTTCCCTGCACCAAGGATGAAAGTTCACCTCTCCAAGAACACACAGTAAGTGGGCAACCCAGCTGAGATTCCCAGGGGCCCTGTGGCTTTCATTCTTAGATCATCACAGGAATGGGGAGAGGGGGTGGTGGAATCCGAAAGGGTGGCAGAATTTGAAGAAAGGCGACATCAGCATGGCCTGCTACTGTCTACCAGGCCAGAAAAAGCCTCAGCTGTAATAACCACCCCCCACCCTCCAACCCCTGCCTTCTCGCCCCAGCCCCCCGCCCCGTCAGCCTTCCCCCGCCTCAGCTCCAGCTCTCAGTCCCAGCCCCAGCCCCAGCAAAATCTTCTCAAGTCAAAATGAGCCTGTGAACAAGGACTGGATCCCCTAGTTGCAGAAGAGTGGGGCATGTGCACACTTGCTGATGCAAATCTTTACAGGTCAATCATATGAAATAGTTCACTGTGACCAGATTTCTTTTAAAATAAGTAGTTCCGACTTCCTTTATCACAATCATACATATAAAAAGTTGAAAATTTCTAATAGTGCAAAAGAACTTATAGTAAAAACCAAAGAGATGTTTCCAGAAACAATCATCACAGCTACCATTTACTGAGCACCTACTATGTGCCACGCACTTTACAGTCATGATCTCATTCAAGGCTCCTACTCCTCTGTGAGGTGGGTGCTATGAGGATCCCACTTTCCAGACGAGGAAACTGAAACTTGCCCAACATCATACGATGTTAAGAAAGAAAACAAAAAGTTAATATCATAAGTGCAGTGGAGCTACGATTAAACTATGAAGATTGGGATGGAAGGAAGCCCAGAAAAATGAAAATAGTTGATTTGATAGGGCGATAAGATCACGGGGATTTTTCTTCTCCTTGGTAAACACGTCTGTTGTTTTCCTGCAGTGGCGCGTTGCACTGTAGGATAGAGAAATTGCTTTCTAACACCCCGGGGGGTGGGGGGGACAGAGCCAGGAAGCTAGTGGGGAAGAGGCTGTAAACTGCCAGCCTGGTAATAAATGCTCCATCCGAGCTGCCCCCCACGCCCCCGGCCCTTTCCTGGCCTCATCTCCCAGCACATTCTCAGTATCTTTGCCACTGCTGAGTGTGTGCAGGGAGAGTTTGGGGGAAACCCCTTCTCCAGCTCAGATGGGCTCTGGTTCTTTTTAAAGCTTCTGAACATTGGCTCCTTTGGAAACCAGGGTTTTTTTTTACTTCCCTGTGATGAATCAGCACAGAATTGGCCCATGTGGGCCAGAGAAGCTTCTGGAATACAAATCTTGCTGAGGTCCCAGTGCTTCTCCGCCTACAGGCTCTCTCTCCTCCCTCAGACTTGCTGACCCAGAGTTGTTTCAGCCCAGGCTCCAACCTGCCTCCAGCTCACCCTACCTCTAGGAACCTGGGCTCAGAAATGAGATTCCCAGCCCCAACACCCCATGCAAGAGGTGACTTGGGGGGAGGGGTGTCCCTATAATCTACATGGCTTATGAAGGGAGAAGTCAGCGAGGAAACTGTGGTCCTCCCTGACTCCCCAACTTATCGTCCTCTGGGCATCATGAGAGTAACCTGGCCTCCTCTCCAGGAAAAGCCCCCAGCCAAGTGACCCACAGTCTCACCCACTCTCCTTCTTTCTCCTAAACTCAGAGCCTCCATCCCCAGCTGGTACTGACAGCAGTGGCTTGATGCTTGCCCTGGTTAAGGTGTTCCTGATGTAAAGTGTTGCCCTTTGAGGGTGTTTTGTGTCGTCGCACCCTCGTACCCACCCGGGGGACCGATGTTCAATTATCCCATTTCACAGACGAGAAGATGGAAGCTCAGAACCATGACGTGACATGCCAAGGCCACCATCCAGGAGGTGCCAGGCTGGGATTCTGACCTCACCACCATCCTCTTCTGTCCTTTTAAATTGGGTTTTCCATATGAGGACAGTTCTATTGGGACTGTATGAGCTTAAGGGTTGGAGCTGGAAAGGTCTTGGAACCTTGATAAGAGAGGCCGTGAACCAATCGCAGTCCCTACCCAATCCCAGGCTCAGCTACAGGCTAAGACTCATGCATATGAGACACCCAGGGACAGGGAGGGAACAAGAAGGACAAAAAAAGATCAATATAAAAAATGTTAAATATTGCCTCCAAATAAAGACTTGGCTTGTAATAAAAAAAAAAACAAAAACCCCACTTACCTTGTTATATCTGGAGTCGCCAAATGTTCAACGATCTAATACCACCTGACTGGTTTTTTCCCAGTTACTCAAGTTTCTTTCTCTCATCATGTTCATTTTGTAAGCTACTGCAAAGCTTTTGGAGTGTAGATGGGATATAAATTGTAAACAAATAAAAGTGATGCATCGTTTTATCATTACGGTGGTGGTTTGTTTTCTAAGTTTGAAGCCAGGCTCTGTTGGGTACATGTGCTAGAACAGACTGAAAGAGGAATTGTCTGCATGGAGTCCTCCTTGGGGACAGGTTCAGAGGCCCAAACAACCTGTGACCACACTCAGCATCTCAGTTCCACTCTTAAAGAACGAACACCCCAACCTCAACCTCAAAGGGCTTTCTAGCCCTGTTCCAGGATTAGCCTTCCGTGATTCTGAAACTTAGTGATTCTGGGAAGTGGGGGGCCAAGAGACCACTCCCAACCACTTCCTCTGCCCCTCAACCATTTGTCCCAGACATTACCTATTCAACAAGTATTGAGCACCTACTGTGTGCTAGGCTCTGTGTAAGCTGGGAATTTAGCAGTGACCCAGACTGGCATAGGCCTGGTCCTAATGCGGCCCACAGTATAATGGGGGGACAGAGGAGTAAATAATTATAATTCTCATGCACCGAATGCCACAGGAGAGAGAGTAAGGAGGAGGAGCACCCAATCCAGACCTCAGGGATCAGGATTTCTTACAGGAAGAATTAAAATTTAAACCAATACCTCACGGCCGTTTAAGACATAAGCCAGGTGTGACAGAGACTATCTCTCAGGTCACATTTCTTGTCTCCTGGACACAGAGCAAGACTACATTTCCCAGCCTCCCTTGCAGTTAAGTGTGACCATGTGACTGAGCTTTAAGTTAATGAAATATGTACAAAGTTTATAAGCGCCACTTCTAGGCCTGGTCCACATTCTTTGCTCATTTACCGGCTAAATGCAGAGGACTCCAGAGCTCCAGAGCAGAGCAGAACCACGAGATAAAAGGAACTTGGGTCCCTGATCATCTTGTGAAAGGCCTGCCCACCAAATGGTTATGCCCTCATGAGTTATTGCACACATGAGAAAGAAAGTTCTGTTGTGTGAAGCCATGGAGATTTCGAGCTTATTTGTTACAGCAGCTGGCATCACTCTAACTTATAATCAAGTAGGAGCGGGAAATAGTATTCCAGAAAAAGAAATTAGTAAAAACAACCTAAACTGAATTGGCAGCAGTCAACAAAAAAGACAGGAAAGAACGGAGGCTCTAGAGCCAAACCAATGGGCTCAAACTTTGGCTTCATATTTCCTAGCTGTGCGATCTTGGGTGAGCTACTTAACCTCTCTAAATCTTAGTTTCCTCACATGTAAAATGAAGATAACAATACCTTTGTTGAAGGGCTGCAGTGAGTATTCAATAAATAGTACCTAGAATGGTTCCTAAGATATAAAAGACTTATCAAGTAATGAATCTCTTATCCCTACTGTATGAATTCTTAGAATGACATTTAACTAATAATATGCTTTGGTAACAGCAACAATAATAATAAATATACACTGAGACTAATAATGTCCCAGGCACTATTCTAATCATTCACATGTATTAATTAATTCCATCCTCACGGCTCTGTGAATTAGGCACTATTTTCCTCCAATTTTACAGATGAGAAAACTGAGACACAGATGTTAATTAACGTAGCCAAGGTTGACAGCTAGCAAGTGGTGGAGCTGGGGTTTAAATCCAGGCAGGCGCGGTTACGATTCCGATTCCGACGTTACAGATGAAGGAACACAGAAGCTACATAATTTGCGTAAAGGCGCACAGTCTCAAAGCGCCCCAGGTTGGGGGCCCTAGAACCCGCCATCGCTGTCTGCCATTCTGTGGGAATACAGAGCAGCACTCTCGGGCCGTGAGAAGCACCGTCGTTCTACGTTTCGACAGGTGCGCTGGTGGCTTTCGCAGTAATAATGCTGACCAAAACCAACTACTGCTTCAGTCAACTGTGACAAAGAAGCAGGTGAGCACGCCCCAGAGTCCCCAAGAGCCCTTCCAGTGATAAAACTCAAGCCCTCTGGCTGTGAAATCAAGGCCGAGGGACTTTGGTTTTCACGAGAATGACGCTTCTACCAGAGCTTTAAAGAAGCTTACACTGGAGCAAACCTCATCAAGTTTAGAAGGATGCTCAACTTTAGAAAAAAAATATAACAGTTCTAAGAAATGGGACTTCAGAGGACAAACCTAAAGTAGAAATAACTGCCCGCGGAAAAAGAGAGGCTCGTCATTGGAGCTGCTGATGCCCCAAATTACCACCAGAGGGCAGCAAAGACATTGGTCAGAGAAGGCAGAGACCCACCTGAGGCTCTCCCTAGAATCATCTCCAAAGGATGGGAGATGGACCAGAAAAATGAGAAAGGGCCTCCTCCATCACTTAAAGAGCATCCCCTAGA
Source organism: Pteropus medius (assembly GCF_902729225.1). Lineage (NCBI taxonomy): Eukaryota > Metazoa > Chordata > Mammalia > Chiroptera > Pteropodidae > Pteropus > Pteropus medius. The sequence goes on along the minus strand of NW_024349797.1, from coordinate 3,488,046 downwards.
TTTAGGATCCCAGCTGTTAAAAAAAGGGGGGGGTTGAGCTTTTTCTTCAGATCATGTAATGCAGGGTAAGTGTAGAAAATTTGGAAAATACAGAGATGCATCAATCAAACCATTATAATCCCACCACCCAGAGAAAACTGTCATTAGTTAACATCTAATGAATATCTTTCTAGATAGATATAAAAATAAATATTTAGATGTATACACACATGTAGATATACATTTACATATATTTTGGCTTCATGAAACTGACATCAATCAGTATATGCATTGATGATCCACTTTCACGTGAAGCCATATATATATACATAACATATTTACACATATATGTGGCATTCTTTTGTCCAAGTATCTCTCATTTGCTCACCTGTGAGCTCCTTGAAGATTAGTCCACACTGCACCTAGTGAAAGTGTGGCTCATAGCAATGGGCAGGAGCAGTCCCCTGAGGTCCACTGGTCACTCTGCTGGGTGTCTTCACAGCGTGGGTCTAAGCTTCTTGAAGTCTTGCGGGAGGAGGCTTCTAGCTAAAAAAGACTTCGTTCAGTGAGCAGGTGCTCAGAGTTCGTTGAATTTCATCAAAATGAGTCACAATGAAGGTGTGAAGGAATGGCAAGGTGTAAGGAGTTACCACTTCCTGGTTACACACCATCACATCATCCTTTCACCCCAGACAGAGGCACAGAAATAGAGGGAATCCAGACAGCAGTACGAGCATGCCTGTTCTCTCCAGACACAGAGCCTCCACACCATTTCTTTTGTGTTCAGGTGTGAATATGTCTTTCCAAAGAAAAAAACATCAGCATCCTTGCTCTGTGACCTACTGTTAAGCGAGCTTCAAAAAAAACCATTGAAAGTGCAGTGGTGCTTAAATTAAGTCTTTAAAAAGATGCAGGTGTTCATCAGATGAGGGGAGGGGTACCTCACACCACCTGTACTTATAAGCAACACTTGCTTAATTCACTCAACTAGATGGGATACCACTGATCCTCTAAGGAAATTCACTCTGGCCTGTGGCTTTGTACTGAGACTAATTTGGTTTAGAATCATCATCACTTTCTAATCGTGTTTCCTTGGGTAAGTCACAGAAACCTGGGCCAAGGTGCAAATGTTGAAACAGTTTTGGGGGAAACATTTACTGTTCAGTCTGACTGGAGCATAGGATGAGAGAAGAAAGAACAGGGGAGAGCCAAGAGGATGGCCTTGAATGCCACCCTAGGAAAGGTGACCAGGAGCCATGGCAGGTCTTTAAGGAAGGGTTAAATCATGCAATAATATATATTTGTTTTACCAGTCTCACAGGAGTTATGATAAAAACCAAAAAAAGCATTTGAGAAAGAAAGGGCTTTGTAAACTAGAAATATGCATCACTGGCATCTTTCTCTTCTATTTGGGTGATAACATTTGGCTCCCAGGTGCAGCCTGGAGGCTTCCCCACCCCAACTCTCCATCCCAGTCATGCCCATGACGCACTTCCAGTCCGTGATTGCCACCCTCTCAGATCCACTGTGGTCACATGCACAGCTCAGGTGGTGTTTCTTAACCTCTTTCACTCATGCTCAAGCCTAGCCGAGTTGGGGCAAGGGAGGTACAGAGGAGGAGGTAAGCCAGAGTCCTCTTTCTTGGCAGTTGGGGCACCTGGGTGCTGAGTAGAGAGATGACAGTCAGAGGAGAAGTCTCCCCAGAGGTCAGTGTACCCTGGTACTCACCTTGCTGTCAGCATGCAGCACCAAGTCAGAGCTCTCTGCGCACACACACACGTCTGCTGCAGCAGGCATCCCATTCTGCCTTCTCCCCTGTACTTGGGAGGCAGCGCGACAGACAGGGAAGAAGCCACGATGTGGGTCGCAGACCGAGGTTTGAATTCTGTCCCTGCCCCTGACAAGTACGTCACTGTGTGCAAGCGATGTAAACCCTCTAGGCCTCAGTTTCCTTGCCTGCTAAGTGAAAAAATATTATTTCCTAACGTTTAGGTTATTGAGAGACTTAAATGAGATTAGCAGCACTCAAGACATCTAAACTAGAAATACTGTTACTCATGTTAGTTGTTCCACCAGACTGGAAGCTCCTTGGGAGACCAGAATCATATCATATTCAGCTTCCTGTGATAAGCAGTGTGGACAGTGGCTAGGGTCCATAATACTTTTAGGAGCCTATGAAAATGTTTTAATATCTTTTAAGACTGGAAGGAAAAAAAAATGAATATAACCCAGCCTGGGTTGCCTTGGTTTTTATAGCAATTCAGTTGTAAAAATATAATTTTTAATGTATATTTTCAAACGGAGGAAGGAGCCCACAAAAGCGCAGTGCCTTTGGCTCAGGACAGTCACAATGTGGCCCTGAGCGCGAGGGCATGGAGTGAGACAGATCAACTTTGAATCCCAGCTCCACCACTCGGCTACTGAGACAAAGGTACTGTTTTTGAACTCCTGGTTTCTTCATCTGAAGAAAGGGCCATTGATAAATCCTACCTCTTCGGTCACTGAATTCTACCCCATCTTTTTTATTTTTAATCACTCATCATATCTCTAATTATGTATTCAGCGTCTGACTTTCCCTACTAAGCCGTAAACTCTGTGAGGGCAGGGACCTTGTCTAACTTCATGATTCCCACACGTAACATGCTGCGTTCTTACTACACACCACGTATTACTCTAAATGCTTTGAATGTGTAACATCAGTTATGAAGGGTTTTAGTCTCCACTTTACAGATGAAGACATTAAGGCTAAGTGCTTAAGCGACTTGCCCAAAATCACACAATAGGAAGTGGCAGGGTATGTGTGTGTATGTGTGGAGCGGAACCTGGTACCTGGGTCTTTAGCCACAGCCTTTGACCTAGAGCCTGGTAGATAAGAGGAAAGACGTAGGTACCTGGGCAAGTGGGGGGCAAGGTGGACACGGTACACGGCCCCGAGGAAGCCACATGATAAACTGAAATGAAGACTTGTTCCTGAGTAGGTGGCTGTGAAATCGAGAAGGCAGGGAGTCGTTAGCAGGAAGTCTTCCTAGCAGGCCAATGTTTTCCATTCACGAAGGGGGAAAAGTTTAGGTCAAGAGAGTGATCTGACACATCAAGCACGATGGCGATTCTCCCCACAGTGGAGCCAAGGTTCAGCCACCCTGCGAAGCCAGTCAGCTGGGTTCTCCCCGAGGCTAGAGAACTAACAAGTTCAGAGGGGGCTCCCCAGAGTTCAAGTGTTGTCCATGCTCAACCCGAACACAACAGGTGCTTCTCATCTGGCCCCTCCCTGCCTGCTCACGTTATGGGGCTCTCACACATACAGAGGAATAGGGGTTTTGTTTTTTTACAATAATTATTTACATTATTTTTAATAATTATCATTTTTATAAGGATGATCTTTTCTGGTGACATAACAACACACGTATCTGCATCTTAGAAAAACTAGAAAATACAAATACACAAAATAAATGAAAGTCACCGATCATCTTACCAGGTGGGAACAACCTTGTTTAATATTCTGGTATATTTCTTCCCCGTCTTTTTTCATGGCATATGAATACATATTTCGCCCCGCAAATGAGATCATATATAATACAGTTATTTTTTGTAAACAACTTGGTAGAAGCTTTAAGAAAAACAATCAACAAAACAGAATTAAAATACATAAAATAAAAAGTAAACTTGGGTTTAGCATTCTTTACTCTCCTTTAGACGTCCAAGGCCGTTGGTAGTGCACATGGAGCAGGCAGCGAGTCACAAGTGAGACATTTGGCTTTTACCATGTCTCAGGAGTTAATGGAACCGACCTTTGCTCCTACTACGTGGGAGTGGAAATCCCAGAAATTCTGTGGTGTGGCAGACACCGGTTAGCTGTCACTAAGCCCTTCCCCTTTCCTCTGGGGTTCACAAGTAAACATAAGAGGTTGGGATTCCCAGCCTCCCTTGTGGTTAGGTGAGACCACGTGACTGAGTTCCAGCCAATGAAGCACAGGTAGAGATGTGTTTTAGATATCTATTGCTATCTAACAGATAATCCCCAAAGTTAACAATTTAAAACAACAAATATTATCTCATACAGTTTCTGAGAGCCAGGAACACAGGAGTGGCTCACCTGGATGGTTCTGGCTTGGGGTGTCTCACGAGATTGCAGCCAGGGCTGCAGCTTCCAAAGGCTGGATTGATTGAGACTAGAGGTTCTGCATTCAAGATCACTCATGCGACTGTTGGCAGGGAGTGGGGGGATGGTGGGTGGGGACTTCAGCACCTCCCCCATGGGCTTTTCCACAGGACTGCTAAAGACATGGTTTTCCCCAGAGCAAGTCATCCAAGAGAGAGTAACTACACCTCAGACGAAAGCTGCAGTCTTTCCAAAATTGAATCTTGGAAATGACCATCACTTTTGCATTCTGTTTGTTAGACGTGAGTTACTAAGTCCAGCCCACACTCAAGGGGAAGAGAATTAAGCTCTGCCTTTTGAAGGAAGGAATACTAAAGAATTTCTGAATATTGTCTTATAACCAGCACAATCTGCTACACATTCGGTCTCGGCCGTAATAACCCCTGTGTGGTCCTCCTCTCTCTCTCTTTCTCTGGGGAATGGCTGAAAGGAGAGGACTCTAAAGTCCTAGAAGAGGCAGGAGGCACAAAGTGGAAGGAGCCTGGCTCCCTGAGCGAGGGCACTGAAGAGTGCTCCCTGCTCTGCAGCCAGCTGGACTTTAGAAGAGGGAAATTGAACTCTTAAGTCAGCCATTGATATCTGGAGTTTATCTGTTGCTGCACCTACAGTAGATTTGTCTTGTTTCCTACGCTTATGCCTGTGGGTGTATGTTCTATCAGATAACAGTCTTCTTTCAAAATAATAGACTTGCCTTAGAGAAATAATCCCTTTCCTTGTGCTGAGAGCCTTGACCCCAGAGAGAAGCAATCCCAGTCTTTCTTGTTTGGAGTAAAAGAGGGTAAGAGAATCAAGACACAGAAAGCCAGAGGTCAGCGGGTACCAGCACAGGTGCAGAGATCTAACGGGGGAGGCACTCTAGAGGATTTGTTAGTGAGCACAGCCAAACTCTAACAGGAATGCGAGCATGTGAGCACAGCCATGCCACATAGTGTGTCCCCATCCTCCTAAAATACAGGAAAAGACAAAAGGCAGATCAAGAAGAGCAAAAGAAAGCGATTTAGCAACATTTTCGGTCGAGTGATGTATGCTACAGAAACAAATGTATGAGGCATGTATGTATGAAGATATTCACTGTGGCCAGATTTAAAACAGCAGTGGAGGTGGGGAGGGAGGAGGGATAACCTAAATGCCCACCAGTACGGGAATGATTAAATACAGGATGGTTTGTACAGATTGGCGTGTTGCGAGGGTTGATTCCAGCAGGCCGGAAGTGGCATGAGATGATTTACTGAAATAAATGACACACGTAAAGTCCATAATGGAAGTGAAATAAGCAAGTTTCAGCCTAATATGTAAAACATGATTTCGTCTTTATTTTTTTTGTGATGTGTGATGCCAGATAGGTAAGTAAGTGTGTAGGTAGGTAGGTAGGTAGATAGATAGGTATATATACATATATATAAATTTGTAGAAACTTAAGGAAAAAATCAAGAGGCAAGCACATCAAATTATAAACAGTGATTACCTTATTGGGGATGTGTAGTGTGGGGGAATGAAATGGGGTACAATGTTTACCTCTTACTTTATGTAATTTTTAAAAGACAGCATTACAAATCTTTTTGAAAACTAATAGATTATTTTTTAGAGCAACTTCAAGTTTACAGAAAAATCGTGCGGAAAGTACAGAGAGTCTCCACATACTCCCCCTCTCCTCTCCCCCCACATTCCCCCCCAGACAATTCCCCCCACATTTAATGTTCGTATTAGTGTGGTACATTTGTTACACTGCTGAACCAATATTGACATATTATTATTATTATTATTATTATTATTATTATTAAAGTCCATAGTTTACATTAGGGGTCACACTTTGTTGCACAGTACTACAGGTTTTGACAAAGATGTAAAGTCATATATACACCAATATACATTATAGTATCGTACAGAAGTTTTATGACCCTAATAATCTCTTGTGCTCCTCCTATTTATTTTGCCCTCCCTCCTCCCTGAATCCCTGGCAACCACTGATCTTTTTACTATCTCCATACTTTCGCCTTTTGCAGAACGTCATATACTCGAAACCATATATGTGCTATGTAGTAGCCTTTTCACACTTGCTTCTTTCGCCTTGTAATATGCATTTGAGGTTCCTCCATGCCTTTTGATGGATTGATAGTGCATTTATTTTTATTACTAAATATTCCAATGTCTGAACGTACCACAGTTTGTTTATCCATTTACCCATTGAAGGACATCTTGGTTGCTTTCAATTTTTGGCAGTTGTGAATAAAACTGCTATAAACTTTTAGGTGGATGTAAGTTTTCAACTCATGTGGGTAAATCCCAAGGAATTTGATGGCTGGATTGTACAGTAAGAGTATGTTTAGCTTTTAAAAAACCACCAAACTGTCTTCCAAAGAGGCTGTACCATTTTGTATCTCCATCAGCAATGAATGACAGTCTTTGTTGCTCCATATCCTCACCAGGATTTAATATGGTCAGTGTTTGGATTTTAGCCATTCTAATAAGTGTGCAGTGATAGCTCGTTGTTGTTTTATTTTGCAATTCCTTAATTACATATGATATGGAGCATCTTTTCATATGTTTATTTGCCATCTATATATTTTCTTTGATGAAGTGTCAGTTCAGATCTTTGCTCATTTTTAATTGGTTTGTTCGTTTTCCTATTGTTGAGTTTTAAGAGTTCCATATATATATATATATATATATATATATATATATATTTTTTTTTTTTTAAACATCACCATCACTTATTTATTTCTTTCCCCTTGTATATTTTGGATACAAGTTCTTTTTCAGATATGTGTTTGGCAAATATTTTCTCCCAGTCTGTGGCTTCTCTTTTTATCCTCTTAATTATAGGTTATTTTTAACACTTTTGTGTTTTTCAAGTAAATGTTTAAGAAGATGAAGGTGCACGGCAATGACTTAGTTTAGCCCCCTTGCTTGGCTAGACTACTAGTACTAATTCCTAGAGAGAAGGAATTGGCAGCAAAATGAAATTCACACCTATGTGTTATGCTTGTAAACAGTTTTTGTACTTATGTAACTGATTAAGTAAATCTCATTGTTTATAGTTTGTGATTAAAGAAAACTACCTTTTTGTGAGTCCCTATTAAAGAAGTGCAGTTCAGTATGTGGGAGGGGTAGAAGCAGGGAGTTCAAGGGACCCATGTGAGTCCTCCGCTTCTTGGTGGGGAGCCCAGTCGGGGATGGAGGCCGACTGCAGGGGGCTGCCTGCACCTCCACCTACCTGATGCAGAGTGGGGCACATGACTGGGCCCTGAAAATCAGTTCCCTGAGAAGCTGAATGCTTCACTTGAGCTCATTTCACAAGAGCTACAGGCAGTGACCTTGGACTCCCCTCTCCCTACCACTGTGAAGGATGGGAAGTCTCCAGAGGGTAGGCTGAGGCTGTTTTAGAAATTGCAAAAGCTCAGTTACTTGAAGGGAATGCATTGGAGGGAAGTCTCTCCAGGTTTCTCCTGCGACTTCAAAGAGGAACAGAGCTTTTTCAGGAACCCCGCCCAGTGTAGAGTTCAGAGGCTCTGTCCCTGGACCCTGCGGAGGTTTCTTCCCAGGCCCGTGTTATGTAAATCTGGTTTAGCAGAAAGGTAGACTGAGTCTTCATTTCAAGCAAAGAAAAGCAAGAAGGGGAATAATAATACCTTTCACATTTGGACTATAAATACCACAGTAAATAGGGCTGAAAAAAGAAGAAGTAGGGGCCTTCTGGAGCTTGAATCTGCTGTGAGGCTGGTGGCTGGTGTGTCAGGGTTTCTGCTAACAGGAAGGATGGTAGAAGTTGGGATTAAGTGTCAGTAATGGGTAGCAATTAGAAAGGGCTCCCTGAGGACACAGCTGCCACTACAGAGCAGCCTCTTGGTCACCTAAGAGAGGCAGCTACAAGATGGCTGAGGACAAAGCGATTTGTGCACCGTCAGCTGATCAGAGGGGCCAGGACTGTTGTTAACGATTAAAATGCGGAAATGAGACCAAACTCTGGAGGAGCAAAGTGATAAGATGGTCACACATCATGGTATGTGCCCATCAAAATGAGGTTTTATTTTCCCTCTGAAAAAGAGCGTACGCTCGCTGACCCCAGGTAGCTGCTCATTACCTAATTGTCCTAGACCTGCCCTTGTCTGCCTCACCAAGGGACTGTGACCTTCCTAAAGGCAGAGATTTCCTCGAGTTCATATTTATCTTCCAGGCTGGCTCAATAAATGTCCCTTGGATTGAATCCAGTGGTGCTGCCTCAGTTTCCTCATCAATAAAGTGGGATTTAAAGTTATAACACCCACCTCACAAGAGCCCAGCATATGGCTGATACTTCATAAAAACTAATATCCGCCCTTTAGTTCACCGCGTAGCCACACCGTCTGCTGCAGGGGTGCAGCAATTTCTGTTTTTACAGCTAGGCAATATCAGTCTGTGATGCTTTTTAATCATTATGTACCCTTTAACTCCAAAAAACAATGCATCAGGATATTCAAATTAAAGTTTTGACTGAGATACCGAAGCAAAATAGATGCGAAGCCACATCACCCAGTACAGACTTTACAAATGTTAAAGATTTTTAAAGAACCGGTTCCATGAGGATTGAACCCTTATCCAGTTTGAGGATATAAAAAGGGCTCCAGATATGGAGAGGTAAGAAGGGCATTTGTGGAGCCACTTCTTTGGAAAGAATGGGTGTCCTGTGGGGTCCTTGCCTTCCACCAGGCAGGAGGGAGGGCCTGCTGCCTCATTTCCCTCAAGCCATGTAAGGAGGGGGCTGCCATGGGGCCCCTTGAAAAAGCAGTTGTGCTGGGCTGGGTCTATACGCCTTGAGTATCTCTGGGCAAGGGATGACTCGGAGTTTCCTGGGGCCAGTGTGGGCTGGTGTAGGCTGGCCTGTATCTGTTCGCTAAGGTCATCTAGAGGATGGTGGGATGTACCGGCAAGAAGCTGGAGGTGAGTGACAGTTTCCTGGGTCTGAGGAAAGCACTTCCTGAAGATATATCTGCCCAGGTGGAGCAACATGCAGGAGAGAGGTCCCTGGAGAGAGAAACTTCAGAAGAACCCAGAAAAGAACCTATGAAAGAAAGAATTAGCTTTAAACATTTGCCAGGAACAGTGCACCCCAAGCCAGCTTAGACCCCTAACAGTTCAAGGTCATCAGGCCATTCCTGTCCCCTCACCACTGCTCCCACTTCCTGCTGCATCCTTGGGAGGGGCCAGAAACTAGCTGGTCAGCTTGGGGTGGAGGAAGGGAGAAGAGGCACCCAGCTCTCCCTCCCGCCTGCAGGCTGTCAGGCTGAAGCAGGCCTGCGCTGGTAAGGAGAGAAGATTTGAAGATTTGGGGTTTTGATTTTATCTTAGACTGGGCCTTCTCATTAACAAATTGGGACTTAGAATGGCACAGGTCTGTCTCTCACCTGAAAGTAAGCAGAAAAGTTCCAGGCTTGCTGGAATTTTCATCCAGGCATAAAAAAAAGAAAAGAAAAGAAATAAAAGATCCTCATGGGATAAATTACAAAGGGACTCTGGGAGATAACATATTAAGTTGTATTTTATTTTTTTTAATTTACTCTTATTTTTTTATGGTGATATTGGTTAACGAAATCCAGTGAGTTTCAGCTGTACAATTTAATGGTAAGACTTATGTATGTATTTACACTGTGTTCACCTCCCATAGTTAGATTTCTTTCTGTCACCACATAGTTGACCCCTTTACCCCATCTACGTCCCCCTCCCCCCACCCTCTGGTAACCACTAGTCTATTGTCCATGTCCCTGAGTCTCTGTTTGTCTAGTTCGTTTGTTGCTTTTAGGTTTATATCCCACATATAAATGATATCACGAGGTTTTCAACTTTTTCTGTCTGGCTTATTTCGCTTAGCATGATTATCTCAAAGTCCATCCATGTTGTCGCAAATGGCAGTATTTCATCTTATGGCAGAGTAATATTCCATTGTATATACGTACCACAGCTTCTTTATCCAATCATCTATCGTAGGACACTTCAGTTGCTTAATGTTGTATTTTAATTTCTCATGAGTTGTGCATTCAAAATAGCCAGCACTTTATGCACCATGGATACCTCTAGCTCCACTTCGTCTGCCAGATAACGTGTGACAGTGCCTATGGCAATACGGTATGAGTGTCAGGGCAGCTCGTGCTGCAGCCTGGACCTGCTGCAGAGCCCTGTTTTTGCTCTAGGCCCCAGTCAGGACCGGCAGCTTTCCAAGTCACTGAGAAATCGGTTAGAGCAGTATTCCTACCTGAGGTATCTATGTTGCCTCCAAAATCCAAAGACATCCATGAGGCCAGAGGATCCAAGGAATTCTAAGAACTCCAAAGTCTCATTTACCCAAATGCTACCCTTTCAGGTCTGAAGGTTCTACATTTTTCCCCTTTTAGCATCTTGACTTTGGTATAGAAAATTTGTCAAAGGTAGATATTCATTCTCTTTCATGGGTCTGCTACCCTCGCAATTAGATTCTGGGACTGATTCTCAGCGCAGTGTGCCCTGGGACTGGAAGAGACAAGTGTCTCCTTAAATAATGCCAGAGATGCATTCTGGCTTTCACAGTATGTCTTGCGTTTACATTCAGATACGCCACAGATATTGCTTCACCTTCCACCTGTATCACATCTCGACTGGCACGGGAGACTGTTTGAGTAACTCATGCTACAGCAGGCCAGGCTGAGCCCCACTCCCCCTCACTATCACACCTTCTGACTAGCGAGTGACTCAGCTCCAACCATCCCATTCTGAGGGTCTGGTTTCTCGGGCTCTTTCTAATACCAACTGTTTTCACTTGGGTCCCCCCAAAAGCAGAGGCTGAAACAACTGCCTGTGCTCAGGTGGCATATCTGGGAAGTGATTCCAGGGAGCGGGGAAGTGAAACAGGAAAGGAGAAAAACCTATACGTTTGGGCCATCTCTACTGGCTGCTTCTGTAGGTCTTGCTTTATCATGCAAGACCTTTTGAAGTAACTTAGGAAAAGCACCTCAGAACTCTCTACCTGGAGGACAAAAGGGGAAAGCATTTATCTATTGCCCTACCCACCAATTTGTCAATGTAGACCCTACAAACACTGACTTCCCTGAATTTCCATGTCGCATGTATGTAAGTGCCAAGGGGTGGCCATGGATGTTCCCCAAGACAGGAAGTGGAACAGGTACAGGGCATGTGGCTGTGGGGAGGCCATCAGTTTGCACCTGTGTGAAGTTTCTCACACCTGCTTAGAACTGGAGTCAGAGGATTTTTAATAGGGCACAACAGGTACCCAGTACAGTCCATCCAGGTGAGTTCTGTCCTTCAGAGCAGCAGAGGCTGATGTTTAAATGTTAATTTTACTGCAAAAGATACAAAGCTCTAGGAGTCGTTTTTCATGAGTCACCCACAGAGCCAGCTTAGGAGCCAAACAACAAACCCAGCTTCTTATGAGATTTAGTTTTTAAGCCAAAACAGTATGCCCAGTTTAATTAACCTTATCATTAACTGTAATTTAGCTCTTCCCAATGAAAGATGACTTACCATTATGGAGAATAAGCTCATTTAAAAATTACAGAAATACAACAGAAAGGAGTAAGACTGGCATCGATCTCATTACTTTATGCCTGGTCACACCTTATGTGAATAAATGTGTGTCTGTGTATCTGCATGTATATCTGTAGGTTGTGTATGTAACTGTTAATCTTTATCTATATTGTATCACATGTGAGTATATCTGTGAGTATGTCTGTGTGTATTGCATGTTGTGCGTGTTGATCATCCACTATGTACCAAGCACTGGGGGTAGAAACTCCCAGTTTCAGGGCCCCTACGTGGAAAAGAGCCTACCTTGCCAGAAAGTGAGGGAGGTCGTAGCTAAGAACCTCCAACTCTTGTTTCTATTGTGGTAGGCAGAATAACAGCCTCCCAAAGATGGAAACTTTGACTATGTTGGGTCACATGGCAAGGGGGAATTAAGAGCGCAGATGGAATTTAAATAGTTAGGCAGTCAACCTTAAAATAAGATTATTCTGTATTATCCAGGTGGGCCCAATATAATCACAAGGGTCCTTAAAAGATGGAAGGCAGAAGAGTCAGTGTCAGAGTGAAGTGAAGTGAGAAAGAAAGAGTCCGAACTGACCTTGACCATCATTTCAACTGCCCGTTATGTGGAGAGCAGGGACCAAGATCTTCTGAAATGAGCAGATCAACACTCCCCAAGGTGTCTTCATCTCTTGGCACGGGCGGGCTTACCAGGCTACCTTTCTGACTGGAAGGGCCAACTACACAAATCATACCCATTTGAATCGTCTCTCCCTCTAGGCGTATAACTAAATTTGCATCAATTCAAAGACCATTTCCTGCAACTTCATTGTAATTTCAGATTTTGTTTTTATTTCCTGAGTTTGCTAAGGAAAGCATGGAGAAACAAAAGCTCCTCTTTGTGTTGTGGCTTGTTCTCTTTTATTATGAAAAATACCAAGCATACAAAGTGTGGAGGAGAATATAACCCGTGTCTGTGTGCACATCACTCACCTCTGACAAATTCTAACATTATTCTACATTAGATTCAGATTTTTAAGAATAAATGAAATGTTACACATGTTATTGAAACCCACTGTCCTCTTTACCCTTGCAGATGCCAACTCCAACTCCCACCCTCTCCATCCACAAGAGCATTCCCTAAAACTGATTTTGATATTTAGCGCATTCGTGTGCATGCTCTTATACCTCTACTACCCAGCTCTATGTGTACCCATAAATAATAAGATATTATTTACATCAGCGGTCCCCAACCTTTTTGGCACCAGGGACCAGTGCTCCTATGAGAATCTAATACCTGATGATCTGAGGTGGAGCTGAGGTGATGATGCTAGCGCTGGGGAGCAGCTGCAAATACAGATGGAACTTTGCTGGCTTGCCTGCCTGCCACTCACCTTCTGCTGTGCGGCCTGGGACCTGAGATTGCAGACCTCTGCTCCAAGGTATATACTTAAGAGGGAAATTCCTAGGTCAAAGGATGTGTTTAGCTTTAGTGGCACTGGTTATTGCCAAATTGCTTTATACAGTGGTCACGCCAGTTTCCTGGCCAACACAATACTAGTTTCTGCCCATCTGATTGCTAATGGGCCTTTTCCTTCTTGGGTCGCACAGTTGATTCTCATAGCACCCCAGAGCACAGGTGGTACAGGTCTAATTTATGACCATCTGGTAGAAGGGCATAGGGAGGCCCAGGGATGATGAGCCTAATACAGCTGATTGTGGCTATTCGGGAGCTGAATGAACCCAGGAGTCTTGGGTCTCGGGCATTTATCACCATGGGAACCAGATACACAGCCAGAACACAAACTCTGCAGCTAACCTTAGAAAATAAGATATTCACATAATTTCTGTTACATGGTTAATATCAACAACTATCCACACTAACATAGGGCAAGATATCACCATTTTATAGAGTTTTATATTTCAAAAGACACTTTTACATTCCTCATTTTACCCAGACAACCCCATAAAAAAGACTTGGATTATATCCCACTTTACAGATAAAAATGAGGCTCATTGCTCGTCATTAGAAGATTGGTCTTAAACCTATTTGCCTTTAAAATATATCTTCTTAGGTATATTTGGAGATGGGTGTCTGAGAGTTGGGAATTTTTAGTCTGTGCCATCTCGTCTGGCCTCTTGCACAAGTATTTCCAGCAACTGAGGTAACACCATACACATGGAACTTTTCCCCTCAGAGTAAGGCCTGGCCCCAGTTTTTGTGCACCTGGGGTCAAACTGCAAGAACATATTGGCTTTGCCACCCACTGGGACTGTGACCTTGGGCAAGTTACTTCTTCTCTGTGCCTGTTTCCTCATCTATAACATGGGGATGATGCCACCTACCTCCTGGCAAGGTCATACGAACTGGCTGCAGTAATACATCTAAAGTGCCCGGCAGGGGGTGGCCCCATAGTGTAGTGGTTAGCACGTCTGCTTTACACGCAGAAGGTCCTGGGTTTGCGCCCCAGGTGGAGCCACGGACCATGCCCTGGGTGCACCAGGCCCCGGGTACACCAGCGCCCCCCAGTGCGCCAGGCCCCGGGTGCACGCTGCACGCTTGTAGGAGGAGACACCCCGCCTTCAGAGATCCAGTTCTTAAGGGGAAACGGCAACATCCATAGGTCAGGGGTGGAAGTGGGATGGAGTGGGAGAGGGGAGAATTAAAGAGGGGAAAAAAAAATAAAGTGTCAGGCACACAAAACACTCAAATGTTATTGCTTATGAGGAAGATTGCAATTATGACTTCTGGCTACTCTTGGTCCTGTTGAGGAAGAAGCACCAAGGGCAGGGCCTCAGCACAACACAAGTCACCGATTCTGGGAGACAGCCCGTCCTCACAGACCAGGAGGCATCTATTCTGGAGGTAACGGGCTCGTCGGGCCCAAGCACAGGACCAGAGGAGCCACAGCCACAGCAGGCAGTGGTCCTGCAGTAATGACCACCAGGTCATTTGAGAGACCCTTATAAGTCTACATCTTCATTTCTCTCATGGCTTGAAAAATGCCAAAGGATTACAGCCTGAGGGTTTACCATGGCTGCCACAGCAGACAATGAGTTGACCAGGGCTCAGGGGGTCCACACCAAGCGTGCTGAGTGGTGGGGACCTGAGATGAGCAAGGAACCAAAAGGTATATTAATGACCTATTCTCAGTTCCCATCCATCCCAGGCCTCGTTCATGATTTGAGAAGCAATCTAAAGTCACTTTTGTCCTTGACATGACACTTCATCATCAACAACTAGTCATCTAGCTCCAGTGATGGAGAGAGAACTCACAATAGAAGGTCTGCCTCTTTGTAGCTGGGTGAATTTTCATCTTTATAAACCTCAGTTTGCATAGTAATACAGTGGAGCTAAAAACACCTAACCGCCTATGTCATAAAGCTGTAATGGCAAATAAGACGACATGCATGAACTGTCACATGCCAAGTAAATGGCAGTTATTGAGTATCATACTGAGCCGTCCTCACTCTTCTGAGTCAGGTACTCAGTTGTGCAGGTCAGGGTGTGGCTAAGTCATCCACACTTCCCTCCTGGGACAGGCACACATTTGCCCGGATCACTGGTTCACTGCATGATCATGGCATAGCCTGGAACTCTATCTAGTCCTCTCAGAAACCAAATCTATAATCATGGCCTCGTAGGCTTCCTATTCTAATCAGGTGAGACATTCAACCACAGAGATAACCACATCATCAGCTTGCAACAGGTAGAGAGTCACGGGCCTTTGGAGGCAGAGTTCATACACCAGCTCTGCCCTTGCTAGCTGGGCGACCTTGGATAAGTCACTTACCCTCTCTCAGCCTCAATTTAGTTGTTGGTCAAATGGGGGTAACGATGCCTACTTCATGCTATTGGGAGATGTAAATGAGACTACATATGCTTGTCACACAGTAAGTCAATAAAGGGTGTTTGCAAGTTTGTCTCTACCTCACTGGGCCTCTAATTCCTCATTTGTAAATTGAGGACAATTGCTGCTCCCTGGCACGGCTGTTGTGAAGATGAACTGAGACCATATATAGATCAAGCACAGGATTTAGCTCATGACCAGAAGCTCCATGAGCACAGGGCACAGGTTTGTTTTATTCCACAGTGACAACTCAGTCAGTGCCTTATAGCATGCCTGGCACACACGTGGAGACACTCAGCAAACGTGTGGAGTGACTAAACGAAGTAAGGACTGCAGATTTCTTTAACTTCTCCGAGCCTTGACTTCCTCATCTGTAAAATGGGCAGATAAACACTGACCTGGGAGGGCTGCTGTGAAAGTCTACAGCAGATGCTCCGGACATTCCCGGACATCACACACGAGAGGCGCACTTACACCTCATCCCCTAGGTAGACACCACAAGAGACAGCTGTGTAAGTAAGAGTAACGTTTACTGAGCGATACAGGACTGAGTACTATGAAGGGTTTACCAGGATGGAAATGCACCCCACCCCCACCCGGCCACCCCCAACACCCAGAGACTACAGTACTTAGGAGTTACACACAACGGCCATAACTGCTAGATATCTGTTCGTAACAAACAAACCATAGCATATTTATACTGTATCACATCGAGTGATTATAGAAATCCATATATATATTGCTTGTATAAAATCTTTTTTTTTGTAAAAAATATTAAAAAAAAAAAAAAAAAGGAAAGTATAAAAAACATGTGCAGTTGAAAGCCCTGCCAGGACAGCCAGTCTGTAAACATTCAGTGAGTATGTGCTTTGGAAGGGCGCCCGCGCCTCGTGCCCACAGCAACTCCAGCTAGGCCGGCGAGGGTGCGCCCCGGCTGCCGCTCCCGGGCAGGACCGCGCTGGACCGGGGTGGGTGGGTGCCTCAGGCCCCGCATCGTGCCCCTCTCCAGCCTCGATTCGGGGTCAGGGGTCAGGGGTCAGGGCTGGGGGCAGGCAGGTTGCAGTTTCACTCGGAGTTCCATCCTCAGCCACATTTTGGTTGCAACTCATGGCTTTTCCTGGCTGCTCGGAGGTCCCTTGGGTGGGTGCCCTGGCAGAGAGGCCGGAGAAGTGCCCGTGGCTGCCTGGTTGGGCGTCTCTCCGGCCCAGAGCCTCTGTCCTGCCTCCTTCAAGCCTGGCCCCAGGCAGGACGGCCCCACCCGCGGGGCTACTTTGGTCTCAGCGCTTGGTCCTGGGTTTCATCAGCCTGTTCTTCCCCTGGTGTGGCTGATGTGAATTTCACAAAAAAAGCCCGGCCGATGCTGGCTGTGCTGAGCCTCATTGAAAAGTTTTTGATGCAGCAAGGAAGGGCCCTCTGGGACCCTCCTCCTCCTCCCTCTTTCATTATCTCTTCCTCTTCCTCTTCTTCCTCCTCCTCCTCCTCCTCCCAGCCCATGGTCACTTCTTCTCCAGCTGCTCCAGCAGTGGGTTGCCTTCTGACTCGGGAGTCTTGACACTGTCGGTTCTGACGATGCAGGTGGGGCGATGCCGGTTCAGCATCAGGATGAGCTGCTGCCGCTCCTGTTTCAGCTCCTCGATCTGGGTTTTCAGCTCTGCGTTCATGAGTTCCAGCCGCTCAGATTCCTGTGCAAAAACAGAGAGATGTGGCTTTTAAGCAATGGGGAGAGGCTCTGCCTTTGGGTAGGTACAAAGCCAGCATTTGCCTGTTTCCTGTCAGCCAGGCTCCCCCTGCAGGAAGAACAGAACCTGCTCCTGATTCCCCCCACCCCAGGGTAACTGACTTTCTGCAGGCAGTGTCCTTCACACCTGTGACACTGGCCTGTGTCACCAATAGAATAAACCCAAATCATACCCTGGGGCCAGCCCAGATTATGTCCCAACTCTCTCCTCTCGCTCACTCCACTCCAGCCACAGTGGCTTCCTTGCTGTTGCTCAAATGTGCCAAACACTCTCCTGCTTTAGGGCCTTGCATAAGAAACAAAGGGTAGAAGAAGAATGGAAGCCAAGTGGATCCAGAGCAGGCACGTAGAGGGTCCACAGAGGGGTTAGAGGTGGCCCCTGGGTGGCAGAGCAATGGAAAGCGCTTTGAAGTGTGACAATGCATGTTGGGGATATTTTGGCTTGTGGGATGAGCAAGCCCAGTGTGGTCGTGCAATCCCTTCTAAAACGTGCTTTCTGATTACTAGCCTATAATTGTTTAAACAGCCTTTTCCTTATTCCCTGTTATCTAGAAGCTTTGCCCTTAGGGAGGCAATAACAGTCATCCTTCTGGATCCAAAATGAGGTTTCAAATAGGCCTCAGGAGAGATTTCCAATAAATTTCCAGCTCAGTTGGAGAGGCTCCAGGGAAAGGAAAGAATGTTGGTTTGATTTTGGGGGGGTTACATGTTCATAGTGTGAGTAGTCATGAGAGGGTCAAAATAGTAAAACAGAAATGCTCCTCAATGATTTTTCTTGGCTTGTGTCTAAAAACCTATAATTAGTTTGACAGTTGAAATATATTCAAGGGCCAGCAACATTTTAGCCCAGTGGTTCTCAACTAGGTGCACTTTTTGCCTCCCAGGAGACATTCAACAATATCTGGAGACGTTTCTGGTTGTCACAACTGTAAAGGGGGCTGCTACTGGCATCTTGTGGCTGGAAGCCAGGGATGCTCATAAACACCCTGCAATGCCCAGGAAGGCCCCACAACAAGAACTATCTTGTTCAAAATGTCAACAGGGCCGAGGTTGAGCAACCTGCATCAGGCAGAGAACAAGTTGCGGTTGCAACTGTGTGTGTGACAATGGGCTGTGTGGCCGTAGCTCGGGTGCTTGAGCTTGCCCTTCCACCTGGTGGAGCCCGGGCACCTCTCTCTGGGTCTCACAAGCCCTTGGTAGGAACAACACACTCCCTAAGCTGCTGTCTTCCTCACACCAGCCGGTCTGGCTAAATTGTTCCTTGTGCTTGTCCCTGAGGAGACAGCGCCAGTGCCTGGGGACCTCGGAACTGCTGAGATGTGCAGTCCTCATGACCAGATGCTGAGAGAGAACAGCCTCAACAAAAAAGAAAAAAAAAATTGCTTCGGGGGAAAATATTAAAAACCAGCTATGGCCATTTTTCATCAGGATGATGAAAGTTCATCAGGATGAGGCAGATGCGGAGACTAGCCTGGTCCACTGTTCTCAGAATTCCAAGGAAAGTCCATCTCTGAGGGCCAGGAAAGACCCCATGCAAAACCATGAGTCTATGATCGGTCAGTCTAGGGTAGTTAGGTGCTAATCTTAGCTGCTGGCTCACTGGGTCTAATGAGCTGGTGACCATGGGACTTTCTCACAAACCCTCTGACCATCCCGCTCTTCCCAGCCTCTGAGCCTCTGCTTCTAGGAGTTTCAGTTCAATTTACCCATCCGTGTTTGCTGAGGACCTGCTGTGTACAATGAAGGCTCTGGGGAAAATTCGGACGGGTCTTTTGGACTCAGAAGGCCACATCAGGCTTCTTTCCAAAGTGGAACTCTATTTTAAGTGCATAGGATAACTTAAAAAAAAAAAAAAAAAAGAGTCCAAAAATCTTAATACATAAAGACCCATGAGCTCCCAACATGACTTGTAGGGCTTCTACTCTGAGGGCAGGATCCATATAGCAGGGCAGAGCTTACAATGTACCCATTAGCCAGGCAGGGTCTGGACAACCTTTGGAGGGGGCTAACTGGCCGGGTATGACCTTGGATTTGAAAAATGGGTTGACTCTAGTTGAACAGAAGTCAGTAGGGGTGAGGGACTTCAGGAAGTGGGTGAAAAGGGACACAGACATGGGAAAGCTTAAGATATGTTTAGGAGATAAAATCCTCCACTGTGACCACAGATCACTTTAGGATGTAGTGGAGTCGAAAGCTGGGAAGGTGGGTATAGATCCAGACTGAGAAAAGCTTTAGGGTTTTGAATCAGAGTCTAGAGCAAGTTTCTTAACTTCTCTGAGCCTCAGTTATCTCATCTGTAAAAAGATGATGATCCTGGGGATTAAATGAACTTGACGAGAAAGGCACTTTGTAAACCAAAGGGTTAGGGAGGCTTAAGGAATTTTTCTTTAAGCTATGAGCAAGAGAATATGAAGAAAGAGAAGGAGAAGAGGGTGAGGACATGTCAAAGAAAGCTTAGCAGGTCTTGATGACTGCCTGGATTTGGAGAACGGGAGAGAGGGAGGAGAGCTGCCTGTGGAGGTGGGGAGCGGCTCTGGGGAGTGGTGCAGAAGAACAAAGAAGGGGTTCAGTTGTAGGAACAGTGAGAGGAAGTTAAAACTGGACATGCAAGAGGCAGAGTCCAACACGCAGCATTCAGTACTATGCACAGATCCACCTCCTTGAAATGACTGCTTGTCAAACCAACCTTATATGTGAGCATCTGGATCACACAGAACGACCAAGAAGGTGCGTGGCAACTTTCTCCACACGTGTATTCATCATAGGAATGCCCATTGCATTCTGTTGGCTTTAAAATGTTAGAGTAGATAACAGAATACCATTTGGCTATCAGAATGTAACTAACTACTTTTTAGTTTTATTGGTCGGTGCTACATATTTATTTATTGTTCCAGTTGAGTTCAGAAGATTCTTTTTAAAACCATGATTGTAGAAGTGGTTTGTGGTTCTGTAACAGCAATTACCTGATCTGTTTTCCTAACCAATTAAGGACCGTGGGCTAGGATCTTTACATGTTAATTATGAAGTGAATAACTCTGCTTGCATTTTTTATCGTTTTGCCTTCTGATGAATATTTATTGCCCTAGAGAAAATGAAACCATTTGTTGTTTTAGCCTAGAATTAGTGCACATGATGTTTCGGTCTCCTCCACTGTGGTCAGCAATAGAAAAAATACAGAGTGAGGGGCTGGGTGTCCTGGCTTTTCATACTGGCTGTGTGACTTTGGCCAAGTTACTCCCCTTCTCTGGGCCTCAGTTTCCTCCCAGAAAATATAATGATTGGCCCAGAGGATTTTAAGCATTAAAATTTTTGGACTTTTTTTAAAAGTTATCTTACGTACTTAAAATAAGAGTTTCACTTCCCAACTCTTTTTGTAAAGAAGAAGCCTGATGTGGACTTCTAAGCCCAAAAGACCGGTCTGAATTAAAATCCTGACCCTGCCACTTGCTGGCTATACTGCTATGAACAAAATTCCCAATTTCCTTGAGCCAGGGCAACCTGAATAACATGCTGGGCAGAAGAGGAAGCTCTGGATTTTAGTCCTAACTTGACTGTTGTGTGACTTTAAGCAAACTTTCATCCCTCTTAGTCCCAGAGTACTCATCAGTGGAATGGAGCTACTTTGCATCCTCCCAGAGTCACTGCGACCATGAAGGAGAGAGTGGCTATGAAGAGCGCAGAGCACCATGGGAGTGTGAGATGGTTACTGCTACCAGCACCCAGAAAACTTAGGCACCGCAGCTGCAGAGGCTGGCGTTACAGGAGGGAGAAGCCTAGGGGCTGCTACTCCTGATTGCAGACAGAGGGGGCATTGGGGTTACCCTGGGGCCTGCAGAGTGAGGATCTGACTCACCAAAGGCCTGCCTCCTGCCTCTGCCTCCTTCAGGACCTCGGCCGGTCCAGGCAGGAGAACTCTGAGATGTTATAGGAATCTCCCAGGGTGGGTCTGGGTATCCAGGGGTCAAGGATGAGAGAGCAACTTTTTACATATATGTGTGTAAGCGAGTTTATATACATGTGTACACACATACACACCTTTGTAACTCTGAGCCCTGTAAATATTTACCTCTTAAAAAATAAATTCCAAGAGAAGCTCTCAGGTCTGTGGACACTGACGGTCAACACAGCCACCTGAAATTTGTCCCCTAAACCTCACACCCAACCTCAGCTCCAAGGCCAAAGGGGAGGCAGGGAGCATGGGGCAGAGGGGTAGGACTGAGCTTGGGCCCAGAAAGACCTGTCCAAACCTCCTTCCTGGACTCCGAGGCCACACACTGCTCCTCACGCTCACCACTGCCTTCTCTCACCGGGACGACACCACAGCCCGTAACTGATCTTCCCACTCCATTCTCAGCTGCCCCAATCCGTGCCCCATGCTGCAGCCAGACAGATCTTTCTAAGGTGTGTCTCTCTTGTTCTGAAACCCATCCATGGCTCTCCATGACCATATGATTCATCATCCTAATGGGGACACTTGTGAGAGTGAAAGAAGGTGCTATTAATAATTAGGCCAGGACAATAGGCAGACATTGGGATTGCCCCAGACAACCCAGTATAGAGGGTCACCTGACACATCGAGACTCGGGGGCCTGCCTGCCTCTCCATTCTCCCGCCTGTGCTCTAAACAACAGCCATTCTTTTCAATTCCTTAATCACATTCTTAAACACCTCTTGCCTCTGGCCTATACTTGTACTTTTCCTGATGACCCCCTGCATCCCTGTCCTTCATTTCGGCCAGCTCCCACTCTTCTTTTATGTCTCAGTAAGCAGTCTTTCTTCAGCCTCGACCAGGCTAAGGCCCCTCCGAACGTTCTCACAGCTCGGTGGGCAACACTCAGCATAAGTTACTGCTCTTCATTTCCCGTCTGCTGTCCCACTGCAGACACCGCTTGCCTGTCCACTGTGCAGTGGGCACTCACTAAACACTTACTGGATGGGTGGATGGATAGATGGATAGATAGATGAATCAGCAAAGGAATAAACGAATTCCAGCTCCACTGCTTATTAGCAGTGTGACTTACCATGGGCAAGTAACTTGATCTCTCTGAGCTACAGGTCAGTATCTAAAATGGGGATAATCAATATTTATTTCACAGGAATGTTATGAGATTAAACGAGACACGTAAAATGCCTGGCACACAGTAGGTGCTCAGCAAGTGTCACAGGAATATGAAGAGCAGCTAGTGCCGTTCATTCGGCACTGACTGTTTACTGTACTAGTGTGTTATTGATTCACATTCACTTGGCATATCTTGCCTGCTAACTGGCTGACAAGCCCTTGAAGGCAGGGATCTGATGTGAGACTGCTCTGTTGCCTGCTGTGCCTCACCCAGCTCTGTGGGCACTTACGGCTGGAAACGAATATATGAAACTCCATCCATTTAAAGGCCCACGTGAGACCTGTGTCTTAGAAACTTCTTGAAGACTTTCAGCCCAGTGTTGGTCCACCATTTCTTGCAAAGGGGCTCCTAGATCTAGGGGCCTAACCCACCTAGATGCTCACAGCCTGGCGGACATACAACCCCATGCCGATTTACATCCACGACTCCAGATTTGCTCTCTGCTTGTTGGAAGCATGAGAAGGGACCCATAGATCCCCCAGTGTCAGCGAAAACTAAGGCCAACACAGCCTCATCCCTCCAGCTCCCTTTGAAGGGATCATCTCTGCTCCTTCTTCTGTGTCCTCCAGTGTACCTAACACAGTGCTGGGGACTTAGTATATGCTTAAGAATGAACAAACAAATAAATGAACGAATGAACAAACGAGTGAATTAATTATGGCCAGTATAGCGGAGTGTTAAGAACAAATGCTTTGAAGTTAGCTTCAGGCTCGAATCTCAGTTCTACTACTTAGTTACTGAGGGACCTGGGCAAGTTACTGAATCTTGCCATGCCTTGGTTTTCCCATCGGTGGAAGGAGAATCATGAAGGCACCTACTTCATAGTTATTCTGCCAGTAAAATGAGATCATATACACACAGCTCTTAGCACAGTTCTCAACTTTAAAAATGTTAACTGTTGTTAAGTGTTGTATACCATAGAACAGAGCCTGACCCATGATGTTATAACGTTATTATATTACTGTATTATTATGCATTGTAGTTATTATTTAGAAATGAAGAAGGGATTGGGGGTGGGAGCCTGGAGATACCAGCCTGGATTAATTAGCTTTCTGGTCATGTTCCTTCACTGCCACCTACCATTGTTGAGGAGCAGGGAAGCCCTAAGAGATGGGACTCAGCGGAGAAAAAACTCAAACCTGCTTGGCACGTTCCAAATGAAAGGGCAAGGACCTGCTCTGAGGGCTACCAAGAAAAACAACCCTCTGCTGGCCTTTGCTTCACAGCTGACTTCTGGTCCCCACAGGCAGGAACAAAATGCTCTGGGGTCACCTTCAATGAGGCTGAGGGCAGCCAGCCGGGAGGCAAGGCTGGAAGAGCCTCCGGCAGCTAAGGAAGGAGCTTTCCTCTGTCCAGGTGCTGCGTCCACTGCTCACCTGCATGGCATTATCTCCTACTTTATTAGCACTCACCCTAGACAACTTTGGCAGTCATCAGGGTACCAAAATCGGTAGTACCGACCCTGGGGCCATCTGGGTCAATCAGCACCAAGGCTCTAACCTCAGTAGAAGGAACTTGGCTCCTCTCACCTTCTCTGGCCTCCCAGGGATCAGAGCGGGCAGGACCTGCTGCAGGTTGCCCTAGGTTATCTTCGTTCGGGAAAGTGCAGAGAAGAACAGGGGTGGGTCAGGGCTGCTTGGGCAGATGCTGGCAGGTACACTTTGAGCCCACAGGCTTTGATGACGTCTCCCAGTCCACGCATGCACAAGCCCACTCCCTGCGCGGTCAGCCGCCCTGCTTACCCGCTGCAGAAATTCTGTCCGCTCCTTCTTCTTGTTCCGGCATCGGGCCGCTGCGACTTTGTTCTTCTCCCGGCGCCTTTTCCTTCGCTCCTCTTCCTCATCTAGCTGTGAGGGCAGAGAGCCACCGATTACGCACTGAAGCAGACCTGGAGTACGGCTTCCCTCCTGACACACAGACAGACAGACGGATGGACAATCCCCCACCTAACCCACATCTCGGCAGTGAACGAGTTGTCCCTGTCTGCCAGCCCACTCGCCTCCCATCTGGTGAGATGGAAATGCTTCCCAGCCAGCCCAAGGATCCTCCGGGAGCAGGTGGGCACCCCCTGGGAGAGTTAGGGCCCCAGGGAGGGGGGCAGGGCTGCCCGGGTTCTGCCAGCACTCAGGAGGCCCGAGCCTGGAGAAGCTACTCACACAGAAGGGGCACCCAAAGGGCAGTACAGTCTCTTTTGCCCAGCCCAAGCCTTCCGGGCACTATTTTCCAGGCGAGCAATTCCCTGGCACTTCGTTTAAAACTGCCTTGGGTGTGGGCGCAGCTTTCGAATTCTGCAGCCACCCACTTTCGCCTCCCTAAGGTACCTTCGCCCTTCCTCTTGGTCCTTCTAAATGCTTAGCTCTATCTCCCTCTCTACTAAACAGTCACCCAACCTCCTCACCTGGCTTTGATTCTCTTCCCTGCCTGGCCTCTGCACGTCCTTTCCCCAAGATACCCGCCTGTATCCCAGCATCCGAGAGGCTCCCTGACGTGCCCTGCACACGACACAGGCAGAGGGGCCACCTTTGGGCTTGCTTCTCTCCAGGACTCATCAGGTAATGAACCGCAAATGAAAGAGGGCCCATGACATGGGACAGAGGAAACTCCCCGCCCACCAACACTGGTTTTTAATCAAAGCGGCAGTTATTGTTTCATTAATAACAACAACGAGAGCTGTTGCTTGTGGCCTCCTTTGCTAAATGCTTTAAACACAGGTCATGTAATCCTCACAATCAAAGCCTGATGAGGAAGATACTATTACTGTCCCATTTTACAGCTGGTAAGACTGAGCCTCAACAGTTCAACGTACCCAGGGCCACTGGTCTAGGAAACGGCAGAGTCAGGGTTCCGACTCAGATTTCTGACTTCAACTCTCTTGTTCTTGACTGCTAGCCCACACAGCCCCAGCCCATCAGGGTTACTTTAATGCGGTGCCTCCTGCTGTTCGTTACCTACGGGAGAAGCTAGAGGACACACATGACCAGCTGGGCTGGGGACAGCCTAGAGTGAGAAGCCACTAGAGAAGTCATTGGATTACCGTGGGCTTGCCAACTCTCTCACTTCTCGAGCCAATGGGGGTGATTCTGGCAGCCTGACTCCTGGAACAAGGTCTCAGGCGAAAGGACTTTGGGCCAGGAAAATAAACAGCCCCCCTCCGGGTACTCCCAGCATGCTCCAGGAGGTCAGGACCCAGGGCCTGGGCTGGAGACCAGCACCCACGGCCATCGTCACCGGCCTGGCAGAGCAGCACTTTCTCCTTCTCTGCCGCCTCTGAGCTTCTCCCTGACCCACTCCCACCCCGCCTGGGAGGCTGGCTAGAGAGGTGCCTTGTCAACACTGCCGCACCCAAGCACTTCCCAGCCCCTTGGCCTCCTTTGAAACAGAACCAGAAGTGACAGCTCCTCTGGCTGACCTGCAAATGGGAAAATAGAAACCTGGACAAAATTGATTCCGCCCAACCTCAACCTCACCCGCAACAAGGCAGAGGTAACCGTGACGACAGGCAGAGGGAAGGAACTGGAGGAAGTGGCAGGCAGTGCAATCTCCCCTCGGCCAAGAGGGTTTGCCCACAAACTGCCAAGGTGATGTGTGCAACCTGAGCACTGCCAGGCTCACAGAGCCTCGAGCCCCTGCCCAGGAGCACCTCGGGTTCTGGCAGAGCTGCTGTTTCCTAGGACACAACCTCTGTCCTCCAAGACCCAGCTCCCCACCCCACACCACCCTGGTGCAGAGCCTCATCCTACATAAAGTTGGGGACAGACAGAAGCTGCTCTAGCAGCAGATGCAAAGAGGCTCAACACTGTAAGTTTAAGGAATCAAATGGGCCAAGCTGATGGCTGGATACAGGGCTGCTCCACCTGCCCCTCCAGCCACATCAGTTCTCTCTTGCTATCACCCTCTAATCCAAACATCCCACCCTTCCCCAAGCCAGCCAAGCCCTTCTGAGATGACCATCCTTTCCCACTTGGTAAACTCTTACTCAACCTTCAAGAGCAAATGTCACCTCCTCCAGGAAGGCTCCTTGACTCCAAGATAGAATTAACTGCTTTTTCTGTGCTGCTACAGCACTTTTGAGTACCGCACTATAAGAGTCTCGATCAAATCCCACTATAATTCTGCTTATGTAGGCACCGGTCTTCCCTGCTGGGGACACCTGGCATAGAACATGGCACTTCGTAAGAGCTCAGCAAATGTTAGTCAAATGAATGGAACAAAGGGTTCTGGAGAAAGATGACACGGGCATGGATTCTATAATTATAAAAGTGATTTATTGCCTATGTTTACATTTGCATAACCTTTTCCCCAATGCTCATAAGGAGACTTCTCTGCTGGCCTCTTCTTTCTGTCTACGGGAGACCAGCAAAGCTTGGGGATTGGGTCCTGCCTTCCCTAGAAGCACGGCAGCCAGCCAGAGCCTAGTTTCAAGGTACGGGCCCCTGATGGCTACTGGAGGTCTGCATGAATCCTGAGCAGGCCCTGAAAAAATCCAGGGTGTGAACTGAAGCCTAAAGCCTCCAGTTCCACAGCCGCCACCAGCTTCTAAGCCCGTCTCCAGTCCTTTCCTGCACCCATGCCCCCAACTTATCTCCCAAAAAGAGAAGAAATAGCCCCAAAGCCCCGTCACCACACCTTCCCCACTGACACTGCTGCATCTCCCCCAAGTCCTCCTGCCGTTTATTTAAGGACCACCCAGAGGACTTGGAGAAAAATGCTGAGGCCCCACCAGAAGTATAGGGTCAGGCAGTACCCCACAGCCTTCTCTATCCCCACGGGCTAACTCTGGCTCCTTCTGCCCAGGCCTGCAGGGTCTGTACCCCCCAACTGGGACTGACTGAAAACGCCCCCTGTCCTCCTCCAGACCGTCTTTCATCCCAGAGTCAAGACTGCTACTCCTCCTTGATGCTCCCTGGATTCTCAAAGCATTTGGCCGCGAGTGGATGATACACAGCAGCAAGTGTTTTCACCACACTTGGTTCAGACATCTAAAAACAGAACCCCAAAATGAGAGATGACAATTTTTTTCTACAGATACAGCTGTAAGAACCAGTAGGCAGCTTAACACTCAATACATTTAAAGAACCATGAGGTGGGGCTGGGGGGAGAGGAGCATATCTTTTCCTGTTCTCAAACTTAGTTCTGGCTGTTTTCCCCAAGTTTCCAGGAAAGCCCAAGGCAAAGCTGTCTGTGTTCTGGCAGTGAGGGGTGTCCTGGGCCATACTTCACGTTGAAGGGACAGATTTGGGAACCCTGGCCACAGCTGACTGGACAGGGCGTGAATGGCTGACCCAAGCCGGGCTGTATTCACCTCCTGGAAATTTGAAATTGGACTGCTAGACTAGGGGACAACCAAATTCAGTCATGTGCCCAGAGAAGCAGGAAGAGCAGGGTGCTGATCAGTAGAGATGAGCAGAGACCAGAGATCATGTGCCAGACAGAAACAAACACTCAGCTTTAGGAGGGAGTCAGAGAGACAAAGAGAGTAAATGGGTGACAGGGAGAAAAGCTGGGCCTGGCCCAGGGTGAGGCAAGCGAGGTGCCCAAGATACACAATTAAGGAGGGGCTCACTCTGGGGCTCATGCCAAAAGCAGGGATGGCACACGAGAGTGAGGGCCCCCTTAAATGTTGTGCCCAGGGCATCTGGCTTGCCTCACATGAGATACAGACTAAAGGTAAAGACCAAGACAGGGAGGAAAGAGAGAAACACAAAGAGAGACAAAGAGAAAAAGGGAAAGACAGGCACAGAGAAAGCAGCAGAGCCACAGAGAGAGACACACACTCTGAGATGTGGACAGAGGGCAAAGACACAGATAGACTGAGTGGACAGACAGAAAGCACACACAGAGAGAAACTGTCTTGGTCCCCTGATTCCACTCCTGGAGAGGGCTGACTGTGCTTCCTGTCCTTGGGGTCCATGATGCATACCCCTGAATCCATCCTGAAAACTTCTCCTCCGGCCTGGAGGGAGTTTGAGAAGGTTTCTGCCTCTTGCCACTGAAAGATGCCCAGGATACCAAGGTGCCTCTCCCTTGTGAAGTCGGGTGATGCCAGGTGAAAATGGAGGAGCAGAAGGCAGTCCCCATGATTCAGGGGAGAATCACTGCTACCCAGGAGCCATGCTTCTAGAATAGTTGGGAAAGTGACAGAGCCTGGGTACAGAACAGCCCTTGAGCTCGTAGAGACAGGTCACCTTGGCAGGAATCAAATCCCCTACATTAGGGGTCCCAGCAGGTCAAATGGCCTCAGCAAACCATCCAGGATGGGTCCACAGATAAGGAAACTAGAGATATCAAGGCTGCACAGAAGGTCAGTGACAGCCTTTGGATCCAAGGGCCTGAGCACCTCCTGCTCCTTGAAGGATGGGTGGTCTGTGTGAGCACCCTCCAACACATGGTAACAGCCCCCCACCCTTCCAGCTCCATCCTGACAAGGACTGTAAGAAAGCAGCAGAAGCTTCTGGCTCTGAAGGTGATGACCATTTTATTTTCCCCTATTTGGGTCTTTTAAAATAAACACTATTTGCTGTACAAATAACACCGAACGTGTAGCATTAAATCTTCTTGGTTTCAAAGAGGGGCCTCATCTGCTCTGCTCCCACCTCACCCTCACCCGCGCCTGTGTTTCTCAGGCCCCGTCCGCTGGCCACGTGGCATCGCACTGTGGCAACGGTCACCCAGATGTGATTGTGAATTCTGACATTTCATAAGTCTTTCTAAAAATGTATCTTGTGGGACCCACAAAGTGATAGGATGAGAAAAAGCAATGATACTTTTTAACCCAAGGCAAGGAAAAGACAGAAACTATCACAAAGACAAAGCAATAGAGAAAAGAGCAATAAAGCAGGCAAAAAGCAGAAATAGAGGAGAGGGTGGATCAAAACCCCAGCGCTAACCAGGAAAGCAAAGGTCTGGAAGGCTTCTCTCATATTGGACTTGT
Organism: Pteropus medius; assembly: GCF_902729225.1. Classification (NCBI taxonomy): domain Eukaryota; kingdom Metazoa; phylum Chordata; class Mammalia; order Chiroptera; family Pteropodidae; genus Pteropus; species Pteropus medius. The sequence goes on along the minus strand of NW_024349797.1, from coordinate 3,458,780 downwards.
AGGATGGGCACAGAGACCAGGCACCTGGGGCTCACGGCGTCAGGGGGGTCAGGATGGCAACACGGGCTCTGGGGTCTAAGAGGCCTGGATCTCTCAGCAGCTCTGCTACAGACTACGTGCTCCTGGCAAGTCACTCGGCCTCTCTGAGCCTCCATTCCTTTCCCATACCTGGAAGGCACTGAGCCCTGCCGCAAAGGTTTATAATGAGGACTAAGTCCCAGCCCAGAGCTTGGGACACAGGAAGGGTTCAGTAAATGCCAGCTCTCGCCTGCCTTCTCAGGTGAGACAGGAAGGCAGAAATAATGCTGTCCAAGGCACACCCAGCCTCAGCACCCATGGGCAGAACTCGGCATAAAAGGAGACCTGGACGAGGTGGGGGGCAGTGTGGAGGTGCTTCAGGGCATGCGTGAGCTGTTGGTAAGCAGGCTTGAAGTAAGAGCCTTGGCCAGGCCCAGAGGGGCCCTCCCCCACTGCAAGGAAGAGCCAGATTTCAACACCAGGGACCCATGAGCACCCTGGGAAGTAAACACCCAAATACCAAACATACCAGACATTCCCCCATATAAACAGGCCCACACTGAGCCAGGGGCTGCGGTCCCTCCCTACTCCCCTGCCCCCTCCACACACCAACAAAAAAGTAGGGCAGTCCAGGGACAAGACCTCACTGGGCAGGCCAGCCCCTTGCCTCTTCTCACCCTTGCAGGGAAGAATTAGGAAACCCTGAGGCCCTTGTCCAACACCCTTGCCGACTTGCAGCCCACAGGGGCCAGGCCCTTCCACCAGCATCTCCCCTGGGGCTCAGCTGTTGGAAACTCTCTGACCTCCTCTCTCTACCATCTTCTCTGGCCAGGCTCTTCCCCTCCAAACTGTCAAGGTCTGGACCTCAGCTGTGAAATATTGGACAGTTTATGTGAACAATGGACAAGGCTATAAGAGAAAGTTCAACACAAATGGTCCATCTATGTCTGCAGCTGCAAACTCAAGTCACCTCCAGAGGCCGAGAAAGTAAGCCTGAGTGAAGGAGGAAGTCTGGATGGGGCTGTGGCCCCCAGAGGGGGCACCCCAACCAGCCTCACCTCAATGCAAGTTCAGTGTTGCCAAATCTTCCAAGTTTTCAAGAATATCTGAAAATATGGATTTTTAAGTAAAATCTCCCAATTTTTAATGTTGGCAATGAAATTCCATCTTGAAAAGAGTACCGTGAGCCAAACAAAACACAGCCATGGGCTGCACTGGCCCACGGACTAATTTATGACCCCTGGCAGGTGACAGACCCTGGCAGAGTTGGTCATTAGACACCTGGTTCTAGTCACCACATGCCTTACTCGGATGCCCTACTCCGTGACCTTGGGCCGATCAGTTCATCTCTCTCGTCTTGGGGCTCATCGTTAATAAATACAATAGCTCCCACTTTCTGCTAATTCAAACATCTCTGCAGGTGGCTATTAGGTGAAGTGTCTGGCCTCGGTCACCAGATGGGAAAAGACGTGGATTCCACGCTATTACATTATGCTGCCTTCCAAACAATGGGCTGGACTAAAATCTTCCCAAAGCCCCACGTAGGTCTGCCGTCTTTGGGTTTTTACTCGTCCAATCTTCGGGGCCAGTGTTGGCTTGACTAAGGGGAGATGGAGGTGAGTGTGAGAGGGACATCTTCCCCCCTTTTAAGAAGTTTCAATGGGAAGGCACACAGGCCAGTTCCTAGACTTTACAGATGAGGAAACTGAGGCCCAAGGAAGGAAGCAGATTGCTCCAAGTCTCACACTTGAGGGCAGAACCTGAGTCCTCAAGACCGAGTCCAAAGGACACTACTGAGTTGGGCCCCCTGGGCCTCTGGCTCTGCCCCGACTGTGCATCGCTCCCGTTCTGGACTTCTCTGTGCCCTGGATAGACACAGACACGGACCTCGTTTGTCCTCCTCTTACTTCTCTAACCTCTCCTTTCTGTCTCTTGCCAGGGACCCTCGTCCTGCCCCTATCAGGCACCCCTCCTTGGCCTGCTGCTTTTTTCACTCTCTACACACCATCTATGGATCATCGTTTTCATCTGCTCATGTGGTTTCAACTACCACCTACACACTAATGTCAACCAAATCTTTATTTTCAAGCCGAACCATCCAACTGCCAGCTGGGCATTCAATCTGGCTGTCTCTCAAACCTTCAAAGTCTTTATCTTCAGTTGGTACTCCATCTCTATTCTCTACCCTAGCTGGCATCACCACCCATCCACCCATTCGCTAGAGTTAAAAACTCGAGGCCTATCCCTTACCTGTCTCTCTCCTTACCTCCAATTTTGACCATACAGGCCATCCAATTCTACATCCTAAATCTTCCTTAGATTTGCTCCCAACCCTCCATCCCCATTGCCACTTTCCAGGCTCACTTGTCCTCTTCCCCCACTCCTCTCTCTCTCTACCCACCTCAAGAGTCCTCCTGACTTGCATGACCATATTCCATCCCAGCCAACAGAGGGATCTTCCTAAAATGCAAATCTAATCCAGTTATTGGCCTTTGGGAGGCTTTTCATTACCCTCAAGCCCAAGCTCCTTAATATGTCAAGCAAGGTTCCCCATGACTTGGCCCCACTTGAGCCTCTATATATCCTATGCTTCCCTAGCCTCATGCCTTTGCCCCTGCTGTCCCCTGGCTTACATTCAGCTCAAGTATCACCACCTGCAGGAAGTCCTCCTTGATTCTCATCCCTTCCCTCTGATCCAGGCTCTTGCAGCACTCTGAGCTTATCCTGGCCCCTACTATACTATATTCTATCCTCAGTTCCTGCCTCCTCCACTAAAATGGGAGTTCCGTGAGGACAAAATCTGTGTCTTGTTGACTTTTTGTGTACCCAGCACCTTGCCAAATTTATGGCCATCAGTAGCACTCAATAATAATTGTTTGCTAAGTGGAGGCCTGACCCACAGAGCTGGTGACCTGAACAAAGAACCCAGTCCTGCTTCCTGGTCCCGTACCCTTTTCACTTTACTCCAAATGCCCCCAATGACAGACTATAATCAAACACATTCGTACTGGACACCATGCTGGACAGACTATAAGCAAACGCACACGCTGGACACCATGCTCACTCAAAGTGTCAAAACAGCCCAGCCAACCACCAGGTGAGGGCTCTAAACAAGAGCTGGCAGAGGTAACGGCTCCACCTGCCAAGATGATTCACTTAGCTCCCCTGGCTGGGGGCACAGGTGGATAAGCAATTGCTCAGTGCACTTGGCATTTACAGGAAGCAGTGGGGAGTAGTGGGGCTGTAAGCTAAGCTCCATTCTGAGGTTCTGGAACTAGGGATCTGCAGCAGGGATCCTAGATCCCTGGCCAGGGAACTCAAGTTCAGAGGAAAAGAGTGAGTCTGCCAGATCCCTGGGTCAGATCATGACAGGACCAACCAGAACACACTGCTTTCTGAAAAGAGGCAGGGAATGCCTTCTTTATGAACTGAAAGCCTGACTCTGTTATCATGGTTGGGCATCAGTGCCCACAGGAGAATCCACCCCCAACGACTTCTCAGCCCACTCACGTCTCAGCAGGATGAAGCACTGACCTTGACCCGCCCAACCCCCCATCCTCAATAAAAAATCTTCTTCTGAGTTAAGAGAACCCATAAAACAATAGGCCGCTGAGACATGGGGCTGGTTTATATGACGAGAAGAGGGAAAGGCCATTCTCTCCGAAAGCACTGGAGAACGGCCCATTTCCACTGCTAAGAAAAGACAGCGGTGTATTTGGAGCAAAGCCTGAAAAAGCCGGCTAGGCAGGGTGACACCCATTTGCGGACGGTCCTGCTAAGAAAAGAGCAAACACTGTTACTACAAAAGTGAGGCGCAGAGGCCAAGAGACATAGGAAAAATCGCCTTGGCATGGGCAGAAAATCCGACATTGAAGAGAAAAAGGGACCGTGATTGCCTGGGAATTCTTTTGCTGGAGAAGGGCTCTTTGAAGAATGATGGCTGTTTTTTGCTGAAATATATCTATTTCAGGCCCATTTAGTATTTATGGTTTTGTTGAGGTTTGGTTTCCCATTAGGTAATCAATCAATTTTCTTGTCTGGTTGACAACCGCTTTAAAAGGTGAAAAAAGGAAAGAAACAGTGGCCCCAGCAAGATTCTCCCACTCCCAAAAGACAGGTAAGGAGCAGAATATATCTGGCTTCGGAGGAAAAAAACATGTTTTCTTCTCAAAGAGTTAATAATACAGTTGAAACTGAGTCTTTAACAACAAGCAGTGTAATATGCCTTGATTACACTGAGGGAAAAAAACAGACAAGATTATCTGCAAAACGACTATTTACGATTTAATGAAAATGCAGTTGTTGCAAAGAATACCTATGAAAAGGGCTGTTCTGAAAATCTTCAGTTGGTCAGAATAGAAGAACATTTCAAGTACCACCATTGTATTGAAGCCTTGGAAGTCATTTGTCTTTCATCATGAAGGTGAAAAACAACGTCCTTGGCTTAATTATTCTCCACCAACGCAGTTCCGTTTAATCTGTATGCAGGCAGTGCAGCTAAAATACGGATTTCAGCCAATTCCTTTCAGGCAGAAGTCACAGATAACAGACAAATCGCTGAGCAGAATAGCGGCCTCTTACTTTTCAGGTACTGAATACCTGCTAATAAAAATCTCACCCAGGAGACTGGTCCAGAAGAATTCACAACCAGGGATGCCCAGCCTGGAGGATGGAAGGGTATCACTACATGTGATATATGTAATGAAACGGATGCAATTAAAGTTTGGAGAGGGGGAAAGGAAGGGCTTCGCAGCACCCAGGCAGATTCAGGGGGCGGGGGGAGCTCTCTTAGTTCTTAGACTAGAACTGCTGAGAAGTCCCGGCCAGATACACCAAATGAGGCTCCTTTGGCATCAGAACAGTGTGTCTGATTCTCCTTTCTAAAACAATAAAGGAGCCAGCTTACTGACAAGCTCAGCAGCTTAATTAATTAGGAAGTCCCTTAGAGTGTGAAAGCTGGCATGGCGGAGGATCTCGGGACCTGGAAATAACTGTTTTGGAAATGCTAAGGTGTTTGCTGACTCAGAGAGCAACCTTGCCTTACAGATTCAGGTACCACACACATTAATGAATATCCGATGGTGTGTAGGTACCTCCAGGAAACTTGAGATAAGTTTGAAGAAAAATGTGCTTTTAGACCCTGTAGCCATTCTCAGAGACAATCATTGCTATTCAGAGCTGGAAGGTTCCAGGCATCTTAACATGCAGAGAGCTTCAGAATCCCCTGGAGGGCTTGTTACATCACAGATTTCTGGGCTCCATCCCCTAGAGAGCCTGCTTCAGTAGGTTTAGGGTGAGACCCAAGAAACTGCACTTGGAATATATTCCCAGATGCTGGTGCCGCTGCTCTGCGGACCTCACTTTGAGTAGTGCCGATGTAAAGCAGTGTATTTCAGATTGGTTTCAGCAGCAGAAGGCTCTTGTTCAAATGATGCCATAATAAATTAAATAGATAAAGGCAGTATTTTATTAAGGGGCTGATAGTTGTATTAGATGCTTACTACAGGCCTTCACTGAGAGTACGATGTGTTGTGTTGACACAAAACCCTTAACTCAGACATTATGGGGTTGTAGGTTTCTGAGAGCCTCAGGATCCAAATTATTCCTGTCTTATGTTTTCCCTGACACACAGCTCAGTAGTTACATACAGGGTGTGTGTGTGTGTGTGTGTGTGTGTACACAGACATGCATATAATGTTGTATAATGATGTTTTGATCAATGATGAACTGCATCTGTGAATGTGGTTCCATTAAAATTTTAATGGAGCTGAAAACTTCCTATTGCTTAGTGATGTTATAGCCATGACAACCCCATAGTGCAAATGCATTACTCCCATGTTGATGCCGGTGTAAACAAACCTACTGCACTGCCAGACATATGAAAGTATAGCCCATACGATTATGTACAGCACATAATACTTGATAATGATAACAAAAGACTATGTTACTGGTACATGTATTTACTATGCTACACCTTTTACCAGTATTTTCATATATATTCTTTCTATTTATAAAAAAAAAAAAGTTTGTCGTAAAACAGTATACCATGTTATGTTGTGTTACGCTGGCAGCAGCCTCATATACCACGTGTTTACCGTGTTGCTTGATTGCATCATTTTCTCCTGTGCTTGATTTCTTCTCCTGCTGTTTTGTGCAGTCACATGCATATAGACTTGCAGCCTAAATCAATAGGCAACACCATATGGCTCACTCTGTGTGTAGCAGGCTCTACCATCTAGGTCCGTGTAAGTATACTCTGTAATATTCACCTAACGATGCATTTCTCAGAACATATCCCCATCGTTAAGCAGCACATGCCTTTTTATGTAAATAAGGTTTCATCAGCTTGCCTTGCACTCTCAGGATGCTATCAAAGGAAAGTAGCAGGAAAAGCTTTGTTCTGAAGTCCATGCAAAACAGATTAACCTGGCGCCAGAGGTCACCTTGGCAGTGCTCTCCAAGGTGTTAGATTTGATAACTAAAAGGTATAAGCATGTGTGTGGATCTTGCTTTTCTAAAAAAACAGAATAGATAAAATTATGCTTTAAAAATGAGACCCTGGCAAATTACTTAATCCCTCCAATCCTTGGTTCCCGAATAACTAATAGTACTAATAACACCTTTCTCACTGGGTTATTGAACAGATCAAAGGAGATGTCTACAAGAGCAGTTTGCTTGTGTGAGCCTTTTGTCCTGAACCCAGATGTTCTCACTCCTTCAAAGTTCTGGGCCAGTTTATACTATACCAGGGGTTTCAACCAATGGCCACAGCCTAGAAACACCTGCCGGCCTCACCCAGACCAACTGAATCAGAATCTCTGGGCTCCAAGTCAATATTTTTTTAAATGCTCTCCAGGGGACTCTAATAAGTAACCAGGATTACTCCATATTTCCTCCCGAGTTCCATACAAAATCCTGCCAAACTGCTCTCATTGCTTCTGGATGGTCACTAGCAATAAAAAAGAAAGAAGAGAAAAGGCCCCTAACCAGATCCTGGCTTTTTCTTTGCTGTTGGCCCGAAAGGAAGTTTTAATAACCATAGCTACTAATTCTGGAGCACCGATATATGCTGAGTGATTTACATATTTTATCCCTTTTAATCCTCAACACATCTCTGTCAGGTAGATATTATCCTTCCCCACTTTCAAAACAGCTTCATTGAAATACAATTCGCACATACCCTACAATTTGCCCACTTAAAGTATGCAATTCAACAGCTTTTAGTATATTTACAAAGTTGTACAACTACTACCGCAATCAATTTTAGAACATTTTCATCACATCCAAAAGAAACCCGATGCCCCTTAGCTGTTACCCGCCACTTCTATCAACCTCAGCCCTAGACACCAGGGAACTGGTTCTCCTTCCTGTCTCTATGGATTTGCCTATTCTGGAATTTCACGTCAATGGAATCTTGCAATACGTGATCCTTCGTGAGTGGCTTCTTTCATTTAACACAATATTTTCAAGGTTCGTGGATGTTGTCGCAAGTATCAGTACTTTATTCCTTTTTATGACCAAATATATATCCATTGTATGGATATATCACATTTTATCTATCCATTCATCAACTGATACATATTTGGGTTGTTTCTACTTTTGAGATACTATAAATAATACTGCTATGAATATTCATGTACGAATTTTTGTGTATGTTCTCCTTTCTATTGGGTATATATATACCTAACAGTGGAACTGCTCTGTCAGATGGTATGGGTCAATGTTTAGCCTTTTGAGGAACTGCCAGACTGTTTTCCAAAGTGGCTATACCATTTTACAGTCCCACCAGCAGTTTACCAGGATTATTACTTCTCCGTCCTAATACTAGTTATTATCTTTTTTATTATAGCCATCCTAGTGGGAGTGAAGTGCTATCTCTTTGTGGTTTTGATTTGCATTTCTTTGATGGCTAATGATGTTGAGCATCTTTTCATGTGCTTAATAGCTGTTCACTTTCTTCTTTGGAGTAATGTGCATGAGACACTTTGCTCATTTTTAAATTGGATTATTTGTGTTTTTATTATTGAGTCGTAATAGGTCTTTATATTTTAGATATGAATTCCTTATCAAATATATAATTTGCAAAAATGTTCTTTCATTCTGTGGATTGTCTCTGTGTCCTTTGAAACACAAAGTTTTAATTTTGATGATGTTCAATTTATTTCTTATTTTGTTGCTTCTGTTCAAAAAGTCTTGTGTCTTTTGGGCATAGTAGAGGGGAGACAGACTTGGCTGGCTCCAGAGTTATTCAGCCAGAGGAGCCTCACCTGCGAGAGGGCTGTTGCCCAACTGAGTCCATGCTGACAGTGGATCTGGGAATGCCCAAGCAAGATGACCAGCACTGACAGGACAGGCCACTTTGTAGGGCTATTAAAAAAACTGATGGTTCGTGGAAACCCAGCAATGATCTTAACACCACAGAAAACAAGGGGTCATGCAAGGCAGCATAGGGGAAACTGGAGGGTTGAAGGACCTTCTTGCTTATAGTTTGTGATGGTAACTACAACTCAAGCTGCATCTAAACTGCTTAAACGACCAAAAACAGGAAGATCTGCTGGCTTCCTTGAAGCCCAGGTCACAGGTGAAACACATTGGAAAGGCCAATGCTGTCAAAATTTGTAGTGTCATTCAAGGTAAATGGAATCAGTCCTCTGAAAGCTAATTTACATATTGTGCTGTAGTCAAGGTCATCTTCACACACAGTGCCTCACTTAATCTTCACGATGAAACTCTATGCGTTTTAGTTTCCTTAGATGAAAAATATGATGTTCAGAAAGACCAGCTGACTTGTCCAAGGTTGCACAGGAGGTAAACGAAGGAGCCAGGCTTTGAACCCAGAAGCTTGAATCCAAGCCCAGAGCTCTTCTCAGACCTTAAAAGCAGCCCTTCTGGTTAGGAAACCAGGATGGTGACCTGCTCCCACACATCTGGGCACCTCCAAACACTCAGGCCATTCACCGCCTCCAAGGGCAAAATGCCCTCAAGAAAATAAAAGCTCAAGAAACAGTTTTTGGAACATTATAAAAACTAATTTGCATAATTGACACATTTGAAAAGTGAATCATCATCATATCTTAACATTTCTTGTGTATCTTAGTAAGTGCCAGGCATTATGAGAAACCCTTTACCTGCATTAGTTCATTTAATCATCACAGCAACACTTAGGGGTCGGTACTAATATTATCCCCATCTTAGACAGAGAATTTAAGAAGGCAGCACAGGACTTTTTGAACTTTTCAGAGGTATTTGATTTCTGTTAAGAATATACTGATCCAGCCATGTCTCCACCACCAGCTCTCCAAGGGACCCTGTGACCAACCTATGATGTTAAATAAGAGCTTCAGAACCCCATGAATGCTCGGGATATAATATCAAATAAGACTTAATACCACAGAGGCCGATGTTAAATACAGTCATAGCTGCTTTTAGCTATCACTCATTACCCCTCAAATTAAACTATTAAGAGAGAGAGAAAAAAAAAAAGCTAACAGCTTTTCAAAATGTGCTAACAAAGTAACGGCACTAAAATGGAAATTTGGGATTTCAAAGACAAGCCGGGAGATTCTGTTCCAAGAAGGGACAGATTGGATCTCTCTGCCAAACAAGTATGAAACAGAAAAAGCGTCTGAGTCAGGGGGAAGAAGGCCAATGCTATTCTGAAAGAGCCACAAATTAAAAATCAATTATGCAAGGCTTGCTATAAAATGTCAGTGGGCTGCCTTCATGTTTTAAATCACTAAAAACACAAGCATGTTTACATCAACATTTACTTAGCACATCGTCTGGTTGGGGGCAACTTTTTATGTTCAGGCTAAACACACATGAACATTTTGGTCTTTTTGGTGAACAAACTCTTTAAAGACCACCTGCAGCTGAGAGCGAGCACAACTCTCAAGGCCACCCTATAATACACAAATTCAAATTCTCACTTCATCCAAAGGAGAAAACTTTCTAAATGTCCTCTGGGGTCCCTGGAGAAGTTGGGAAACGATCAGTGTTAAGTCCACAAACAGCTAATTCTCCTCTCCTGCTCTGAAGATGCCAAGGACACAGATCAAGTCACCGTAGGCAATATGTGTTAGAAAGGCAGTCTGCAATGGAATGCACACACTACTTTCTCAAGGTGAAGGCCTTGAAATGCTCCCTGACAAGGATCAGAAGAGCCTGAGGAAACTTATAATAAACAGTTAAAGTAATCCCTGAGCCCACTAAACATACAGATTCCCTGGACTCTGCCTTCGGAGGTTCTGAATCCACGGGCCCCAGTGGGGTCTGGAAATCTGTATTTATACGAAGTTTTCCAAGCGGCTTTGATGATCGGCCAAGTTTGGGAATGGTTGCTTTGATTTTCATTGAGATCTCTTTTTTTTTCTGCCTGAGGTTGCTTAAGTTCAGAAACAGAAGAATAAACAGATAAAGCTTGGAGGTAAGAATTGAAAGATACAAAAATCAAGAATCAGAAAGTTTAATTGACTTGCCAAGTTGACACAGCTAATTAATGTTCAAACCAACAAGCATTTGTTAATCATACAATCTATGCAAGGCGCGGCACACAGTCTGGTGGAAGTAAAAGAAATGTAAGATCTAGTCCCTGTCCTTGTGATCTAAACACAGGACACAAACTCAAAAGCAGCCTGGTGACACAGTGTGAAGCGGGCTGGGTGTAAGGCAAAAGAGAGTAGTGGGGACCGTGGTAAACTACAGACAATACAGCGAGCATCTGCTACTCAGCTCTAGCTTCTCGTTGCATATAAGTTATGGGTCTAGAGTAGCCAGATATCCTGTTTTTTTAAAGAAGCCAGAAGTTTGCATTTCCTGGTTTTTAATTACAGCAATTCATTCAATTAAAAAAAAAAAAAGGAAAAAATTGTAAGGGCCATACGAGATTCATCTGTAGGCTGACTCCCACTCATGGAATGACAGCTTGCAGCCTCTTTCCTAAAAGGTCATCCAGTCCAACCTCCCTTGAACTCAAATCCCCTCTAAGGCCCTGCAAAGTGACAGAGGATGAGCAGTCCCATCTAGCAGGTGGTTAAGTAAGTGCTTGGTGCGTATATGTGTGTACAAGGGTGGAGCTTCTGGCCTCCCCCTCTCCCTCCTAGAAATGCATTCCAGGCCCAGAGGCAGGGTGTGGCCCCTGCAGCCGTAGCAGCCCACTCAGAGATGACCCAGGAAGAACCACAATCTTCAGGCCAATAGGGACTGGCTGACTGAAGAGTCCAGCTGGAAGAGGTTACAGAATGAAAAGTGTAGGAAGGAAAGCTCTAGAGAAAGCCAGAGAGCAAAGCTTTCCTGAAAAGAAATGTTGGAAAGGAAAGAAGAACAAAGAGGCAAGAAAGAAGCATGGGCTCTAAAAATCCTATAACCCAAAATATAACATCCCCAGAATATAAGATCCTAGCCAGCCATCGGCAGTCTGGCTACTCACCATCACTTGGTCTGCTTCATTTTTCTTCACAATACTGACTACTACCTGACCTTTTATATTGTATATTGATAGGCTTATTTTTCTTTCTGGATGCCCCCACTCTAACATACAGCTCCAAGAGAAGGCAGCTTGTCTACTTTGCTTAGGGTTCAGTTCCTAGGGTCTGGAACAGTGCCTAGCACATAGTAGGTGTTTAGCAAATATCTGTTGGACAAATGGACTGCAGGCAAGCGATTGGCAGCAAAACAGTTTAGCATTACGTGTCAAACACATAATAATAACATCAGCACAACGCACTTTATCATTTACAAACCCTGTCATTTAACGTAATTCCTCCAGTTTTCTGTTACCAAATTGCTTCATGTGTTTGGACATGGCCCAAGAGACTGCTGGCCTCTACAAGGCAGACAGCCCAAGAGCCTCCTTGGACAGAGCTGTCTGCACAGCAGTTCGGCCCACTCTCTCTCCAGAGCCTGGGAGAGGATGTGGCTGCAGACCTGCAGGGCTCAGTGCTGATCAGGCCATGTCCAAACACATATCGAAAAGCCCCAGCATTCCGGGGCCAAGTTCATTCCACCCCACCTCCTTCCCCAGTTTGATGGAGAGGCAGCCATGACATAAGGTTAAAGCTTTGGCTCTAAAGTTAGCTTCCCAGCTGCATGACCTTAGACCTCCCCAAGCCTTGTTAACCTCATCCATCATGTGGGCATTACAATAAAAATTACTTCAAAGGATTCCTGTGCGAGTTCAATGAGAGAGTTCACAGAGCGCATCCGGCACCGTGCTATCTACCGCACGGCGATTGCAGCAGCAGCACTGTCATCGCCGCGGGCTCCAGCTCGGCCACTTTCTAGCGCCATGAGCCTGAGAGACTTGACTTCCTCCTCCCTGGACCTCAAATTGCCTCTTCTCTAAAATGGGCAGAACACAGCCACCAGGATCAGGTATGGAACAAACAAGATCATTCATGTTAAACACTTAGTACAGGGCCTGGGACCTATTAGATGCTTAATAAATCTGAGCTAGTGTCTTATCCTAACTCAAGAAACGTTTCCTAGCGTAAAATGCCACTGTGAAAATCCTCCAAAGGCAGCTTGCCATATGGAAGTAAGTCTTCAGGACATGTTCTGCAACAGCAAGTTTCTTTTCCTATCCACTTTATTTTTTAGTTGCTCTAAGAATGAGCACCCCCCACCACCACCCACCCACTTTGGGTCTGACCTAGAAAGCATTTAGAGGTCAGTTCCCAGGGCAGGGCTGACCTTACTCCATGCCAGCACAATCGACCTACTCCACCTGCCTCTTCGCCCCCATAACACTGCAGTCTGACAGGAGGGAGATGACATGCAAATACGCCCTGAAAACAGCTTGTTATTTTCACCGCCTGGATGGTGAGTGTTTGTGGGCGCCTGTGAAGACAGCACGTCACCATCAGGTACAGGGCACATGCCATCAATTTGGGGGAGGCTGTGAAATGTAAAAATACCCAACCCAAATAAAGGCCTGCCCCTGCCCCCCAAAAAAGAAAGCTCCTCCAGTGCCTTTGGTGGAGGGAAGAGGTGGTAACTCCCTCCCGGGCAAAGCTTCACTAGCCAGCCCCTGGCCAAGGCTCTTCATCAACCCCACAGCCTCAGAGCCCCAGTGAAACTCCTCAGCTACTGGTTTTAAATGGCAATTATATTGTGGAATGACCCAGAAGTGGGTGCTTTCAAGTGGTGGGCCTGGGAAGGTGAATAGCAAAGGACCAAAGGCAAGGGCCCCCCATAAAGAAAACAATACTAAATAAGCCAGGAATTGCTATCGACAGCACATTGATTTACAAAATCAATTCAGAAGAATATAATTACCATCAGCTCTCAACCTGAAATCAACAGTCTTTAGTGGGCAACTGCAGTGCACCTAATCCAGGTGTCTCAAGTGTAAATGTCTATAGTAGGGGCCAAGCAGTTAAGGCAAATGAGGACAGCTGGTGTTAACAAAAGCAAAACCAACAGTGTAAGCAAAATCAAGAATCATAGGGAAGTGCGGGGCCTGTAGCAAACAGGAGAGAGGAAAGAAGCGAAGGGCATCTCTCCATTCCATGCAGCTGTTGCCATGGCAGAACAGGGCACGGTGTGACCAGATCTTCCCATTTTTCAATCAAAGATTAAAATGCAAATTTTCAAGTAAAATGTTGGTTCAAGTTTCTTTTAAAATACTGTGCGGGCCAAACAAAACACATCTGAGAGCCAGATCCAGCTCACAAATGGCCAGTTTGCCACCCCAGACAAGCCCCCAGCAGCCTTTCTTTGTGTGGTACTCCCAGGGAGAGGAAAGGCAGAGTACTAGCTGCATAACATATCCGACTCTCCCCTACAGTACCCAGACACCTTTCTCCACTCGAGAGACTCTCTGGAACGTCCAGCCCTCCGAGCTCCATCCTAAAGCATGAGCCCCAGTCCGGGCACACCTTTGCCTGTGAATGCTCCCTCTCATCACAACTGCCAGGCACCAGATGGTCGGCTGCTTCTCATGTCCTGCCCCGACCCCCACTCCCAGCCGCCTCTCTTCCCGCCACCACCAACTCTTTCTCCCTTCCAGGTGAGTAGCCATTCTGCCAGGCCTCTGAAGAGATCCCCCTGCTGTGGACCTCAGGCCTTTGGACAAATTACCAACCCTGGGGAGGTGGCTGGGGGCATGCCCTGTACTGAGGCACACCAGAGCTGGGGACTTCTGCTTCTCACCAGTCCCCAGGGAAAAGCTGCTCTTCTGCAAGTAAGGCTCATGAGAGCTGCAGCTGCAAGGAGCCTGAGGAAGAAGTGCTCCATGTGTGGGTCCCTGCAAATACCATCTAAGGCAGACAATTATGGGTAGCTGAGGCCATGCCCAGCCCTGGCAGCTCCTTGGGAAAGGAGGCCACACCACCCTTCCTCCAAGTTCCCACGTTCAGCTCCAGCCTGGGGCCAAGAGGATTAGAGCAGTGACATGACTAATGATAATTCTTAAAGATAACCCGATATTGGTATTCTCTTGTATACTTTTCAAAGCAAGCGCACAGTTCAGTTACCTCCCCTGCTCCTCCCAACACCCCAGACAGATTGCCAGTATATTATTATTCATTATTGTTCTTATTAATCACTGTTCCCTTGCCCCTCTAAGAACAAAGAAGGAGAGACAGGTTCAGCATCCTGTCCTAGCCCAGGACTTCTCAAACTTTAATGTGTCTATCACATTCACAGGCTTCCCCAGGGGAGCTAAAATGCAAATTCGGATTCAGAAGGTCTGGAGTGGGGCCTGAGATTCTGCATTTTTAACAAGCTGCTGGGTGACATGGATGCTACTGGTCCTCAGACTCCTTGTTGAACAGCAACACTTAGGTTACCAGCCACACAGAGAGCGTAGAGACTCTAACCCAGGCATCCTACCATTGGATTCTGCCTAGGAGAACAAAGTTTGCTCACCTCACTTTTCACAGGCTGGGGCCTCTTGCCCAGTTTCACCTCCAGGAAGTGCAAAGGGGCGATCATGGCCCCGATGTTGCGGATGTCGGCGTATTTCAGCTCCTCTGCAGTCAGAGCCGAACTGGGGAGTCCGGTCAGGGGGCCGAGCCCTGGCAGAGAGCCCGCAGTCACGGAAGGGTCTGGAATCTGCCCAGGCATCATAGCAGGAGGAGCAGCAGTCCAGCCTGGAGTGGGCGGGAGAAGAGCAAGATAAGCATTGTCAGACCGAAAAGGTGTTGTGAGGGGCTTAGGCCTCCATGTCTTGCCAGGACCTCATCCTTTATGTCATTCATGTCCCCCTGAACCCCTTCCCGACCCAGTTGCTCTTCCTGCCCATTCTGTTATAGAGAGAAATGTGATCAATTAATTCACACCAAGGTTATCCTTATCACTCAAGGTAATGCTTAATCCAACCATAGGCCACACTGATTCAGCATTTGCTATGTGCCCGGCACTACGTGATCTTTCCATTAGCACCATGAGACTGGGTCAGTGCCCATTACACAGAGGAAGAAGCCAAGGCTTAGAAAGGTAACTCTCTCAAGACTGTACAGTTAAAACTGGAGGAGCTGGGATTTAAACCGAAACATACTGCCTCCCAAGAGAACGGATTATAACGGTGGAATCTCAAGCACCTTTGCACCTGTTTAAGAGAGAGCTATTTTTGGTCTGGCATGGTGCCTCCCCTCAAATCACACATCCCGTTCCGCATACTTGTTAAGACACCCTGAATGTGAAACGAAGCAAATCGAAGTTAAAGGTGAGTATGTGTGTGTGAGTGTGTGCATCTCCTATCGAAAGGGAAAAGACTGAGGCAAAGGAGATGGAATTAATTAGCACGTGCTTTCCCAGTAGAGCCCAGTACCAGAAAAGTCCTCCAGGGTCTCCTCTTCCTCAAAGCAAACATATATTCTGGCTCTGCCAGAACCAGAAGTTCTGCAAAGGAAGTCAGACTCAGGCATGAAAGAAAACATAACTTAGGTCAATACCGAGAAAATTGTTATTTTTTCCTTCTCTTTAGTGAGAGAAGCTCATAAGTAAGAAATGGTCACTTCAAGGAACAGATGGCAATGCAGAAAGCTTGTCTGCCAAGAGCCAGTCCTATCTGGTCTCTCACAGGGCTCCTACCCATCCATCCATCCATCCATCCATCCATCCATCCATCCATCCATCCGATTGTTGACCACATACTATGAGTGAGGAGGCATGGAGAAAATGGAGATCAGATGTGCACATTCTTAGCTTCTAAGCAGACTTATAAGTAGCATTTTAGTACAAAGCTGCTCCTGGATTCCAATCCTGTAAAGGAAATCACTTCACCCCTTCCCACCTCTTTGCATAAAGTCATAAAATCAAAACCTCGATTGTCTTGGAAATCCTGAGAGAGAAGCTTTGGTCTATCCTTCCATCTTCACCTGTCTCTTCCCATGGAAAGGGATGTATATGGCGAGATAGGGGAGATGTGACATCCACTGGACCACAGCTTTCTGTTGGGCAGAGTTAATGCACTCATATGGCCTAGCTGTCTTGGGCTCTCTGCCTCCCACGAGAGTGGCTGTGGAGGATGACCCACAACCCCCTGCTCCATTCAGGTTCTCAGGTCTAGATTTCAAAAGAGGGGCATATGAGGGGGTCTGTTTTGGCCACAAGTGCACCCTGCATTCTCCATCACCGTTTCACTTTCAAAGGTGAAATTTGGTTCCCTGTTCAATCCTGTGTCGCTTCTCAATAAGTCCTGCTCTCTGAGGGGAAAAGCATGTGAGTGATTTGCACCCTCAAACCACTAAGACTTCTACTGGATATCGCTTTGTTTAAAGAAAGGTGCTTGCGAACACAGTAGATTTGCGATTTCATCCCTGGCACACTGGCCGCATCTGCCCATGAAGCCGTTGCACACAGCTCCCAGCCTTGCACCCAAGTTTACATTGGGTGCCCCAGGCTCTTTCATCCGTGCTCCACCTGCTCTTCCTCCCACACCTACCCCTCAGCTCTTCCTTCTCACCTCACATTTTTTCTCTCTCTCCTTAGCACCCAGAGTCCCCCAGGCCATTGCAGAAAAGGAGCTAAGACTCATTCACATCGAGTTATAGTCTTAGAGCTGGAGGAGGCTCTGTGCTTAAATAAACCATATTCTTATTTTCCACATGAGGACTCTAAAGCTCGGAGAGGTTAAATGATTTACCCAAGGTCACACAGCTAGAGAGGGAAAGAGCCAGGGCTGGATTCCTGGTCCCTAAAGTCTAGAACCAAAGCTTTCTCAGGCTGCCCTTTTTGTTTCCTGTCCTGGGCTCCATGAGACGTTAATGCAGAAAAAATGACCTACTAACAGAATTGCAGACACTAGCCATAGTGGAGGATCATTCTCTTGCAGAGGACCCTCTACTCTGCCTCTCATGAAGATTCAGGTTTAGGAAGTTCCCTAAATAACCCCGCGGAAGCCTGGGTGGGAGCCCAGACACAGAAGTGGCCTCTGCGAGGTCTTACATGTGGTTGGTCGATGTGCTGTGACCCTCCCTAAATTTGAGATGGACTTTAGTCCAGGTTCAGGGAGAGAGTCCCTCCACCTTCCAGAGCTGGTTCTGCAATGCAGAGAAGGCTGCAGAATTCCACACCAGGAAGCTGCATGTCTTCCCAGGCCTCCTCCAAGGAAAACAAGAAAAGAGCCAGTGTAAGGATTCATTCCTGTGTAGCAGAATGATGCTTGGGCCCAGCCATGTGGACTCTTGGCAGGCAGAAGGGGATGATTTCAGGCCACCTGAACCAAACTGACAAAGGAAACTCACATCTCCTTCTCAAAAGAGAAAACCCTACACAATCCCCTCTTCTAGACCTGAACTTATACTATAAGGAGTCAGTGACCCTAAAAAGGATGCTTAGCTAAGCGAATCAAAACAGGCAGGAGATGGGAGGCTGGAAAATGCTCTGTGTCTGGTACTTCAGCTGAACACAAGCCCCTAACAGGGCTGAGGATACCACACCCCAGGTATGGAGCAAAGCAAAATACAGAACAAAGTCCCCTCCTTGGCCGGAAGCCCCAGAACCTCCCGAAACTGGAAGGACCATTCCTGTGTGGCAAAATGTGCCGTGTGGCCACTCAGCAAGTGGAGGGGTAATTTCAGGGGGCAAGCAGCAGTCATAACTGGCTGTTGCCTCATGCGATCCCAGTACCCAGCATCATTTCTGGCACAAAAAGAGTAATCAACAAATACTTATTGAATTAATAAATGAATGAATGAACAAATGATAAATTCATGGAAGAGCAAAATTCTGAAAGTTTAGATGCTTGTTAGCCATCTCCAGATTATTTGTTCCCACAGTAGACCCCAAGAAAAATACTTCAGAGGATTCTGTGTGTTTCCCCGCCTAAGCCATCTCTGAAAGATGGAAGCCAGACCCCGCTCTGTTCCGAGAACGATAGGGTCTGCTTGCAGCTTCTGTTTATTTTCATACAGATGGTATAAATGAGACACTAACAAATGATCCCAAAATATCTGCTACTGTGAAACCCACCCTCACAAGAGGGGTAACCACCCCCTAGGAGCAGCAGCCCCATAAATTCTTGCCATTCCTGCTTCCCTGTGAACCCATCCCAATGACAAGCCTCACTTAGGAGATCAGGCTCCAGGCTGTCCTTTGCAGAAGCAACAATACCCTTCTCTTTCTTTCTCCCCACAAGGGTGCCCCTAACTGCTCAAATACAAACCACAAAGTCCTTAACACATGCCATTCCTAGGAGACAACCACAACAGCTGACATTCACCAGCGAGAAGTCATCTAACCAGCTCAGGAGGGCGGGGGGCAGAAGATGGAGGAGGTGGAGCGGCTGCCTTTCATAATTGGAGCCTCATTAACTGGAAGGAGCTGGCTGATGATCCAAGGCTGAATGGCAACTTTGGTGATTTGAAAAATAAAACAATTTGATGTGATTTAGGGAATCTATAAAGAAGGGGTGGGGGGACAGTGGCAGGAAACCAGTAACAGCCAGGAGGAATTTACCCACTTCAAGGAAGACATAGGAAAGATGACAAGAGGTGAAATCATCTCCCAAACTGGTTGTTCCATACGGAAACAATTTAATAGGAAAAGGAGAACTATGCGCTAAAAGCTTTAGGGGAAGAACCCAGAGTTTTTTTCCCTTCAGGGCCCAGGAGGTCCAAAAGGAAGATAAACACCCTTCATGTCTCCATTAGTAACTGGCATGCATAAATAAAGAGCAAGCGCTATACACGGGCAGAAGACCGAATCTGGTCAATGAAGCTTGTGCCTCAAAAGGCAGGCCTAGAATTCAAAAAAAACTTTGGCAATTTGGGACACTGACCAGGAATAAACTGGAAACTAGTTAATGAAGAAAAACTGGGTAAAGCACAGATCAAGATGGGACTGACAAGCAAGTCAGAAAGCATTCAGGAGGTCACAGTGGACCCTAAACTGTTGTTGAGCTGACGATTACGGGTGATTTGATGCAGCTCCCTAAAAGCCAGCTTAAAAGAAACAGGGACCTGATGGATCAAAGGAGGAAAGAACCTGAAGAAAATATCTGATACGTGTTTCTCTCTATTCTGATCTCCTCAGGACTTGCTGTTACACAGTTTGGGGTGCTGCCTTGTACAAGCAGAAGAAAAGCCAGAAAATATTTCACGTCTAGAAAACAGGCCATATTGGGAGATAGTAACATGAAAAATCATTTTAGCCAAGAGAAGAAAAAGTAGAGGTAACTTAAGTTTTCCTTCTTATCATCTCATTTACAGCGTATATATCTGTAAGATACCATAATTTTTTAATAGAAGTTATCCACAAATAAATAACTGTCTTGCTTCAATGGGTCAAACTTGTAAAGGGCTATTCTTATTAGAAAGTGCCCAATACTTGGCATCTTCATCTAGAATGGCAAAGACAGATTTAAAGAGAGAGAGAGAGAGAGAGAGAGAGAGAGAGAGAGAGAGAGAGAGAGAGAGGGAGAAAGAAAAGAGAAAGAGAAAGTTAAAGTCTACATCATGAACTTTCTGTCATAGAAACAAAGGTTGAAAGGAGTTTTTAAAAGCCCCGGGCCTCTTTGGGAAGGTTATCTCCCCTCCAGGCAAACAGCTGGCCTGGGCTGGCATCAGGAGCCAGGAATGGGTGTGCAAGCGAGTGCAGACAGCCTGAGGCCACAAGGCCTGGTGGCTCAATGCTAAGAAAAAGCGGAGGTAAGTGAGGGCAGGTCAAGGAGCAAGGGCGTTCACAGGGTCAGGCTCCAGGAGCACTACTGGAGTTGGAAGTCAAGAGCAGGTCGCCAGCAATTGAGAATCAGCAAGACGAGGTGGGAGGTCTTGGGATCTGGAGACTGGGAAGATTCCCAGAAGGAAAACGTAGAGAACATGGGGGTGGGGGACAGTGTAGAAAGGTACCAGGCCAGTGATCACAGAGCATAGTACTAGTTATCATGAATCTTAGAAATGAAACACCAAACCTGTTCTTGGAGCAAAGGAATTATCTGGGATGACCTCTCTCCTGGAATCTGAAATGATGTAGGTCAGTCAGCTGCAAAAAGACAAAGATCCAGAAGGCAGGGAACAAAAGGGTGGCAAAAGCACCAAGACTGAGAACAAGAGTGAGAAGCCAAAGCCCCTCTCCAGACAGCTGTCCCAGCTCTGAGGCAGGAGAGGGAGGCAGGTTAAGGGTGGGAGCTTTGGAGCCAGATTGTCTGAGTGTGAAAACTATTAGCTATGTGACCTTGAGCAAGTTCCCTGATCTCTCTGTGCCTTGCTTTCCTCAGCTGTAAAGTGGGAATAATAATGTTATTTGCCCTGTAAGGCTGCAAAGAGGATTAAATTGGTGAAACTTGGAAAGTTCCTAAAGCAGCAGCTGCCACTAGTGAGTGTACAGTCAGTGTGGCCACAAGGAGGGACACAAGTGCTGGACAACCCCTCGAGGTCCCTTCCATATGGTTTCCACCTAATTCGGATCTCCTTTTCCTATGGTCTTGAAGAGGATTCCTCCAGAGGATTCTCTGTTCTCCCACTTTCCAGCTCTGAACCCCAAGGGGCCAGGACCATCCCGTATCTAGGCAGTTACTGCAGAATAGAAATGAAGGGGCCAGGTGAGGGCTGGGTACAGAGGTGCAGAAATGAGGCCCAGCACCCGCCCTTTGCCTAAGTTTCTCCTAAGGTCTCCTCCATCCTACAGGTCAGAACACAGACGTATAGATCACTGGCAACAAGGCACTACCAACTGGCTGGGTTTCCACCCCTGCCTCCAAAGCAGAAGGCCAGCATCTTCTGTGTCCTTCGATCTACTCTATCCCTGTACTACTTAGAAGGGGTCACTCTTCAGATAGTCATAAGAAAAGAGGGGTGGTAGGGGTTAGGAGAAGCCCCTGGCACAGTACACTGACATGCATGATCCCTGCGTAGCCATCCCAGCCATAGAAAAAACTGGAACCTTTCTCCAGGAAAGTTCTTCCCAGGAGACCAAAGAAATGCTTTTGACAAGGATCTGCCTGTAAACATAGCCGTCTCCCTGCCTAATGTAGGTGCTCGATAAATATACATTAAGTCACTTCTGCCAGGAATCCTCATCCTGAGCAGCAAGAAGAAGCTGGGAAGGTACTGATACCCAACAAGCCTCTATCCTCTCTCCCCACCTCAACCCATCTCTGTCCCTTGGTGTCAGCAGTTCATAGTATGATATATTACATAGATGTACACACAGAATGTGTGATAAATCCCTTGGCCCTTTTTGGAAAATGTCATTGGCCAGCTAACGCTTTGGAAACGAAGCTCTACAACTGGAATCCCATGGGCTGAAGCAAGAAAACAGACTTTAAAAAAAACCCAGAACGGTCGGTGGGCTCTGACCGGGCCTCCCACAGCCAGCAATGAGTGTAAAGAAACACAGTCTGAAATTCCAACCCTGGGTCGCTGAGGCATTTGTCTCTGCTGAGCTTTGAGAGGCCAAACCACACACACGCACAAGAGTGCACATACACACACACACGCACACGGAGCTTGGCAGCCCGTAAGTTCCAGAGCTGGTAACACAAGCCACGGAACCGACTGCCAAGACAAGCAACAGAATGAGCCAGGCCCAGTTTCATTGGCCACCATACACTGCATATGGCCCGGGACGCAGCCAAAACAGTGTTCTCACCCTCCTCAAAGGCATAGGAGACCCTCTGTTTTCAAACACACCTCCACAGAGCCTTAATTAAAGGAAAATGGAAAAATAATGTGCCTGCTGCTCTCCCCCTGCCTGTACAGGTATGCACATACACAGATTCATACACACTCAATCTATTTTTCTCTTCCTTCCATTTCAGTTTCAAACATAATTCATTCGCATGGAAAAAAGCAAACTGCATCCTGCAGCAGAAAAGCAGAAAAGAATGTTGCCTGCCCTCAGCCCTGGCTCTCATTGCTCAAGTTGAGCTGGGGCTGAATGAATACAGAGCAGGCCAACCTAGAGTCTGCATGGGCCCCTCTTCCAGAGCTGAGCTGGAAACAGAAACAGTGGTGCGAGAGGCAGCCCATTGCAACACCAGCAGCCCCATGACAAACAAGGCCTGGAGAGCCTAGCCCATCTCATCCTGCCAAGGGTTCTGCAGGTTGGAAAAGATGCCCACACATCCTGCAATCAGGTAGGGGCGGGGGTGGGGGGGGAGGGCGGGCCGCAGCTGCAAAAGCTAGGCAATGAGTGAGTCAGGAGACCCTTGTGTAAATCCTTCCTTAGGGGACGCTGTTACCACTTATCAACACATCTCCTTGGCCGTGGCTGCAAACAACCTAGGAGAAAAGTCAGAGGCGTCCACACCCATGCCTTCCAGCAGCCCTTCAAATCTCATAGCACCCAGCTCTTCAGGAAGATTCTGGAGCAGCCTGCTGCTCTGAACCAAAGCCAAAGTAGAAAAGAAACAGAAGAGCCTTTGAGAAATCCATCCTCCCTGTTTTAAACAAAGCAAAATCTTAACCTGCAAGCATGAGAATAATCTTGTTTCTATTCCCTGGTCCTCAAGTTTATGTAAAATCAGAGCCATGCTCACACCTGATACCTGGTTAAACTCTCCCCTAGAAACCTGCAAAGGAAGGTAAGGCAGCCATCCAAGCTGCAGCTAGATTTGCTGGAAAGATGAAAGCAATGGGAGGTGTTTTTAAAAACTTTCAGGGAAGGGAGTTGGGTGGAAAGGGCGATAGATGATGATATGTAAACAGTTCACAGCAAGGCCTTAAAGGACAAATAGGCACCCAATCATGATTCAAAGCCCGTTTCTAATGCTCCTCAAACTAAGACTCTCAGGAGAGACCACCAAGATTTAGAGAGGCAGACCTGGGCTCATCTGCCCTGAGCACATGTGGTCAGGCCACAGCTGGATGCCAGCAGGGAGGGCAGCACACTGGGCCAGGGTACACTGGGCCAGTAGAGAGGGCAGCACACTGGGCCAACCTTGCAAGTGGAGCTGGCCCAAAGGTTTAGTTGATTTCCCTTCCACCAGCCTCTCCATCCAAGAGCATGCATGCCCCATCCATTCCTGCAGAAAAGCCAAGGCCTCCCCATCTTCCTGGCCCCTCCCACTGACTAATGCAAAGCCTGAGTCTACCACCCCAGGGTCTGGGGTCCAGGCCTTAAGGCCTAATCCCTCAGCCTCCTTTGAGGGGAGAGCCTTCTAAACTGGGCTGGTCAGGAGAGAAGGAGCTGATTACCTGAGGAGCCAGCTTGCCTCCTTATGTAACAGAGCTTGGGAGCCGGGGAGGTTGGGGGGTTGGAGGGTTGGGAGGGGCAAAGGGGACCTGGGCCGCCCCTAGGCCCCCTCCCAGCCCAGAATCTCAGAGCAATGGCCCTGAGAGAAGCCCTCTTCATTGCATAAAGAGCCCTAGCCCTTCTCACTACCCTCCTCTAAGTCCTCAGGGAACCGCGCTTTCTCTCAGCGAGAGAGGGAGAGAGGTGGGGGCGGCACCACTTGCCAGCAGGTCCTCGTCATCCCTCCACCACCAGCACCCTGCACCTCCCTGGCCTTTCACCCTCCACTGCACCCCCAAGGCCCGTCTTCCTGGGGCAGTTTCCTCCCCACTCACCCGCCTTCCCCGCCGCCCGAAGAGAGCACCTCCCTGCAAACGGACGGGGGAGGAGCGCGCAGAAGGGAGATGAAGGGAGCGCCCTGGCTGCCCCGGGAGCGAACAGAGCCTCCTGTCCCAGGGCGGGAACCAAAGGGAAGCCACCGGCTCCCAGGCGCTTCGCGGGAGGGCCCCGGACTGCAGCACCCCCCGCCGGGGGCGGCGCGGGGTCCCAGGGCTGCGGGAGCCGCCCCCCGAGGCAGAGGGTTGCGGGGCTCCGTGCACTCCGCCCGCGCGGGGGCGATCGTCCCAGGTGCCTGAGGCCCGCGCGCCCCACCCCACCCTGCCCCGGCGCCCCCAGCGCGCGCTCGCACCCACCGTGCAGAAGCCGCGGGCGGAGGCGGCGCCCCCGGGGCCGGGGCCCGGCTGCAGGCGCCGTGCCCACTCAGCGCCGCTGCTGCCCGGCCGCGGAGCTCCGGCCGGCGCCCAGGCCCGTCCCGGCCCGGGAGCAGCCGCGGCGCCAGCCCCGCCGCCGCTGCAGCGTCCGCCGCCGCCAGCGCCCCCCGTTGCGAACGCCGAGCGTCCCTCCCGCAGGCTGTGGCGGGCGGCGGGACGGGTTGCATCAGCCCCGGCTATATAGCGGCCCCTGGGCGGCGGGGAGGGGTCGGGAATGCGGAACACGCCGAGCTGCCAGCTCCAGACGTCAGAGGGGGATGGAGAGGAAGGGAAGGAGGGGACAGGGGAGGGGGGGGTGTGGATCCGGCGCTTCACACCCACTGACCTTCACCTCCCCCGCCTTTCGCGCCCTCCTTCCGCAGCTTCGCGCGCTCTTCTCCCCGCACGGGCGGCCCCGGTCCCGCAGCGCCAGCCGGGGCTCCATCGCGTCCCCCGGATCTCCCACCCCGAGGCTCAGGAGCGCGCGAGAAAGCGGGACGCGGCGAGCGGTTATGTAAGAGCATCCCCGCGCACAGCCACCGGCTGCCTCCCCCACCCCCAAGACAGAAGCCGCGGCTCAGGGAGAGAGAAATGAGAAGGAAGCGACGGGACAAGTCAAAAGCCCCTTGAAGCTTACGTAGCCTGTGTTGAACCTTCTTCCTCAGTTCTTAGCGCTTTCTTCCAAACCGAGAGAGAGGATTTCAGCACATTTTCACCCTTGGACATCTCATGAGATGTCCAAGAGAAATTGATCTCGCAAGCCGGTTTTATTTTCCTGTGCAGAAGGATGGGCAGAAGATTAAGACATACGGGTGCTTCTACCCCCACCCACTAGCCCACCGGGCCACCACAGGCACCCTTAAGCCCTGGGGTGGTTCACTGCAAGAGGCCTCCTCAGGGGCTGCAGCCTTGAGCCCACCACTTTCTCCTTCTCAGTGGTGGCTCACACAGTTTGATCCCTGGGCTTTTTGTCCAACTCCAACAGGCTTCTCCTTTCTGCTCATGGGCAGAGCAGACCCAGCCCTCCGCCCACCTGGAATGGCCTTCTTCCCCAATGCAACTTACATTGCCAACTCTACTCTCATCTTTCATCCTCCTGGAGTGGTAGTTAAGGGCGACTCCAGAGTTCCACGGTGCCCCTCAGTATCTAAAGGCCAGAGACAGAACGCTCAAACATACATCTGGCACCTGAAACCTTGGCACAATGGCTGACATCTTCTGCTTCCAGACCCCCTAGGGGTTCAGCCAACCAACCACCTACCTTTCTGCCTGAGCCAGATAGGAGTGATGATGTTTATGTTCAGTGACCATCAGCCTCCTTCTCAGAGTGATGTCAGGTCATCAAGCATGGAAAAAAGGAAATGAAAGAAAAAGTTCATGCCTTCTTGGAGTGCGGATGTTCAATGTGAAAGAACAAGACTTGAGACAGGTGGGAGCAAATGAGCAAAGCTGAATGAGCATGTCTCTGCAATGTGAACACAGTGAGCTTTTACTCTCCTTATCTCCTCAGTGCAGTGAAATCTTTCTGGATAAGAGGACTAGTCTTATGGAAAGGCAGATCACGTCCTGATAACATTGCCTGACCGTTTCCACGTTCATGGTCAGATCTCTCCCGCAAAACATTGAAATTAACGACTAGAAAGTAAGGTCCTGAAAGACTCTACAATTGAAAATTAGTAATAATTTGGTAGTCTTGTGGAAGAACATCACTCTGAGCCCCAGAAAGGCCAACTACACCTTGATGGCAGCATAAAGATCAAAGCTGGGTAATATGAAACTGCCTTATGATGTTTCCCCGGTGAGACTGAGGTCTGGACATTTATGTGGAAGAAAACACTAAACAGGAGCAGTGCTACTTTATGCATCTTTACCTGGGACTTTGAAAAAACTAAACTGATCTATGTGGGGACTAATATTTAGTGCGCGTGATTAGAGCAAATCCTAGGCCACTGGCAGTCCCCCTAGGCCTTTACTTCCCCCACAAATTAAATATACTATAGGAGTGGCAGCAAGGGTTAACTTGGAGGTCTTTGGCCCCCTCTATTTCCTATACTATCTCTCAGGTCTCCTCCATTATTTGATGTGGATATTTTTCAATTTTATATAGAATGCTATGTAAACACAGCTTCAAGACCTCATTTCCAGCACATTGCCCCCCATCAGGACCCTTCACATAGTCATTGCCTTTGGAAGTGACTGGAGGGAGAGGCCATAAATGGGTCTTATGCAGACATTGGCCTGCTTCTCTCTGCCTTGCAGGTTGGAGCTCATCTACTACTGGCTGTTAGAGATAGACAAGTGACCCAGCCCAAGGCTGTTTGAATTTAGGTTTCCTATCACTTGTAACTAGAAAAGTCCTGATTAATACACCCAGCCCTGGCCAATGGGCTGGGCAGAGATTGCCAGGAATCTCAAGTTAGTCTGATGAGACTAGGAATTTCGTGGATCTGCTAGGAAAAGAAGCTGCCAGAAGCTGGACCTGAAATAGCCAGAAGCTACCACCTTGTAGGGGGTCTACTTAGAGTGAAGCTAATGCAAAGAAGAGTACAACCAAGCAAGGAAGAGAGAGACAGATCAAGTTCAGAGTTGCTGAATCCAGCCACACCTGACATTCTTCCTACCTCTGGAGTTTCGTTATAGGAATCAGTAAATTATATCTTACCTAAGGCGGTTTGAATTTAGGTTTCCTATTACTCGCAACTAGAGAAGTCCTGATTAATACACTGGGTTTTGCATCTCTGACTTATATAGATAATTACATTTTAAAGCTTAATGGATTTGGGCGGTGAACACACAATACAATATACAGATGATGTATTATTGTACACTTGAAACCTATATAATTTTATTAACCAATGTCGCCCCCAATAAATTTAGTAAAAATAAATAAATAAAGCTTAATGGACATCGATGAATCCCAAGCTCCTTGCGAATAGGAAAATGTGAAATGGCAAGCAAAATAAAGAATTCCTCGGACGTGCTCCTCCAGTATCAAAGAAGGAAGTGATAGTTCTGAGTAATCAACTAGTCTTTATACTAGTATTTACTGAAACTTGATTATGTGCCTGTGAGATGCACAAAGTTTAAGACGATTCCTCTCCTGTCCCTACTTCCCACCTAGTTAGGAAGAATGACTTGAACACTAATGAACAGAAGACCAAAAGTAATTAAGAGCTATGTGACACAGATAAGAAGCTCTGCAGTTTAGATAGAATTGATACACATAGGAAAATCATTAATTGTTCCATTCTCTACTCAAACTGTGTAGACCAAAACTTGCAAACTAGTAGCTGGCAGGCTGAATTTGGCTATGCTGCCTCAACTTTAAATCCTTTTTTAAAAAAATATATATAAGATTTCACCCAAAAATCTAAATTCCCAACTTCTCTTGAAAACAATCAGTCAGGCAATATGTCATGGTCAAAATAGCATAGGTTATGCTGCAATTGCAAACATCCTCAAAATTCAGTGGTTTAACATGAGAAAGGTTTACTTCTCATCCACATGAGACTACTGTAGATCCAGGTGATTGTCCAGGATGGCTCTCCTACAAGTGATTGGCTCAGTATTGCACCTCCATATCAACAAGTGTATCCATGGTCAATGGCAGGGAAAAGAAAGAAGTAGAGAGGGTCAGGCACCCGCAGTTAAATGTTTCCTCCTGAAGTGACATAAGACACTTTAGTTTATACTCATTGGCCAAAGCAAGTCATATGGCCATTCTTAATTTCAAAGAGGAAAAAAAGCTCAGTCCTCTGGTGTACCACAGAGGGAAAGGGAGCCAATCATATATTAGCGAACAATCAATATCTGCCACAGCATACAGTACCTAATGGCAACAATGGGCTGCAGCCCACTAGAAGCTGCTGCCTTGAGATGGGACTTAAATCTCAGTTTGACACAGTCTCCATCCAGCTTGCCAGGTAATTTACATGGCCTGCTTAGCTCCTGGGGGCATCTGATTTTGCAGCTTCTGATGTAGACAAAGCCAAGCTCAAGATTGATCTTTCAGGTATCCCTGGTGATCCATAGAGTTATGGCAAATTTTTCAAAAACAGTTGTTTGATTTGCTAATTTTAAAAAACGACAAAGTATTCTTTGGTGAAGGGTAGGATGGTATCATAAAATCAAACAAGAAGTTGAAACTAGCTGTTATATCCTCTACAAATTACAGAAACCTGTTTATGACGGTTTCTTCCTCCTGTTCTATCCTTTCTTAATCAAACACCTACCGGGAGAGACAAGGAGAAATGAGCCTCTTGAAAAAAATCAAAATCAGGCAGCGTGGGAGGAGACGTTGCATAGTCGTTATTTGGAGGGTTAGGGAGTGTTTGGTTTAAAGTTTTTTAAAATTTATATGGTCAAGGTTGAAATCTTTGAGAAGAAAATTTGTGAGTTGGGAATGAGAAGGCTTCTCTTCTAAAACCACCAATGAGAATTTTGTAAAACAACAGACAACATGTCTAAAGGTTTAATAATAAATCAGTACCCATAGCAATGCAGCCATCTCTGGGGAAAGCCTAGAATCTTCTCCTTAATCTCCTAGCACAGTAAGTCTTTGGAAGGTGAAGAAATCGTAAATTCTTTGGTCAAAATGCTGGGCCAGGTGGTGATAGGGAGAGAGGGTATAGCAGATGTATGTTGTGCTCCTCAGCATTCCTTTTCTTTTTTTCTCCAGCATTTTTTTTTTTTTGGAGAACCACTACTCTCCCTGTGGCCCTGGAGGGATGGCAATCCTGGTGCCCCATCACCCCAACCAGGAGTGGGTGTGCAACCTGAACTGGGCAATTAAAGTAGTCCATTTCCAAAGCTACAGTGATTGGTTCAGGGAATGGGCTCATAACCCAAACAGGGTCAATTAGAATCTTCCCTAAGATTTGATATGTGACTGTTAAGAAAGAGGCAGAACACTTCCTTTAAAACACCTGTGTAAGGATGTAGTTTGTGACTGTCTGTGGCCATTTTTTCTGTCATGTGACAAAAGCCTGACTGAAAATAAAAATAACACATAGCAGAGTAGAGAGCCAAGACATGTAGAGAGAAACAACCACGAGATCATCATTTGAGTCCCTGAACCTGACATGCCATGAGAACATGCTGAACAGATCTTTGGACTTCACAGCGATGGAGTCAATATGTCCCCTTTCTCTTTCTGCTAAGACAGCTTGAGTTAAGTTTTCTGACACTGGCTGCCAAAAGAGAGCCGAAGAATAGATGAATAAAATGGACCAAAGTCAATCTTAGAACGGACTGCTGAACTGACGCCATGGCATTTTATCTGCTTACTATTCTTGCCTCATCCATCAAACGCCACTCAACCATCTGAGACTAAATACAGAACTGCATTGCGTTGCCTTCTCACAGCTTGAGGTTCAGTTAGTCACTTAAATAATTTAGTCAGACAACCTTGTCTGAATGTCTGCTATGAGCCATGCACCATGTGTCACCACCCTATTTGAGGAGGCAAAGCAAAAAGAAGGTATCAGGCCTGTCCATAAAGGGTGATGGACAAGAAGCCCAGGGAGACAGATGATATTCATAAAAATGGGGAAATGAGGACTCAAGTGAGCTAGGGAATACATGATGCATTCTGCTTCCAGAATATTATGTGTCAAAATACATCCTGAAAACACCTGAAAAGAGGAAAGGTCCATGTTGGAGCGGCACTGTGTAAGTCATCCATATTTAGGTACTCCCTGAAGCTGATACCAGGATTGTAGATAGAAGCACCAAACTCCTTTAGGTCAAAGATGATTTTTAGAAATATTAAATTTCAAATAATAGGTAACTAAAATTTTGAGTAATGAGTGAGCAGAAGCTGATCTAGGGCACAGTCTTAGGAGATGCTAATAATTAACAAACTGGGGAAATAAGAGGAGGCAAAGAATTAAGCAAACAAAGCGTGCCCCAAAAGATAGAAGAAAGGAAGACACAGACATAGAATCACAGAATTTCAAGGCTTCTCCAATCTCCTCCCGTTTAACACAGGAGTGGGCTTTTCCACTGCCATGGAAGCCAAAATAGGTTGTCAATACAGCTAAATATAACGCAAAGAAGTAAGATCTGATATGAGTCATATGAGTCCATTTTATTTGTTTAAATCTGGAAGGTGCATTGTAACCTTAGGGATTAAACATCATTATTAAAAGAGGGAGTTGAATCTGAAAATGTAGACAGTATGGTACAAAGATGTTTCCAGCTAGCACCCCCATAATGCTGCTTCTTAGTGGGATTGAAGACCCCCCTCCACTTTTTCCTTGCTTCTTAATCCTTGCCACTCCGTTTTCAGAAAGTGTTACTATGAACTGGTCAGATTCCTCAATAGGATGCTTAGGCCTCAGTTTCCTCATCTGTTAAGTGGAGATAATAATGGTACCTACATTGGAGAGTTGGTGTGAAGATTAAATGTGATACTTATAAAGCACCATATTAGTACCTGCCATGGGTTAACAGTTCAATAAATTTGGCTGTATTCATCATCATCATCATCACCACTAATATTACATTTTAGCCAACCTAGGCCCCGCTGTTATGCGGCCTTCTTAGATCTGTGAAAATCACAGTGATTTCTCTCTCTTCTAACCTGAAGTGGCACTTCTCTGCCCATCTAACATTAATAGTATGCTATTTTAAATTGTTCTCTTTTTTCATATATGTATTGTCATTCCCATGTGCTTGAAGTTACCTTCAAGGGAGGGATAAAATCTTACATTTTTAAAACTCCTAGAGTATCTGCTATATACTGAGGTTATGGTTGGCACTCAGTGGACACTCAAGTAAATGATGGGCAGGGGCCAGGAAATTTCTTTTGTGTCTCCAATAATACCAAAAGCAGTCAGGGCTTTTGGCACTTAAAGAATATTCGTTGAACAGATGCTGAGCAGAATGCAATGATCAGTCCCTCCTTGTGCCGCACACACTTGCAGAATACCAAAGTGAGAAAGGGGCCATATTTTATAGATGAGGAAATTGAGGCCCACATTGATGACACAGATCTAGCTGAACAAAAGTTATGATGGGATTAATTCTCAGGACTCTTTTTATGCTATGCGTTTTAAAACAACCACCAATAAAAAGTTATTTCAGCAAATGTTTATTGAAGGGGGAAAAAAAAGTCCCCTAGGTTTTCTGTGGGAGGTGGCGTTTCCTCTTACACTCAACAATTTTGGTGGTGTGGTAGAGAGAGGTGTGGGAAGGAGCCAAGGGGGCCCTATGACTGGGCTGTTGTGTGGGCCCGGTGGGTGGGGGAGGGGTGGGATTCTCACTTCTAGGAAAGTTCTTCCAGTTCCAGGCAATACGGGCCAGGTTTTGACACCTGCTTTTCTAAGCACACTGCCTTCAGCTGGCCCAAGACTGCCTGCCCAACAGCCCGGCTCTCCCAGCTCAGTATCTGGGCTAGGGGAGTCCCCAGGCCCAGCTCACAGAAAGAGGTCCCCACACCCAGAACCTGGGGGAAATCTGCTCTCCTTGGGCAATGGAGATAAAATGTTTACAATTAGAACTCATTGCTATGCAAGGAGACATCTCAGAGCTGGCCTCAGGAAGAGACTCAGGGAGGCCACACGCCCTGCCCAGGGAGGCCTCTGGACAAGGGCTTCTTTGGTAGCCCTGGCCAGGCTCACAGGCTCCCTTTCAGGTTTTATGTCCACATTTCCCTCCCCTCGTCTCTGCCAGTGTTTCTCTATCTCTTAAATACACCTTCCTAATCCTCTCCTTCCTCCTTTTTAAAGCCTGCCCTTCCTTTCAAATACTTCCTCAAATGCCAGCTTGTTATTTTTGTGCCCTCCCCTTCAAGAGCCCTCCTCAAGAGCTCTGGCTGCAAGTATACTTTAGACCACAGGGCTGGACTTCTACTCATACACTCATTCAACAAATATTTGATTATCTATATATGCAGAGCTGTAGCAATACAATCCTGAACGAGGCTGGCCTAGTTCTTTGGTGACTAATTACAAGTGTACAAAGGAGAATTAAAGGATGTTATGAAACAGATTAGAGAAACCCTCAGAACCAACCTTCTTCTACTTGTCAGAAATTCTTATCCAAATCAGCTTGGTGTCCCAGGCCTATCCTACTCACTGGCACAGGGGCAGATGTCCTTTATAAAGCCTTCCTGGAGACTTACTTGCTCCTTCCTCCCCTAGGTCAAAGTTTCCATACAACAGGGGATCTCTTCAGACTCTTCCTCTGTCATCTCGGGGTCCCAGGTTGTCATCCATGGTCACATATGTGGTTTTTACCTAGTTACCTGGTCTTTTAAGCTAATGCATCATACAAGGCAGTAGAGCCTAATGATACAGAGATGAACTCTGGAACCAAACGTCCCTGTGTGCATCCTGTCTCTGCTGCATACTAGCTGACGAGTTACTTAACCTCACTATGCTCAATTTTATCATCATTAAAAGGGAGTGTGTTTGTGATAACACCCAATCCATAGGGGTATTATAAAGATTTAAATATATAAATATACAAGGAGTTACCGCCTATAAAGCGCTTAAAACGGTGTTCGGCACAGATAAAGCCTCAGGGAAGGAACTCTTAGAAGCTAGAGTTTGGATTTCCTCCCACAAGGTGTCCAGCCTTTGCTCCTGGAAGCCAGCCTGGGTCGGAATCTCAGGCTGCTGCTTGCCTGGGAGGAGAGGCTGGAACTTTTTAAAAGAGACAAGGTACTGGCAGCCACGAAGACTGCCCGAAGCTAAATAGACAAGGGCACTGAAGGCAATTGGATGTGCAATGTGTTAATCTCAGTTCCCCAATACCAGGAATCATTCCAAAAGCCCACTGCTTGAGCAATGAGAAGAGAGCCCAGAGGCCTGGTTTGAAGCAAAGCTCTCCTTACTTCTATGTGGCCCTAGACAAAGATCATTTCCATGCTCCAATTCCATTTTTTAATGGCGGAGGATAATATTCATAGAATCATGAAGTTTGAACTAAATTTGACCTTAGGGAGTCCATATTGCAATCCCTTTATTTTTCATCTAAATAAATTGAGAGCCAGAAATGCCTTGTGACATAGGCAGCAAGGGCTAGATTCAAATCCCAGCCCCATAACTTATTCTCTTCTCTGGGATTCATTATACTGTTAGAGAAAAAGCGAACATAGGAATTCCTACTGCATAGGGTCACCATGAGAACTAAATGAGACCTCAAATGATGCACCTCTCCCCCAGCCTGGGTATGGTCGCGTAAGTACTCAATGATATTTCCCAGTGTCACATGACTGGTTAGTAATCTCTTCCTTACCTTCTTCACCAGGTTAACCAAAGAATAAAGTAAAGTAATAGAAGACTCACTCCAAAAGTAGAAATGCCACCTAATAGTTCTGTGCTATTGATGTTACCCAACCAATTAAGATTTACTAAACCCGTTTGGGAAGCCGGACAGGGTATTAAGAACTAGAGGGTTAATGTTGATATGTAAAACTTAATTTTTTGTTTTTTTTTAAGACTTCTCATTTGGGACTGGGACTCTCAGAGAAGAAAGGGCTTTTCCGAGCCTGAGTGCTTAGTAATCACGGTCTCATGGAGAAAACTCG
The DNA here is from genome assembly GCF_902729225.1 of Pteropus medius. NCBI lineage: Eukaryota > Metazoa > Chordata > Mammalia > Chiroptera > Pteropodidae > Pteropus > Pteropus medius. The sequence goes on along the minus strand of NW_024349797.1, from coordinate 3,424,859 downwards.
CTTAGGGAGGGCATCATTGCCGGCCATCCCTCTTCCCGCTGTTCCTGAAGCATCAGCGTAAAGTGCATGTTTAGCTGTCAGCCTCCTCTGAGAGCAACTTAGACGCTTGAGTCCACACATGTTACCACGGGGCCAGCAGTGACAGCTGCACCCTCCCCATGGGGGAGGCTCCCTGCCTCAGGCCAGTGTGGAACTGCAGCCCAAGTGCCATCAAACCGCAGACCCAGACTCAGTGCCATCCAGAGATAAGCCAAGGCCCGCAGGCCCAGAGTCAAAGGCAGTTAGTCAGGTGCTCTTTAAAAGAAGACCAGGAGTAGTAAAGTAGGAATCAAAATAAAATGAGTCCGGTGGAAATACGGTAAGTCCTCATTTAACATCGTGGATAGGTTCTGCAACTTTAAGCGAAATGACAAATAACAAAACCAATTTTACCTCAGGCTAATTGATATAAACAAGAGTTAAGTTTCTATAGCATCTTATCAACATAACAAAATAATTTTGAACCAAATGACATTGTTCTGGGACCTGTGCTCTGCTTATGAGTACAAGAAGACAGACATTTTTTTCATACTCAATTTTTAAGGTCAGAGAAACCTCTTCCTTAGATTCCCTCTCGAATCTCATTGGCCGGACTTAGTCAAATGCTCATCTCTAGGCCAATCCCTGGCCAGGGGCGTGGGGGTGATGGTGATTGCCTTAGTCACTTAGAAGCAGAATGGGTAACTAAATAAATTGAGGCTCTATCCACAGGGAACAGGGAGGTGGGTTGTTAGAGGCATAACCAGCGATACCTATTCAGGCGACCGGTTCACATCTAGCAACCAGAGAAGGTGTTAAAACTCAAAGGATTGAAAATGGCTTTGAAGCCAAAGAGCTGCATCCAAATTATGCCTCTTACCAACTAAAAACTTGAGTGGGACTCTTGGCCTCTAAGAGCCTCAGATTCATCTAATGAGACTTCTCTGAGGGTCAGATGAGGTAACCTGATGTTCATGCAAGCCCGTGGTAGACTTCAACATCCCATACTATAGGTAGGATATCCTCTGTCTCACAATTGTCATGATCAGTGAAAGTAGGATGCCACAAATACATCTTCTATGGAAGTGAAAGTGCTTGTAGTTGCCTACTGGGGACGTTCACTCCTTGGTCTTTACAGGCTGTGGCCAAGTAACCCTTTTTTGGCCAAGGTCAACTATAGTACCTGTTCTTAATGCCTAGCTCATTCTTTATCTGAAAGCAATATATATCATGTAAGGCTTTTAGGGCCTAAAAAGTATGTGTCTTTTAAAAAAAAAAATCATAAATTGCAATGCAAACTACTTGTATTGATATGTATATGTATAAATTCCAAATACAATTATGTCAGTAGAGCTATTTGGAAGAATTACAATAAATGTTAAATGCATTTTAAGTACATAGCGAAATGTCAAAGTTCATCAGTGGTTCTTGAGTGCAAGGGATTGCTATAGCCAAGGGTAGTGACAGCCAGTCAATTGGAATCAGTTCTTTAAAAGGTTCACTTTTCTCATAGTAGCTAATATTGATCAAGCACTTAACTATATGTCAAGTACTATGCCAAATGTTTTAGATTTATTAATTTATTTGTTCCTCTCAAAAATCCATGAAGCAGGCACTATTATTATCCCCATTTTACAGATGAGGAAACTGAGACACAGAATGTTTAGCTAATTTACTGATGATCACAGCTAGTTAGTGGGCAGAGCCAGGACTCAAACTCCAATAGTGGGGCTCCAAAGCCTGCGTTCTTAACCATACGTGACATGGCATATTTTTGTTTTTGTTTTTGTTTTTTTAATAGAAATTATTTTTTAGAAAACTTTTACATTCATAGCAAAATTGAGTAGGACGCATAGAGATTTTCCATATACTCCTTGCCCCCAGACACGCACAGCCTCCCCCACCAACACCCTCACCCGAGTGGAACATTTGTTACAACTGATGAAACTACATTGACACATCATTATCACCCAAAGCTCCTAGTTTTATTAGGGTTTACTCTTGATGTTGTACATCCTATGGGGTTGGACAAATGTATAATGACACTTATCCACTATTATAGTATCAAATGGAATAGTTTCATTGCCCTAAAGGTTCCCCGTTCTCCACAGATTCCACCCTCCCGCTAACCCCTGGCAAACACTGATCTTTTTACTATACTCCTAATTTTGCCATTTCCAGAATGTCATATAGTTGGAATCATATAGTCTGTAGCCTTTCTAGATTGGCTCCTTTCACTTACTAATATGCATAAGGTTCCTCCACATCTTTTCATGGTTTCATCGCTCATTTCTTTTTAGTGCTGAATGATATTCCATTGTCTGGATGTGCACAGTTTATTTATCTATTCACCTACTGAAGGACATCATGTTTCCTTCCTTTCGAGTTTTGGAATAAAGCTGCTATAAACATTCTCACGCAGGCTTTTGTGTAGATGTAAGTTTTCAACTCATTTGGGTAAATACTAAGGAGTGCTATTGCTAGATCATGCGGTAAGACTGTTTATCTTTACTAGAAAACACCAAACTCTCTTCTAAAGTGGCTGCACCATTTTGCATTCCCACCAGCAATGAATGAGCATTCCTATTGCTGCACATGCTCACCAGCATTCGGCGTCATCAGTGTTTTGAATTTTGACCATTCTAATAGGTGTTTAGTGATATTTCATTGTTGTTTTAACTTGCAATTTCCAAATGATATATAATGTTGAGCATCTTTTCATATGCTTATTTGCCATCTCTATATCTTCTTTGGTGAAATGTCTGTTCAAGTCTTTTGCCCATTTTTTAATTGGGTTGCTCATTTTCTAATGAGTTTCACAATACGGAGTTTTTAAGGATATACTTATGGAATTCATAAAATATCAGGCTGGAAGAACCTCAGAAATCATCCAGTCCATCCCCCTTATTTTAGAGATGTGAAAAATAAGGCCCAGAGAAACTCAGACGGGGCAAAGCTGAAACCACAGCCTACGAGTTCAGAGCTCCTTCACCACAGTGCATGTCAACAGGCAATTTGCTTTGCAAGCAGTTAACTCCTCAAGGATAGGCATCATGCCTCAGCATCTGTCTGTCCTTCCTCACACCATGCTTGACACATGTTCAGTGAATGTCTGTGGAAGGGAGGAAGGAATGACTTCGTCTGGCATCTATGCACCCTTTCCAAAGGACAGGCTCCTCTGACTTCTGCTCTAATCTGTAAGAGAGGGAGAGAAGAGAGTTAGCATTGTAGCTCTTCCACGGTGCAATGGTGGGAGCAGAGGCCAGAGCAGAGTGTAATTCTTAACCTTAGCTGTGTGTTAGCATCCCCTATGAAACGGGTTAAGAATTGGAGGCCTAAGCCCCCTCCCCAAACATTCTGATTCTCCACATTGTTTTAGTGTTTACTGTGTCCTGAGATAAGCCCTTTACACCCATTATCCTGTTTAATCCTTCCTTATGCAATTCTATGATGTGGACCATATCATTACTCTCGTTCTGCAAATGAGGAAACTATGGTTCAGAAAGGTTAAGGAACTCAATCCGGGTCACACAGCTAGGACATGCTGGAGTTGGCATGCAAATAAAAACAACCTAGCGTTGTTGGCCAGCCTCTGTTCCACACACATGTGAGTGTGCACACAGGCACCGAAGTCTTCACACTCAATCCTGGGCAAACCCGACATCGTGAGCCCCTGGAAGATAAAAGGCAGGGACAGTAGACCACCAAATTGCTGCCACAAAAAAGCACTTCACAGAGTTGTGACCATACAGGGCAGCCCATGTAGGAGCCCGAGAGCTATCTGTGGGGTCCAGAATTAAAGCCTATCTGCTCCACCAAAACACAGAGACCATGGGCACCCGCACCCATGTTCTCATTTGCATACTGCTCAGAGACAGCCCTTACTCTTCTAATTCCCTAATACTTGGTTAAAGTTTTTATTAAAGTATAACATACAAACAAAAAAGTACACAAATCTTAATCTGACGAATATTCACAAAGCGGACATCCCTGGTAACCTGCTCCACGAATTTCAGGTAACATCTTTAGGCGTCTCCAGTTGCCGTAAGGGGTTTCATTGAAGACTTCAGAGAAAACACTTTTTTAATCGAATGTTATATGACAGATAAATGTCCTTTTATAAGAGGATATTTAAGAAAACAAAAGAAACAAACAACAACCAAAAACAATTGAGCATTACAAATCTAAAAAGAGCTTGGGTTGCTATTTTAAACCAAATTTGAACTTTTTAGAGGGAGGTCGATATTTGTTCTAGATAAGTAAATCCTAGAAGGGGTGCTTCTTATGCGGGGCATATAATGTGGAATGGCGGTAAAGAGGGGGACCCCCTATCCTGAGCTGCACTTACGTTTCCTCTGGCTAAGTTTCCGCATCTCACCATGCACCATGCTTTCAGCGATCTCACAGGACCCAAATGGAGAGGCAGTGTACTAGCAGTTCCAGCTCAACGATCAGACAGCTGGGCTCCAATCCAGATTCTGCCACAGCCTGGCTCCGTGACCCTGGGCAAGCCACTTACCCTTCCTGAGTATCAGTGCTCTCACGTGTAAAATGAGCCCCCATCTGTACCTGATGTGGTTGTAGTACGGGTAAATGAGGCACGTAAAGTGCTTATCACAATGCTCGGCACATTGATGACCTACTCCTTAGTCCCTCTTCAGATAACCTGCATCTCATTTCCTGGGAAATATGCAGGAAAGAGAGCAGATCCAGTACTAAAACGGGAGGGATGGTAGCCGGTGAATGTGAGTTTATGGAATATTCCTCCTATATTTAGGGGACGTTTGTCGCCTGCCTTCAGGCCCTGACTCAGAATGCTAAGGGGCAGTTTTATTCCTGCAGGTCAGAGAAGAAACTTCTGCTCTGAGACAGAAATAAAAATATTGATTCCTGAGGTGAGTCCTGGAATGTGATGGTCTCTCAGTTCAGCCTAAACCAAAGCTATCAGCCAGGAAGTTTATCAGTTTGCCTTTAGAAACACCCAGATCACCATGAGATTGGCTCAAGTGAGAGGTTGCCATGACAACCCCGGGGCCATGTCACCTGGTAGAACTTGAACCCCTCCCCACAATCACATGTGCACACACCACACTGTCAGACCCACCTTGGAAGGACTCCAGCTCTGTGAGCCTCAGAAGTTGGGTCCCGTGGTTAAGGGAGAGCATGTGGCCCTGTGGCTCCAAGCTCAGGGCTCCTGGAAGCCTTATGAGACTGTACTTGGTGGGACAGAGGAGGGAAGGAATGTAGGTGTTCTCAGGACAATTGCCCTCCCAAAGCAGTTGCCGGAAATGACGAGCCTTAGGGCCCCTGGGAAATCAGAAAGAAAGCTAGCCTCGGGCTCTTCAAGGCCCCAGGGAAAAGGGGCCTCAGCCAATTAAACACTTTCATTCTGCCCCTCTCCTCCCCACCCTTAGGCCTTCACTTCCATTCACAGGACTGGTCCATTAAACTCTCCCTAGTCTGATGGTATAAGTTTTAGGGGCTTATACTTCCCAGAGGCTTTTGCGTTTTAATGGAGACTCTTGAAAAACCAAAACACTTTCTGCCTCAAGAACTAAATCTCTTAATAGGGAATCTGTGGGCTCCCTGGGAGTGGTGGGGGTGGGGGTGAGTGGGAAGCAGGAGAGAGATGGTTGACCGATCTGATGAGAAACACTCTTACCAAGAAGACTATAGTTCAGGATTAAAGTCAACCAGGTTTCGGTTTGAGTCCTCCCTGTTTGACCTTGAGTAAGAGCCTGTTCTCTTTTCTGCAAAATGGAGTCATAATGCTTAACTTATATGACTGTTAGCACAAAGCCTGGCACGGAGCCTGGCATAATGTTTCAAGACCTCAAAGTAAGACCAACTAAGAAAATTGTTGTATATCCCCAGCCAAGGACCAGGATTGGTTCTGACAGTCTGGGCCTGGGCCAGGATGTTTAGCAGTGGCACTATGTTCAGCTATTCGAGTTAGATTAGGGTAGAAAGAGGGAACGATTAAATAGCCAACGCTTTGATGTGATTTTAAGTTTGTTTGCTTATTCATTTTTCTTTCAATACGGGAGCCTGAGAAAATGTGAAAGTACTAGGCATTTTGACTAGGGAAGAGAGAATATGCTAAGGGAGACAAGACTGCTTAGCCTGGGACCCCCTTGACATGAGTACTACTGAAATGCTTCAGCTGTGGGCAAAAGACTTGTTTCTCTGCAGGATGTTTCTGGCAGTGTCAGTGGTTAAACATTAGCGATGTTTAACAATCTATACTGCAAAGTTATCGACTGCTGCTCTGACTACAATGGGTAGACTCTTATAAAGCTAGTGTGGCTGCTACACAAAAGATGTTGAGCTGGAAGAATCCTAGTCAATTTGGGAGAGATCTAGCTTTGAGATAAACCCCTTGGTACCTCCACCTCCAATAACACTTGGCTGACTTTGCTAAGGGCCTGCCACCCTTGTCCTCTGGGTAGCAGTGAGACAGAGCTGCCAGAGGGTAGACCCCTCCCAGCTCTGCCACCACCAGCCGGGTGACTGGGGCAATTCACTCGGGTCTTGAGTTTTAGTTGCCTCATCTGTGTAATGACAAGATAACTCTACTTGAATTGGTGGTGAGGCTAAATGTCCTAAATGTGAAGCAACTAGTACAATAACCAGGGACATACAGGAGCTCAACAAATGTTAACGTCCTTTTTCAACAAGCCAACTGGACTCTTCTCATTGTTTTCTCCTTCTTACACCTCCTCTGGCATGCTCTCTGCTGCAAATGACAAAAAATCCTCATCAATGAACCAAACAGGCATTCATTTTCCTCAAATAAGGAGCAATCTAGAGATAAGTAGCCACTGGTTCTGGTTCTGTGACTCAGTCACGTTCGGACTGCTGTCTCTTTGATTCCGTTGGCTTTTCCTTCATGATTAAAACATGGCTACTGCAGCTTCTAGCATCACAGCTCAATTCTAGGCAGGAAGAAGAGAAAGGGGCAGCATCGGCTGTGAATTCCTTTTATAAAAAAGGAGAAACTCTCCCAGAAGCCCCAGCAGACTTCTCACAGAATGACTATGTCCATCACATGGTCACGTCTATGTGCTAGGGAGGCTGGGAAAGCAAACCAGCCTCTAGAGCGGAGGCAGACAAGGAAGAAAGAAGTAAAGAAATAGCTGTCGAATAAGCCAACCCATAGTGTGAGCCACAGCTGTGCATCAGGTTAAATACAGTATTTCTTTTATTCATTCAGCAAGTGAATATTGAGCACCTTCTGTGGCCTAAGCTGGGTACCAAAGAGGATTGATGAGGAAAATCAGACTTGGGGCCAGGAGACAATGAGCGCTTGGTCTGTCTATTGAGGGGGATTGTGGGAACAGCACCGGAGCTTGCGGTGCGGGGGAGGGAGGAGTAAAGATTTCCTGGATGGGTGCTGAATGTGACCAGGAGTAAGCCAGGTATTTGGAGTGAAGGAAGGTGGGCAGGCTGCCCATGTGGTGTTCCAGGCAGAGAGAACAGCATGTGCAATGACCTAGTAGCAAAAGAGATCATCGCATACATTCGGGAATTGAAAGAAGTCCCTGAGGCCACGAAAGTTTATTCAAACAAGAAAAATCAAAAGCAGGGCACACAGATGTGAAGTGAGTAAATTTGACTAGCAAGACCATTACACAGTGTTCTGCCAGTCCCATCCCGGGGTGGAGAGAAGGCACCGGCAGCCTCTTTAAACAAGCAGAAAGCTTGGGTTGCTGCTGTGGACAAACTCAGCTATCTCACTGGCACGGTCATTTAGGAGAGGAGAGACTCTTCTGGCTGGTACCTGCCATCAGGGCAGAGTCATTATCTTCCACAGAATCCTTTATAGGAGGCCTTGGTACCTGCTGTGCCCTCTGCCTGGAATTCTCTTCCCCTGAGGCTGTAGGGTCCTCACTCCCACCCCCTCCTCACCTTTTAGAATTCAGTTCTGGCCACGCTTCCTCAGAGGGGCCTCGTCTGACCGACGCCCACCCTGAAATACATCAACTCATGGATGGTCCACACACCAGGGAACTCCACCATGTAGCCATTGCCACAGTTGTGATCTTATATCTATTCGTGTGGATTTTTTTTTCCTTTTAAGTTAATGACTATCTCTCCTGGTAGACTGTAAGCTCTATAAGTACAGTGACCAAGTCTGGTTTTGCCCACTGCTATACCCCCAATGCCTAGCATCGTGCCTGGCACATAATAGGAGCTCAATAAATATCAAAAGCTAGACCATATCAAACTGACAATGTTCAACCATGTAGGGCCTACAGAATGGCAATTTCATATAATTCACCCTAATATTCATTGAACGAATGAATGAATTTGAGTTTCTCTGAAGACTATCCACTACAGCATGGAGTTCAGTACAAGGAGGGTCTACCTGGAGTCTGTTCAAAGGATGGATTTTCCTGAAATTATAAAGAGCTGAGTATCTGGTATCTGGTCACAGTCTAGACGTGAGCAGCGCTTCTCACACTTCAGTGTGCGTTTGGAGCCTCTGGGAATCTTGTTAATGTGCACATTCTGATTCACTAGGTCTGGGATGGGGCGCGAGAGTCTGCATTTGTAACAAATTCTCGGGCAGTGGCCATGGGAAGGCTGCCAAAAAGAGGCCAAAACACAGACTCGGAGCTGGTTGGTGGAAGTACCCTCTGTGCCTCGCCAAGGAGCCCCCACGAAGGTTCCCATCTCTGTCCTTGCTCAGCCAACATGAAATTCATTTGAAAAGAGTTGGGGTCTACGGCCATGCCACCCTGAACAAATCCGATCCTGTCTGATCTCGGAAGCTAAGCAGGGTCGGGCCTGGTTAGTACTTGGATGGGAGACCACCTAGGAAGACCAGGTGCTTTAGGCGTAAAAAAATAAAAAAATAAGAGATTGTAAACTGACAAGGTCCTTGCAATCTGTGAAGTCAACCAAGCGTTGCCTCGCCCAAAAAAAATAAGAAAGAAAGGAAGGAAGGAAGGAAGGA